>NC_053120.1:13626596-13978262 GCF_010015445.1 Perca fluviatilis
GCAAAAAAAAAAAGAAGAAATAATTATAATGTGTAGGGTTATGGTAATTATGACACTGAGATTGAAACTCTACGATTGTACAATTACTGGTAGACACAATTATTAGAAGTATTGGGACCTTTTAGTCTGTTATACCTGAGTTCCATAGAGCTTAGACAGGTTTGTTTGCCTGAAGGCATCAGTACATGCATGTTTCAACTTGAATCTAGGTGATCAAGTCCATGATTAAAATGCGAGAAAAAAAATCCCATCAAGATCACCGTCATTCCTACCAGGAAGGGATTATATACTTCATTTCACACATGTCAATTGGACGCTTTCCTGTAATGATCCAGATTAATAATGCTCTACTACCACAACACACACACACACACACACACACACACACACACACACACACACACACACACACACACACACACACACACACACACACACACACACACACACACACACACACACACACACACACACACACACACACACACACACACGAATTTGAAGGCAAGCACTGGGTCCCCTGAAGGAGAAAAAAGTGTTTTCATTCTGTGCTTGCTTAGTTAGCTTTTCCAGACTCTTATCACCACTCTGCTTGCCTTACTTCCAGCTTGCTGCCAGGGCGCTGCCACCCTGCACAGTCATTAACACCTTCTTTAGAGCAGCAGACTCTAAATGACTCTGCAGTGTAACACACAACCTTGCATGTCCTCTCGGTTTATCTTACAGGTTAGTTTCCACAAACAGGTTTAATTTGTTTGACCTGTCGTCCATCTGATCTATTTACTTATGTATTTACTCTGCTAAATTTCCCACAAGCTGACATTGTATCCTACTGTTCATGCAGAAAAGGATTTACGATCTCTTGGCCAAAAACCGGACTGTTGACAAGCAGCATTTCAGTGCCTCGATATGTCACATTTCAGTTTAGGAAGAGTTGACTGTGAAGAGACATGAGGTTTTTAAGTGGTTCAGGATTCCCCACAATAGAATTACTTAAATGGAAGAAAAAGTCAAAGAGAAACGACTACTGGGCTATAAGAGACAAAAATGTACAAGGATGGAGAGTATGGTCAGAGTTCAAGCAGACACTCCTTACTAGTGACATTTTAGATTTTTAGATGGTCTCTCAGTGGTGTTCAGATTCAGGACTAGAGCAAAAAACTATTGACACTAAACATTTAAACATAAACTAGGGACTGACCACAGAATCTTTATGTCTGGTACCAACACACATTATTTGGAATTTAAACATCCAATAACACAATAAAGTGCATAATGTACAATGTTTTTTCCCTTCATTTTACAAATACATACACTTCTAGGTGGTTCAAATCTGTGACTGTGAAACAACTGATGTTTTACTTTCGCATACTGACTAAAAATGTAGTTCAGCTTTGTGGCTGATGGTTTTGGGTTAATTGTTTTGGACTGCGTTTTCATACTTCTTTGCACAACTCAACTGTACACGGTTATTCATATACAGTACAATGCATGCATCTGTGAAATATGAAAATACTATAATGCAGCATGTAATTATCCGTCAATCAGTAATCAGTCCACCTCTCATGTTCACAGAGGGTAGCAGCAAAACATTTGTAGTGAAAACCGTTAAATGGACTATTGATGTAATTTGCTTAACTAAATGAAAGGGCACGTCACATTGGCTGTAATAAGAAAATGCATCTATCCTGCAGAATTATCGGAATAATTCCTCTTGGAGCTGTAGCAAGTGCTATAAACCGTGGGGTTTGATGGTGTCGTGGCAGCTCAGATGACTCAGGCACATACTGTGTACCCGCCAATCTGGCATGCAACCTTTGTCACATGCCATCACGCCTCCCTCCCATCTTTCATGTCTGTCTCTACAGAACACTACCAAAGACAGCAGAAACACAGAGACAAACCAGTACAAACAGGCTTCATGGTAGGCAGGATAGCAGTTATATCACAAACACCTTTCTTCATCTATCAACATTACAATTATTGGTACTTTTTCTGAGATGAATTCATCTTTGGGGCATAACACCCACTGTTAGATAGACAAGCACGAAGAGAGGAGTGGAGGAGCAGGAAATACATAGGCCGCCACTACCCAGTCCCTCCTGGCCACCGTCTATTCTATATCCCTCTATTGATTTCAATTAAGATAACTGTTATTAGGTAGCATGCACGACATGAAGTCGATGAACCGGTTGAGCAAATGTAGTGCGCTGATGGATTGGAGTGAAAAGCAGTATACTGAAATGAGCCCATTGTTGCTGAGAGGGCCGGAGGTGGAAATGGGAGGAAATAAAGTGAGAAAGAGGGAGATCACATGAAATGTCCTCTTAGCTCCACTGCAAAGTAGCAGCAGGTAATGTGTTGGAAAGTGCCAATCCATTTCATAAACTTGCTGTTAGTCTGGGTGAAGTCTCAGAGCCAAGCGGAAGAAGAGATAAGAGTTTTCCCCTTAAATCCCCTTATTTAATCTCTCTAGTTTTTCATTCTTTCTGGTCTTTTATGCATTTGTGCATCTGTTTGTTTGACACATCACTACTGTCAGGTAAAACTCTTATACAGTAACTCTAATTTAAGAGATTTTTTATGGTTTACATAAAACGAAGGAATCGAGGCACCTTTTAAGGTCCATAAAGTTGTTTTTCTATTTGATCTGTAAAAAAATACATGACTGGCAAACTACAACCAGCCGATTTTCTTGATGTTTTAATTTTTTTTGAGGAATAAAGTTTTTACCTTATAACAGCAATATGTACAGCATGTTTTTTTTTCATCGTGCCCATGATGTGTTTGTGCCAGCAATTAGAATTATCTTTGTGAGGACGTGTGAATAATGGATGCATCATGCATCAGAGAGAAAAATAAAAGCCCATGTTTCCTTTGAATTAGCGATGACTACAACACAGACTCCCCTCTGCTGCATGTGACACATGAACAGCAGAGGAATAAGGAGGGAGTCGACCGCGAGAAAATACCGGGGTGAGAAGAAAAGGGAGCGATGTGCAAACTGCATAATAAGAACAGACAGGAGCGAAGGAGGAGTGCCTCGAGTAATAAACAGAAAGGAGAGGAAAAGAAGAAAAAAAGGATTTAATTATCCTTGTCAATTGTGGCAGAGTAAACACACAGGCACACGCCCAAATGGTCTGGATCATTGTCTGAGTGGACAATCACACAGGCATAATCACATACAGTAAGGATAAACAGGCTGAAAGGGACACTAACAGCAGCTTGTGAAAAAACAAAGAGAGAATGGGAATGAAATACAACAAAGATCCCTGGCCAGACTCAAACCAGTGATGCTGCGGTTCATAGTCAGGACCTTAACTCAAAGCCACCAGGGTGCCCCATCTTGTTTGTTTATACAAAATAAACAAAGTGTAAAAATGACAATTCATGGTTTAACAGGGGCTTCTTGGAGTTTTGACAGATGTAATGTGTTAAAATCATGAGCTTAAAATATGCGGGTAGGTGACTTTGTTACCTACCCGCATATTGCTACATTTCCTTGGCTTTATGCTAAGCTAAACTAAGTGGCTGTTAGCCGTTACCTTATTGAACGTACAAACATAACAGCCAAAACACACCGTAAGCGTAAGCCTTGCATATAGCAGCGTAGCACAGCTATTTTTATTTTGTATCGCACGTAACACTTATGCAGGCGGCTCATGTATCTCTCTGCAAGAAAGTGAACTTCAGATTTTAGGTTGTTGTCGTTCTTAACCTCTCACAAAAACTAAAGTCAAACAGTATCATCTCAACCACTTTTGGTCTTTAGCTGAAGACGTGAAGGGCAAAGAGGACTCAGTGTAAGGATCTTCAAACAGGCTGCAAGAGATTAAGCTCTGAGATGCAGCTAGGAGCCAGATCCAGCTAACTCAAAGAAGTATTCATTAAAATCAATTCTCAAAGTAACAGACAATTTCAAGAAGCCAAAATGTGCTGTAATTCAGTGATGGGCATATATTTATTCATCAGTATTGTGGCAGCAGGAGTCTGTGCAATCTAAAGTCTGAGCGGTAACTGGAGGAGAGGAGGCCATTACAGAAGTCAAAGCAGAATATTAATAAAACTGACAGCTTTTGACATTATCATCTTTGAGTTACGGGTACACACACACCCACGCATCGGGCAGGACATGCCACAACTTTCGTATGACTAACTTTTCCACTGCCAATGAGTTCAGTCGAGAAACTTCAGAACAGTCTGAGGCGCTGATAAAAAATGAAGCGATGTGGTAAAAAGTGACAGAAAAGGAAGAGTGACATTGCTGTACTTTGTGACACAAAAACATGGCATGCCACGACGCTCTTTCTCTCCCTAATCTATTGATCTGTTGTTTTGCTATTTTGTCGCCAACCTTGAGACGACACTGAGCGACAGATTTAGGGATTTTTGAGGGCTTCCCGTGGTGTCTGACAATATACACATCACAAAGCTTGTGTATTCTGTTTTGCACTGTAACAAAATAGGCTTACATACACACGGTTAAAGATGAAAGACTGATGTTATTTTTTCAACATTTTGTTTGTTGAGAAAATTCGATACATACATACGATTGAATTTTTGCCTTTAGAACAGAACTTTTCGGCCGCTCCAGCTGCTTTTTGCTTCATCTGCAAAGGACAAAAAATATGTTGTTCTACAGAATGTTCACTTAGACATATGAGGCCATACCAATACTTGTTGTTTGTCTCCATAACAATATTTCTTATTTCCAAACTGTGTCTTATCGCTGGTCACAGTCAAGCTGCAACTGTTGAGAGTAGAACAAGTCTTTTCATCAACTTGCTGGCCATTACGAACTGGATTAGATTGTGTCCTATAATATCTGTCTAAGGCTGAAGAACATTAGGCCACCCAAAATAAAAATGAAAAGATCTACAAAAATGAGTTTAAAACTAAACAATAAGGACAGGGAGCTTTCTTTGTTTTCATATTGGTGTTTGATTCCATGCATTACTGAGACACACATATTAATGTGTTTCCTGTGTGTGGATGTGAGAGTGTTTACATTAATTTGTATCATCATCTACCCTGTAGTCTGGGCGGTTCGTGGCTCCTCCGTTGTTCTGTACAATTGACCTTCAAATGCCAGGCTCATTGGCTCAGAGCTCGGTGCCTTTCTGGAATAATCTGAAAGGTTACATATGAGAGTGGAAACAAAAAAGCAGGAGGGCTCCTGGAAGACTCAATGAGCTAATGGGGACCCAAACAAAGCAAGAAGAGACCAGTCATACAAAAGGTCCTCAAGAGAATATTTAGATTCAACCTTAAATAATGGCCAGGCTCCAGTGCAGCAGAAAATACACAAAGAACCAACTAGGACATCATAGTCACTTAAAAAAAAAAAAAGTATCTTTCTAAAATACAAAATTTTACTTTGTTATTTAATTACCGTTTTCTATTGTATTTACTCTGTGCACAGAAAGTGAAAAATGACATCCATTCCACAGATTAGCAAATCACGTTACGTTAAGTTCTCAGGCTCTCCGTTTAGGTTTAATTAAAAGTGCAAAAGAGGGTCAACCATTGGACTGCACAGAATGACACTTATCCCCCCAGATAAATATGCATTTTTGCATTTGTTATTGTCAAAAAAGACCTTAAGGAATATGTTCTATTCAATTTTAGTTTTTTTAATAAAACTGGTCCCCACTTACTATAGGTTGTTGGTGTGTATCGGTGTTTGTCTCTGTGTACAGTATAGCTCTATATGAGTGTGTTTATGTGCATGTATGACTGCGTATCTCTGTGTGTGTTTCCACCGCTCCCCTGGAATGTTTTCCTATATGAAGTCTCTCCCACATGCCACTGAGTTATGATGTTTCCATCAAGTATTACAGTAGACAGAAAGGCCCCTTCCAGGCCGTCTTGAGCTGGACTCAGTAAGTCCACTAAGTCCACAGCACCGCTGTGAGAGATAACTCACTCCCTAATAGGTGGCTAGGAATAAGGCGGTTCAATTGTTCAGTTTTGTATTGAGAAATAAAGGTTGTGGTAGTAGCATTGGCTGCGTTGATTAAGCCATCTGAGAGTTAAAGTGTCAGAATGTGTGTAAGAATATAAACTGTATTATAGTAGTCTATTTTCTGGGCCTCTAGGGGCAGAGGAACACCAAAACAATCTGACATACAGTATGCAGAGCCCTGACAAATCGTTAATTGGAAATCTTGCAGCACATTGCGGCTATTATTGTAATTAGGAAGAACCTCTGAGAGAAATGGCTCTCAAAAGGGTGATGGAATGTTCCTGCATTGTGAAATGAATGAGGTAAATAGAATCCCATGCTTCGTGAAATGCTGTTTTCTTCCCTAAACCTAAAATAACCTAAAATAACCTAAAATAACATCCTTATTATCCTACAAAAACAAACATTATTTCCATCAGCGCTTACAAAAAATAGGTTATGTTCCCCTTTTTCCATAGAAGGTAAGATTAGCCGGCACACAAATATTTGGTTGCTCACTTTGTTGTTCTTTAGTCTATTCTTTTACTGTATGCAGCAAGAAATCTATAAGGGTCAACAGTGGCTATCTACTGTAAAGAGTGCCAGCAGCACTGGGTAGAATACAAAATACCTATTCTAGCCACTCACATTCTGAATGTAGGGCACCGCCAGGGTCATTAAGGAAGTCAGACGAGTTTATGAAAAGGCCTCTCACAGTTTGTGTGTGCATAAATCAATGTGACGCTAACTAAACAAACGCTGCTGGAGAGCAGGGATAATGAACAGAAATGGACTGAAGGCAAACTGAGTCTTAATCATGGGACAAACATGATGGAGAGAGAGAAAGAGGAGAGTAGGCAGGTCGAAAAACGGCATGAAATAAAGACCGAATAGTACCAGTTACAAAGCTTAGAGAGAGCAGACCTGGGCTACATGGTGTTTCTTCATGTTCGTTTTAACCGTTTTAAAGGCCTATAACGGTTTGAAATACTATTGTGTGATTGAAAATTTGACTAAAATATCGTCAGCTTGTCTCATGTGGTAAACCCCGGTTGACTTTTAGAATTATTCTCAGTAGCAGCGCAACATATCTCAGAAGTCTATGAAGGCTGCGAGAAGACACATGAGGCTCTTAATTACAGTCAGAAGCAGCAACATTTCACAGCCTTTATCCCTGACTAAAACATGAATATCAGCACAAACAAACTTAGGATGCTGTGAAGTGGGACATTGAAAGTTGAGAGTAGCCACAGGTGATCTGACATTAACACACCCATGGGTACCCACTCAGTCACTGGGAGCAACTATCTGCACATGATGACAGGAGATAGAGAGAGGGTGACGTTTGGATGTGATTATGGCGCCAATATTTCCCTGCCAACATCCCAGCATGGATAAACACTGGCCACATGGCAGTCTGTGACCCTCAGGTTTCCATTATGCATCATTACATGCAGAAAAAGAAGCAGTCAGGAACAATTGAGTGTCAGCATAGCTTGACCCCAAAGTTTCAGACTATAGCTCATAAAAAAACTAAGGAAAACATAACTTACTGTATATGGGCGATATACACACAGATACACACAGACACACACACAGACCCCTGCAGATGAGGCACACAGGCGAATGGGCAGACAGCCACTAAGCTATCCAAAATCCCTTACTGTGCCCTGTTTGTGCTCGTCGACAAAACTGAATACACAGAAGAACAGAGTACTCAATGCTGCAGAAGTGTATTGTACTTTCCTACAGAAACACATCAGCCTGTATTTCATTTAACTTATGAATTAATCTATTCTATATTCTAATATTTTTTTCTGCCCTCACTATTATATGTGTGTAGGTAGGTACAGTAGACTGTATACAGTATATTTATACAATGAAATTAAATATTTTATCATTACATTACAGAGAAAAACTTCTAATAAAGTTTAAAGAGAGAACTTGACCTTTGTTTTAGTATCTCTGAAAGCAGTATTAAAAAGCAGAATTACAAATCCGAAAACAATATAAACTAATTTGAAACAAGGAAACTGGAAACAAATTGGTTACAGTGGAAGAAAAAAAGTATCACCAGTGAAAGAATGACAATAAGTCTCTGTAGGAAGTACACCAAAATGAATCTAGTAAACAGTCCAAACTATAGCCTAGGACTAAAAGTAAAAAGAGTAGGCTAAAATACATAATAGTTAGCACGACATTAAACTAACTGTTGTATTAGCAACACACTGGCCTCAAACAGCTAGTAAAGTTGTTGTTGTAAGCTGTAAACTGATGGCAGAAAAATACTAAATTCTACTGAATCACAAATAAGTAATCACTAAACCGCTATAATAAAAAGGTAGTAGAATGGTCCAAAAAGGACATTTTAGGAGCAGATAAAAGATGTCTGGCATTATTTGCTTGGTAACAGATCTGACGACTGGCTGTAACACTGTCAGTTAAACTGCTATAGAACTGTCAGTAGTCGTTGCTACTAGCAACAGAATGTTCAACTGATACTAACTGCTGGTGGTAGAATCCATAGATATATCTATGGTAGAATCATTGTTGCCCTAATGTACGTAAACATATAAAACACCTTACAGCACCAAACCGCTTAATACAACGACGCCATCCCTACCTTTCTCACACAGTCTCAACAAAACACTGCAAGGTTTCACAGAACTATTGCACTGAATTATACAGGCGATCTTAATAAAGTGAGTAAATACTTGGAACTTGGTAAAAAATAATCTCACCATTTCCTCTAATCTCCCTGGTTTACTGTGTGTGTGTCTCTCTCAAACACAAACACAATGCACACAAATCCTTTTATCCCTGAGCACAAACTAACACTAAACCATTCAGCCTCTCTACAAGTCCAATTGTATTCACATCAGTACATGCACTCTCTCTCTCTCTCACACACACACACACACAGCATATCAGGAAGTGTGTGGGTGGTGGTCCCCATACACCTGTGGTGACAAAGAGTCAAGAAGACAGGGACGTACACACACACACACACACACACACACACACACACACACACACACGATCTCAAGGCCTCAGCTGCTGGATAAGATTAATACAGAGACGATAATTTACCTTTACCTTTAACATTAAATATATACCCGCACACACACACACTGTACATTCACTAAGTCACAGATTCTGTTGCTGAAATGTATACGCAAATTCCTACACTCACTCTGCGCTGGTGTTTGCACAGAACACTGATGGAACGAGCAGTGATGATAGGAGAAATAACAGGTAGGTAAAGATGACAACAACAGCAATGACGAAAATGGGACAATGTGTGAATGTGTTGCTAAAGTCTTGTTTATCAGACAGCAAATCTTATTGTACCTGAAGATTGTGATTCATAATGGGCACCTTGGAGCCAGAGACAGTCAACAGACCCAGATAGAGTGAGGATCGGGCCGCATTTTTCTGTCGAGCACACGGGGCAACAAGCGCACGTTAACACAGGCGCGCACCTACATAATAAGCTATTTTAAATTTAAAATGTTCAATGCCTTATCACGCTGATGTGACCGAGCCCAACACGAACCCGAGTGCTCGGTTCAGGTATCCATCCTCTAGACACGGATTCCCTGTGGGTTTGATGAACTTTGTGGAAATTTGAACAATTATTCTCTGTTCAGATCCCATTTCTATTCGTGTTATGGGCAATTCAAGTAATTCAACTGGATGATTGCACATGTAATTACAACATGATTTACAGTTTTACAGTGTAAAGACCGTTGTCATTGGAAAAGTGAGATAAAATGGGGATGTTTTAGTCTGCTACATCCCTTTGTTTAGGAGTCACAGCTTTGTGCTATAGTTTCCCTTGCATACAAAATATTTCCAAGAAATGCCTTATACTGTGACATCTTTCATCTTCAGATTTTCAAACGATATTGATATTTTTAAGAGGGATTCTTAAGAATATCCATATTCTGCTCATTCCTCAAGCTATAGGTTTTTTAACCGTTGAGTAAACACAGACTCGTTTGCACATGGCTGAACTCTGAGGCTTCATGTAATAGCTTTTGTATCAACAAACCGTCCAGCTTACTGGTTGCCACAGACACATGGGATGCTGTTTTATTTAATAAAATTGTACACATTTAGACTTTTGGTAATGCAAATGCAAGTGAGGAAGAATCTGATTAATAGCATATTCACCAAAAGATTCTTAGATAAAAATAAGAAGACTAAACAACCCAATCACTTGAAATGTAATATTTCAGCCTTAATAAGGGGGGGAATAATTATGACAAACTTCGCTCGGTATAACACAATACAACTCAACAACACCACAATCTACAGATGTCAAAATTGACATAAAATTGAATCAACAGATGTATTGCTAGGCTGTTGGACTGCATCAGTTTTAGCTTGGTGTACCTCAGGGTCAGGTTATGCAGAACTAGTTTGTATGACATGCTGTCCGAACACGTCAGAAGTGTTTATACCTGATCTGAATAGCCACATTGGGCACAGAGAGGGGGGAGATAGGGGGGATAAGTACAGCACACATTTCCAGATAGTCTCTCCCGAAAGCCATTCATAGTGCTTCACTAGGTTGTTCACATAGATAAAGACAAAGATAGCTGAGCTCTTCTGTCATCCTACAAGCAGTTCTGAAGAATAATATACTGGTGGCTCTAAAAAGCTGTACATTGAGAATATTATTATTTTTGTCTATTTGTATTTTATCCTATTTTATCTTTTTTTATCTTCACCTTATGTAAAGCACTTTGAGTTGCCTTGAGTGTATTTCTCTGTCAGTACAGAAGAGGATTAGGGCCACATGTGAAAACATGTAGAGTTCTGAGTTTAAAGTCAGAATTCTGACTTTTTTTTAAAACTTAAAAAAAAATTAAAATAAAATTCTCAGAATCAGAATTCTGACTTTAATCTTAGAATTCTGATAATAAAGTCAGAATTATGACTTTAAACTCAGAACTTAAATACATTTTTCACATGTGGCCCTAATCCTTTTCCATAGTCATCATTAATTTAAATAGGACATATTTCAAGCTTCTCAGTGCTTGTACCGTGTGTTCCAGGATGAAAATTGTTTTTATTTGTTTCACCAGGTTGACAAAAAGCAGTTTAAGGGGTCACCAAGTCTATATGATGACAAATGTTCTATATTTGATAATTCATGCTCAGCTGAAACAAATTCTGAATAACCTCAGCCACAGCAACTTCAAGTTTCCAAAAGAGCTAGTCTGCGCTCATTTGATAAGAGAGCACAATGCAGCTCGGCCCTGCTTCTGCATCGCTGCACATTGTTGCCAGCTGAAAAAGCCACAGTTCCTTTCAGTCAGTGTGACAGACAGCAATCAAGTGGAGAATAATCGCTGCTTCTTTCTTAGAGCAGACAGAAGGGGAAAAGGCAGAGAGGAAATGTACTGTTGCGTTCTGCTTACTTCAGCTCTTACAAATGGTATGGCAAATTAGAGCTCTTGTTATTAACGAATGCTTGTGCTCTTCTGAATGGGCTGAAAAGAATTTATACAGCTGGTACTTCTCACACACACACACACACACACACACCACACACAACACACACACACACACACACACACACACACACACACACACACACACACACACACACACACACACACACACACACACACAGCGTCATGCGTAATAGGTTAATGACACAGCTGTAGTCCCTGAAGGATTAAGGTATGTAAGCAGAAAAAGAAATATATGAATGTCACAAATACACACACACTGCTCACTCACACAGCGAGTGATATGTTAATGACAAAATTCACAGTTGTAGCTGCCCTAAGAAGCAGAATATGAATAGATTAATGGTCCTTTCACACAGCACATATTTAACCCCATCCTCTACCTCCGAACTGAAACGACAACTAATTGCTCTTGTTCTTTGTGTCTCACTCTCCCCTGCTGCTTCTCTCTGTTTTTCTTCCCTGTATCTAACAAGGAATGGTATGTGTTTCTATGAAAGAGAAATCAATTATAGCCTAAATAACTAGTGCCCTAACCTAAACTAAAGCTGACAAAAAGGAAAGGCCAGCACCCCCCGGCCATTTTCCAATGCAGCAGCATATATTTTGATTATAAAACACACAAATGCTGGAGAATCTCGGTTCTCAATGAGAAAGACATGGCTTCTGCAGCATCCCAAATTTCATTACAAATTTCACATAATCATCGAGGCTAGATGGCAAGAGATATGGTGTTGGGGGGAGGAGGAAAGGGGATAAGGATGGAATATTATGAAGACAAATGGATTTGCCGATGTTTCTTGAATGCTAGTGCGAAAGGTCACACATTTTTCGAGAGACCGAAGGACAAGTGCCTGCAGCACTATGATGGCACACAAATCATGAGTCATAGAGCCAAGTGATTTCAATACATATACACTAATCACTGTTTTACATCTGCCTATGATTTGACAAACTGAAATGAGCCTGATACTGAGTTGGAATTGAATTGGAGTCATACAAGTGTATCTGTACAATATAGGAACCTTAAAGCTCCATTACATGATATTTAACGTTGTGATTAACAATGAATCAAATGACTCCCTGTAATGAAAAAAAGGTTGCGACAGTACTGCTGATCCCACTGAGAATCAACACCAGTGCAATGTGTGTTTTCATTGTTTTTGTAGCCAGTTAGTCTAATTTTGCATAAATGTACTGACCACCATAATAATCTTGTTTCTGTTGATAACTAAAAATATTTTGAATATTTAGAGAAAACAGAGTTCAGAGTTTTGCTTAAGAAATCCTGAGCTCTTTTATGGAGGGTAAAAGGACAAATCTTCTGTTCGATTGCAAATTGCTGCTGCATCATTATCAACCTTTATAGAAAGTAACTTAAAAGTGACTTTATCATCATACACTGCGATTACCATCCCTGTGTTTATTCCTCTTTTTATTGCAGTCTCTTATCTTCTCTTTTGATGTGTGACAATGTGTATTTTGATGTGTTTTTTCACCACACCTGGTTCAAACATTTGGAATAATGAATATGAAAAAAAGTGGAACAAACAAAAACATATGCAGCCTGTGAAGCATTGCCGTAGCAACAGTAGGTCATGGACGTTAATTTGGATTAGAGCTTTCTTTAATGAAATGCTGACATTTTAGTAGCTGCAAGATGACTGTCTAACAACCTACTTATTTTTTCGGCTTTACAAGTGAACAAATGGAAAAATACAGTATTTTATATTTTCATCATGACTAGGGCTGTACGATATGATGAAAATAGTTTATACACGATAACATTGTCTAATATTACGATAACCATATACTTGCGATAAATAAACAGATATTAAAATGCATTTCCTGGTTTTAAGGGCAGCATTACAGTAAAGTGATTTATTTTTCTGAACTTTTTAAACTGTTCAAGCTATTCTATTTTTTGCCTTTACCCACTTAGTCATTATATCCTAATTTTTGATGATTATTAATTACAAATCCCATTGTGTAAATGTTTTGTGAAAGCACCAATAGTCAACCCTCCAATATCATCGCAATATAAATATAGAGGTACAGTATTACGTCAAAAATATTGTGACATTTTAAATTCTCCATATTGCCCAGCCCTACTTTATGCTGCTTTTAGTATACTGCTAAAATACAACAACTTACTTACCTGTTGAATAAAAAAAACTGAAAAGGTAATTATTATTTTACATTATTTTATTGAGCAAATTGAATATTGAACTGAACACAAAAAGCACCATTAAAAAAATGAATCATAGTTATATTTTAAAGTGCAATTTTCTACTGATATTTTCCTTCAACTAACAAAAAAAAAGTGTCTCTTCTTGCATTGCTGCTTTGATAGACCATATACAGCAAAGTGCAGAAGGGGCAATAGTGGCAAGCGATACACCTCATCAGTTAAATTCAAACTGACAGCAGTGTGAGTACATGGTACAGTATGTTCTTTACAGTAGCTTAAAGCAACCACGAAGACATCCCAGGGGAGCAAGCGCTTACTTTCCAATAAGCCTCGAGCGTTCAAGCAGTCAAGTTGCTTAATGTGAAATTCATTAATCCCTTATGTTACTTTATTAAGAACAGATGTAGATGTAAACGAACAGCTAGGACAAATAATGTAATAACTGAGCAGTTATGAAATCAACATGAGCATCCGAGAATTTAATAAGTCATATCTGAAGGGCGTGAAACATGTCACCAATGACTTGCCACAAGTGTTGATCCCTTGAATCCCAGACACACAGACACACACAGACACACACGGACACACACAGGTAGCCTGGTTTCAGACCTCTGAATCGTCGCCCACATCACCAAATGTATCAGTGACTATAATGGTGTAGACACATATAGCCGACGGGCGACCGTTGACAGAAAACGCCGTCGATATGATCAGTCGCGTCCCCAAGGTCCAAAAAACTGCCACAGAACAGACCAAAAAGACGAGAGGAGACGAGACGTAATACATCTCTATAACAGCAGGCGGCACTAATCTGTAATGTTGCCCAAGAAATGAAAACCGGCAGCTGATTGGACGAACGCGTCACATGGGTTTGTTTTCTCCGGAAATTGAAAGCCAGACTGTCATGGTGGCTGTTCAGAATACGATCTCATATTGTACTAAAATAGTTCACAGAAACAGGTTTCTGAAAACATTTTAAGCGAGAAATAGGCCGTGCAGTTGCTGAATCTGTCTTCATTTCAGCTCAACAAAGGTCAGTTTAAAAGATTTTCATCAGATTTTGAGAGACTCTAGTCACCTCATTCCGCTCGTCATTTCCGGGTGAGTCCCGACTTCCCTGCCGCCGACCGAACATGTCAGGTTGGCCAAAATGAACGCCGACAGCCCCCCAGACGGACGACGGCACGGGACACACCGAACAGATTTGAGTCACTGACCTCGCCAGACTGTCCCACGGCCGATAATCGGCCTGATTTGTCCCGGCCTTTAAAGGACTGATGCTGCTCTGGCTGTTTTTTGTTTGGAGAAACAACCGAGCAAATCAGAACTTTGGGGGCGGGACAAATGCAGGTAACGTTACAAAGCTGTGCCAGGTTCAGACAGACAGAGAGTCCCTATGGTGCCTTCAAATGGAACTTGGTCATTGACCAAATAAATTAACCAAATTATCAGGACATCCAGGTCTCTATACCTGCCTGTAAACTGCCTGCCTCTAAACTGCCTGTAAACTGCCTGTAAGAATATGCTACTGGCTTTTATCATTTGCTAGATTCTCTAAAATGTTACCATTACAAGTCTGTTCCTGTCACAACCCACCTATTTTCTACTCACTTAGTTAATTGCCTGTTTATTGTTTTTTAAATAAAAAATAAATATGGAGGAATAGCTGACTTAAAGTGATAGCAGGGCTAAACTTATCTAATAAGCTAGTAGATGACAGCCTGTTCCTCTTTGTGTGCTAAAAGATTAACACAGTAGTTGGTAGCTAGCTATACATCAAACAAGCTCAGTAAACAGTCTTGAGTTAATTCAACACAGAGCCTCTCCTTTGTTTCTCTGTTATAACACCGTGCCCTGAGGTGTCCCAAGAGAATACAGGATAACAATAGATTCAGGAGAGCAAACTCTTATTTAGAATCTTGGAAGTCTTTGACTCGTCATTTTCCTGTATCAGGGTACCACGTTTTCTTTTGCTGAACTTATCCTGCCACCACCGAAAACCGTTTACAAATGGCATGGCTACATTTTCAAAGATTTCTTTTTAATCGTTACAAACCCTTTTTTGAAGAAACAACTCGCACATCCAAAAAATCTTCTGTGCAGGTGCGTTGGAAGATAACATCAACTTGAAAACAAAGGAACAAATCCTGCACTCTGCTCTTGCTATATAATCACCTTTTATTTACAAAAACTAACGTTTTGGTCCCTCCAGACCTTCATCAAGAGTATATCAAATAAACATGACCAGGATTAAATACATTTTTCCCCTCCCATTCTGTGGCTCCAGGTGTGGGACAATAGACAATCACTTATCAATGAGAGACACGTTCCAAACCCAAAATCAGCTCATGGGTACAAAAACCACAAGAATATTACGTAATTGCAACACACACACACACACACACACACACACACACACACACACACACACACACACACACACACACACACACACACACACACACACACACACACACACACACACACACACACACACACACACACACGAGTAGAAAGAGATGAGGGCACTCTTAGTATTCTTTAAAGAGGGGCTACATCTATAATGAGTTATCATAATATATTTCACTTTTATGATTGATAAATCGCTTTTATCTTTCCTTCTGTCTCTTACTCAAGTGAGCAGTTGGCGTAAAACACTGGCTGCAGCAGGAACAATCACGTCAAACCTTCCCTGACGTCCATGTAAAGATGATTTTGGGTGCATCACAGAGGCAAGAAGAAAAGAAACAAATCAATAGCAGATGGAGTGCTGGACAGAATAGTGTGGCGAGATGGATATTTAGGTTGACATGTAATCTATGGTAAATAATCCTCTGTGTAGAGCGACCTCTGTTTTGCCGAGGCTGACTCCTCTGTGGTAAATAAGGTCTGTTTATCGGTCTCCCTCTTTTTATATATGTGTGCATTTCCTTCCCTCCACCTTGGTTCGGTTCCTCTAGCCTTCACTAATATCTCTCACATCTGATGGACGTCAACAAACAGAAGGAGGCCAAGTTCAACTTAATCTAAGTGTTTCTATTGTCGCTGAAGATAAAAACAAACTGCCTAAATGTTTTACATTTCACAGATATGTAGGTGTGATTATCTTTAGGTGCTAGGTAATATTTAGCAGTTACATGCAGTACATATACATTATTTAGATTTATTCAACATCCAACTTTTTGCTGAGGAAGGAGGGATTTTTTCTTCCATCCATGCCCCTCTTCCTATTCCCATTCTTACTTCCCTCCAATCTCCCTCGCTCTCCTTAATGTGCTTTTTGTGTAAGTGGAAAACAGAGCGGCCATACGCCCCAGCCTGCCATTAAACATTTAACGTCTCGTGGTGCTTAGTGCAAAAGAGATAATGACAGAGGAGAGAGACACAGAAAGAAAGGGAGAGGGATGCCTACAAAAGAAACAAAGACCAACATGGAAAGACACAAGAAAAAGAAGACAAGACAGTGAGTGAGTCATACAAAGAAAGAAGCAGGCAGAAAGAGTGAAATTTAGGAAAGACACACAGAGACAGACAAAGAGATGGTGAGAGAGACAGATAGATACATACAAAGAAAGAGAAAAAGGCAACAGCTGAACAACTCAAACACAAGACTCATTGTCTGAGGTTAGGAGTTCAGCGGGCAATAGTCCACAGCAGAAGAGCCAAATGATGCTAGCAAGGATGGAATTTATAATTGATCACACAATAGTTTGGAAAACTTGCTGCATGTTTTGGATTCAAGATTGGCATTTAAAACTCCTGGCTGTGCTACATGAGAACAATGGCCAGGCGTTGAACAGAAAGAGAAAAAAAGAAGGGAAGAGATAGAATAATGGGTGTATAGAGAAAGGTGGTGCACAGGTGGGAATACATTTAGGCCAGAAAGAGTGCATGGTCAGTAATACCATGAATGATTCCCAAGAAAGGTCTTTTTTTATTTATTTTTTTTAAAGCAAAGGGATAATGTTATTTTTAGGCAGTACACAGTGTTTTTAATGTCATGGGATAAAGCAGAGTGCAGTGATTAATCTTGTAATCCTTACTTATTACTTCAACTTTTAATTAACTATAACCTAAGATGTACTCTGTGCCTGATAAAAAAAGGATGGAAAATAAGTTTAAAACACATAGTGCTAGTGGCAAGTGCCATTATACTTGGCAAGTAACTTTATCCTCTCTGTCCTGATTGCCAAGCCTGACTGTGGATTTTCTCTTTCTCGCTGTGTCTATTCTGCTCCATCTCCATTTTAAGCTTTTTACCTGTCACTCTTCGAGCATTACAGTGAGTGAGCAGATAAACCTCAGTGTCTCGCTCAAGGACACTTTATCATTAAACGTGGCTGCTAATGGGCTGGACCAGCAGTTAATGGTCATTATGGTTGTCATGGGTGTTGTCGTGTCCCTGGATCGAGCCCATATACAACAAAGCAAAGGACGCTACTGACATCTTTAATGTTTTCTAAATGAAGCCATTTCCCTTGTTTTCCCCCCTGTACCCACCCGACCCCCATAAAATCTCTCTGTCTGAAATAGGCTCTTCAATGACAGAGAGAAGAGATAAACAGACATGAATCCCCCTTTCGGACTGCTGCTGTGGAGCGAGGAGAGAGCCAGACATGGGGACAAGACAGAATAAACATGCATTACATTTACAAATGCATCCAAAAACACATATGGCTATAGCATCAAAACATATATACATACTCTGACACATTAACAGTTATGACTGCACAACGTAACACACATAGCACAGAACACACACATTATCTGGTTTCCATCATATAAACAACCCTGCATGCTGACACTAAATACAGGAGCAGATTCTTATCTTTTTATCTCCTTTCCCTCCTATCCCACAACAGAAACCGATTAACCCCACCTCCCCCCCTCCATGCAAGTAGTGAGAAGTCATCATGTTTCCACAAATTTGTATACATGTAACCCATTTCAGAGAGGTGTAGTATATGTTTTTGGGTATATGCTAACTCCTTCTTTTGCAGACAATGTTTTTAACCTTCACAACCTTCACAATTAAGAAAACAAAGCACCTCTGAATTCAGCTGCCTAATTTGAACAGATTTACTGTAACCGCCATTTTTATGTTTTATGACAAGAGTAGCCTTGAGCCTTTGTAGTCAAATCACAGCAGCTCTTTTCCCTCGCCTCTAATCCATACATTGCATAACATAGCAAGCCCTCCTTTCACGTCTACCGTTTGCCTAACTGCTGCAAAATGAAGAGGTAGACCCAGGGAGAGGGTGGGGGATGGGGCGCAAAATGAGGCAAATAATATGAGGTTTATATGAAATAAATATATCATTTTCATGATGCTATGATCTTGTTAGATTGAGGAAGTCAGACTCACAGCTTCTGGACTTCTTCTAGGAAATGTGCCAAGAGAAATAACATCAATGTAAATGAAACAATTAAATATGAACGAAAGCAGATTACATGTTATGTGATTTTGCCATGTATTCATCCTTTTGAGTTGAGCTTGTTATGTTGACATCCGTTGGTTCATTGGGGTTGTGAACCAAAAAAGGTTAAGAATCACCAGGTTGCATAACGCACCTAACACTCCCTCCACATCACTGCAGTGATCCAAAACAAGGATTGATCTGCACGCACACACACACACACACACACACACACACACACACACACACACACACACACACACACACACACACACACACACACACACACACACACACACACACACACACACACACACACACACACACACACACACACACAGGTACAGGGCAGGGATTCATCAAAATGGAGGACAGGGAAGCCTGCTGAACGTGATTTCATTCCATTATGTAATCATCTAACCCAGTGACAAATCACCAGACAGCAGCCCTCTTGTACATTTTGGGCCCTCTCAAACTCTTGTCACAAAACTCTTGTTTTCTTTTTTAGGAGATTTTGTTTTTTGTACCATCTACCTCATTTTCTGTATTTTCTCACTTTCTCTGGAGATATTTTTCTCTCCAAACCTCTTTCTCCCCCCTTGTTGACTGTCTCTTTACCCTCTACCTCTCATCGTGCATGATTCATCTGTCTGTCTCAGCTCACATCCCTTCTCCTTCCTGTTTTCGACCTGCTGTTACTTGCCATTTCTCTTAATCTCCCTGTCCACCAATTCAATCCCATTTTGTCTAGTTTCCATTTTTCCTCCACACCCTTCCCCTCTCCATCTTATCTTTCCTTACTCTAATCCTCTGTCCCCATCTCTCAAGCTCTACACATTTACTTCCTTTCCTTTATGTTCGAACCCTGCTTTCCCCCTGCTTCCCCTTTATTTTTCCAATGACCCCACCCCCACAGGCCTTACCAGGTATGAGCTACAGTGAAGCGTCGCCTCTGGCGGATGCTCTTGTTGACCATCAGCTTGCGGAAGAGGCGCGGGGAGCTTCTTGGGGACAGTTTGGGGGACGTGGCGCCCCTCTTCCCTCCGACCACACCTGGGATTTTCGGAGGCTCTAGCTCCAGGTGCATGTGCTCCTTGAATGTCCGGATGCAGGAATCCATCTCAACGCTCAGCTCGTTGGAGGACATTCCTGCAGGCTGGGTTGAGTCTTTCTGTATTTTTTCAAATTCTGCCCTTTCCGTCCCAATTCAGTCACAAGAGCTGGTCATGTACACCTGTGTTCGTCCTCCTCTTGCCACAGAGAAGTTTACGCTGGGTTGAAATGTTGTAGCGGAAAGATTGAGGCTACCTCACACACAAACATTCACCCTGAAAAAAAAGGCCAGCTCAAACATACCCTTTTGTTGTTTGTGTTGCCTGTTCTTTACAGGTTTAAGGATTAGCCAGCCGGCAGGCGTGCCCTCTCCCCCTTTCTTTCCTTTGGCTAATGCACCGTGCTTTCCTGCTGGTCTTCTGTTCATCAGAGGTTCTCAGAGGAGCTTTACCCACAGTAGGGTCACATCAACTCCTTCCCGGAGAGAAGAATTCCTCTTCTCAACAATGCTTCTCTTCTATTTCCCTCCTGGTCTTGCTGTCCGTAAAGCGCTCACCCCAGTGCTCTATCACTCTGCTTCTTTTTCTCTATGTCCCTGTGTAACTGTTGGTACCTGCCGAACACACACCTCAGTACCAGCTCTTTCTCTAAGTCCACCCAGGCAGCTTGATGTTGGAGGATTTCCCTTATGAAAGATTCAGAAGGGCTGAAAACTGCTGTCTACCTCCTCCTGTCTTGCTCTCCCCTCCATCAAGCACTGCTTGAATGACCTCCTCTCTCTGCAAACAACCCCCACTTCTCCCAAAGGCACTCCCGGTGTGGCACAGAGTGACCCCCACTATGACGAGCCTCAAGTCAAATTTACCTTCACTCGCAGTTAGAGCGGTGAGCAGAGCAGAGCAGAGCACAGCATGCAGGCAAATGCTTCACTTGCTGTTTCATTCAGAATATACACAACGAGCTGAGAGCAGGCACGCAGCGAAAGCAAGCCACGCCTCCCCTGCTTTAGGATTGGTTGGTGGTTGTTGTGACGACAAGCAGGCAGGCACAGTAACAGGTCGTCAGATTTATTATTTATTTTTTGTTTAGCCGGGATTTGTGGTAATGTTGCTGATGATGTTGTGACCTTTCGTGAGGCAGGCAACTGGTGAGTGCAGTCCAAGAAAAAAATGGCAATTTGGAAGGGAGATAAAAGCAAACAGCTTAATGGGCATCAGTAAGGAGAAACATACACACTGCGCCAAAGGTCAACTAATTCAAATAAACAGTCTAAAGCTAGCATAGCCTGTCCATAAAAGTCCTTTTGTAGTAAGAGGGCAACCACATATTAACTTACTACATACAGTTAATTCCATCATAATCTATCATACGTCTCATACATGTTCTATCTTTCTCACACACACACACACGCACACGCACACCTTTTACCAATCTATAATTCTATCTGAATGGAAACAATCCAACCATGAGATTGCCACAGTGTGTAGAAAGAAAGAAAGAAAAGATGATAGAATTCCACACACACAAAGGGCTACTCTGAGTGAAGAAAAAATGAGAGAGGAAAAGAGGGGCAATGCCCTAAAGGTAGAGAGACGGAGAAGATGAGGGAGAAAAATCCAAGAGGAACATCAGAAGAGGCAGAATGGCAGCGTGACGAGTGTTGGATATGTGAGCTCGTCTGCTCGGTGGACTGATTTGTTTTGGTTGTGAGTCACTGATGATTCTGAGCCATCGAAGCATGGAGTGCTTTCTCACAAAAAGCTTGCCAATAAAACTTTTGAAAATAGTCCTACCAAGCCTGTATATAAAGAAGAAAACACTTGTAGTAATATGATGCGTCATATACGAGTGTGCATGGTTTAGAATCAGCCAATGATGCATGGCATTCCCTGGCTCTTTCTCATTATTATTATTATTATTATTATTATTATTATTATTATTATTATTATTATTATGTGTCCCTTTTAATATATAGTGAATGAGTGCTGTATGACTGCTGGTTGTCTCTGTTAGTCTTATGTTATGTCTTATGACTGCAGATGGAAAATAGTTATTTTTACTAATTCTGGCATATTTACATGGTGTTTTTATACAACAATGTTCATAAATATGCATGTTCCCTATCAAATAAACCAATAAAATAAAATAAAAAAATAAGTTATGGTCTTGTTGCTACCACTGCTAGCACTAGCAGTATATCTGCTGAAAATTTTGCCACATTTCCCACTGTTGGTAAAATAACCGTTTCAGTCAAAGTTGAGGCTTCATTAGAAAACAGCAGCTCGAGAGAGGACGACAAACATGCAGGTGTGGGGCTGCATTCGTTGCAACTTTGATTGATCTTCCCCACAACTGGACACATGCACACGGAAAGAGTTTGGAAGGAGAAAAAGCTGTGGACTTTGTTTGCGACAGGAATGTTGGCTGCTGTGTGTGCAAAGGAGCAAAGCCTTTTTTTGCTTGATGATAAGATGAAAGGTGTGCATTTTGCAGAGGAATGGATTAATGGGACAGTGATTAGCTGTGTACAAAAGAAAACATTTACAAGCAACGTGACAGCATCGCTCATAAGAGAGCAACTGAAATAGCAGAAATTAAAAGTCAAACACTCTCAAAAAGATTGTAGATATGAGTGGTAGTCTAATGCAGGAAACGATCAGCTCATTTAGAACAGCTTATATGGTTGCAAAGTGAAGGCTGGCTTACACAAAAATGAGTGCCCTAATTTAGCTTAATGAATTAAATAGTGCACCAGTCGGCACTGCACACAGATCCAACCGACCATTCCTGTGCTGCGATGATAGAGCACTGATTGCCAAAGAAATTAAGGCAGCATTTGTGTCTCATGTCACATCATTTGATGTTCCCATTAGCAGCACTTTGGAGGAAAGTACCGTACATGGATGCACATACATGATTGTGTATGTAAGATGCATATTCAACAGCCATGGAGATAAAGACAGTGTTTGTTTTTTTACATAGTTGAACTCGACAGGGGAACAGATGCTGAGTCGATATGTAGTTCTTTAAATGAGAGCCTGGGATAGAGCTGGGGTGAATGGCGATTTTCTGCATTGCCACTGATGGAGAGTCTGTCCTGACCTGGAGAAAGAATGGACTTGTGACGAGATTTTAATGGAAGTTTCCCTCAAGTCTAGTCAGTTCGCTGCCTTGCTCATCACTAGGAGTTGGCAGTGCAGACATTTGCTGATTAACAATGAACACAAAGTATTGAGCGGACTGACATTTTGATCAAATGGTGGAGCTACATTAAAAAGTTAAGGGATTACAATTAATCCTGAGGGTGATATGAATATCTACACCAAATGTTGTGGCAATCCATCCAATAGTTGTTGAGACATTTCACTTAAACCCACAAATGTCAACCTCGTGGTGATGCTAAGAAAAAAAGTCAGGGGGGCACCAAAGTCAGCAGGATCCATCCAATGGTGACCACAAATGTCTGTTCTCTTATCTCATAGTTGTTGACATTTCAGTCCAAAGTGGTGGACGGACTGACTGTCAGATATGCCACTCCATTGGCATGGCTAAAAACAAGCTGGTTTCAGCATCTCAAATGTGAGGATTTGCTGCTTTTTCTTAATATCATTGTAAATTGAATACCTTTTGAGGTTTTTAGTTTTTTTAATTTTAAGATATCTCATTGGGTTCTTGGATACTGTGATGAACAATTGTCTCACATTTACTGCCAGTGAAATCTTTTAAAATTATTAATCAGATCAAATATTTGAAAAATCGTTAGTTGCAGCCCAAAGGCAGACGTGTAACTATCGGTAAGCAGGGTAAGCGGTGCTTACGGGCCCGGACCAATCAGGGGCCCACATCACTGGAAGATATTGATTGACAGCCGGGGCCCCCTATCGCATTTTCATTATTCGCGACAATCCCAGCAGTCCCACGTGCAGCCACTGACCAAGCAGGAGTGAGAACGGGTCAAATTAATTTCCTTGTTTCTTTTATGAAGACGAGATGTGTGTGACTCGAACATCTCACATTTACCAACAAAACGTACAGCGAAAGACCGTGCAAAACTTTTCAGACCGTCCTGCCAACCTGTTTACATTTTAACATCTGTAACGTTTTTTCACTATAAAGTCACTGAAGCGGCTGCTGTTTCAATACTGTCGGCTCTCTGCAGCGGGCGGGGCTGCTGCTCCATTTCCCCCCGCAACTGACGCGCGCACGCACACACAATCACACACAGTGGATGCAGGAAAAACCGCAGATGAGCAACACAATGACCTAAATTGAGGACAGCTACGCTCGTTATTGTAAGTGCAATAAGTTAAAGTCCAATAAGTACTTTATCAAACCGTATGAATGTGTGTGTTTGTGATCAGGATAGGAAATTAACTAACAATGTAAAGATCAACAAACCACTGACAGTGACATATATGTTCATATTTGATTCATTTCAATAAATTATTATTTTTTGTCTTAAATCCACCAGCCATTTTCATATTACACCAACATTTGCAGCATCCTGAGCATTTTTGCTAAGGTTCCTAGGAAATCTCAGCCCAGAGTAATTAAAGGAATATTTCACCGCTGGAAAGCTGAATATATCTTTAAATTGGGTCACTTATGTAGTAGAAATGTGAAAAAAAAATTGAAATTGGTGCCTTCTAGGCCGAGAAAAGCCAGAAAATGTGTTTTGGTCTTATATGGATGAAAAACACCAAATCCCAGAATGCACCTGCTTCGTTGCTTTGAGTCCACTCCCAAGCCACGCCTACCGCTTGACAGACCGACAGAGGCATTCAACTCCAAGCGTGTTTTATATACATATAACCATATACACGAAACATTTCATGCGTGACTCAAGTGGTGTTACACATTTAACATATATAAAACGACATTATATAAAAACGACATACGAAACAGGCTACATTTAGTACACACACTTTATAGGCTCCGTAAAGTTCAGCTAACGCGATACTCAGCATTAGGCGCTTGGTGGGCTGTAAACACCGAGCATAAACACAGCCGTGAATTAGTGTGTAATGTAGAATGGTCGGCATTTAACAGTCACAAACTCCACCAGCAGTTAGCAGTTAAATGGATACAAATCACCACATTTCTGCGCCACTCGGTGTTAACAGCCCCCACCTCTTTTACCCGGCGACAGAGCATCTCTAGCCTCGGAGGGCTAGCAGGCCTGGTAGCTGGACAGTCCGGTACACTATTCAGGCAGGTTTCCACAACAAAAACACAAAGTCTCTGAACTCACACGTTGGGAGTGTCGTTGAAGTTTGATGTAGTCCAGTTTGTGGTCTAAATGAGCGGACACTTGCAAGCAGGATCCGTAAAGTTCAGCTAACGCATACTAGCATTGGTGTAGCTAAACACGGAGTATAAACACAGGCGTGAATTAGCGTGGAATGTCGAATGGTCGGCATTTAACGGTCACAAGCTCCATCAGCAGTTAGCAGTAGCTAGTTGGATTTTATTTCTACACCAGTCCACCTCCACGGGCCGGCGAGAGCAGCCTGGTAGCTGGATAGTCCCGGTTCCGGTACACTGTTGTTCAGGCATGTTTCCACAACAACAAAACACCTTCCACCTAGCCGATGAGGATGTCCCCTAGCCGATTGAGCTGACGTGAGCGACACCGCTGGTCTCCGTGCGAGCGCGAAGCTCACGTAGTGTGCCGGTATTGCGTCTGTAATAACGTTTCCTCCATATTCTCCGATCTGTACCGATGTATCCCGGTGGTACACACGTCCGGTAGTTTAAATGCAGATAATTGTTGTAAATGTTTTCTGCTGAAAACCGAAAGCCTGTTTAGCGAAGATTCAAGATGGCTGACAGTCGTTTTCATTCGGAATACCTCGGCCAGACTCGGCAGTCCAACCCCCTGTGGGCGGGTCCCTTTAATTAATAGTAATAATTATTATTCTCCCCAAAAAAAGTTTCCTTTTTATTTTTAAAGAACCATACAAAAAAAATTTCAACTTTTTTTGCAACTTTCACTGTCTTCTGCAACTTCATTGCAACAAACCTACAAAAGACATTGCAACTTTTATCGCAATTTTTTACAAAAGCTCCCATGAAATCAGGCATTTTGGGCCACAACAATCTAAAAAAAAGGCCGCTAAATCCTGGAAGGACTGCTCGTGTGTTTTTTCATGCGTTATGGTGCGCATTCACCAGTGTTTTTTTGTTGTGGTGGTGGTGCGTGTAGGCTACTCCTGATTTTGTCAGTCATCTCATCTCTTATATGCTGTGTCTCTATGATCCTATCCTGTCCTATTCATGGTAGCCTACTCGTGGACATTGCGCCGTCATCACGTGCTGTAGTAGGGGGGCCTGCCTTGATAATCCTGCATAGGGGTCTGGTGTTGGCTCATTACGCCACTGCCCAAAGGCATTTTTGCTTTGCTGCACTGTGCTTTTCTGCTTAGTCTGTGGTGACACTGGTTTTTGCTTCATACAGATCCATGTAGGGCTCTTGTTCTGATACATGTTATGCCAAGTGCTTACATCTTTGTAGTTGTAAGAGGAAGCAGATGATAGAATTGATCAATCAATACCCTGCCAATTCTTTTTTATCTAATCTCCCTACATTGTTGAATGAGTATAGGGTTGAACATCTTATAAGAATCCCTGCCCTTCTAAGCCCCACCTGTCACTTTCCATAATGTCACAACATGCAAGGAAGAAGCCTGAACCCATGTTGCCTTAGTCTTTGGTCTCCCACAGTGAAAACCTAAGGAGTGCAACCAGAACACCCTTAGGATCTCTGTGTGTGTGTGTGTGTGTGTGTGTGTGTGTGTGTGTGTGTGTGTGTGTGTGTGTGTGTGTGTGTGTGTGTGTGTGTGTGTGTGTGTGTGTGTGTCAGATGGAGGTGATCAGGAGTGCCTGCGTGTTATGGGTTTAGGTCTTGAGATGACAGCCCTTAATGTAGCATCTCCATCTCTGGTTACATAAATCCATCTTGTCCTTATTCCCTCTCACGCTTCATCGCTCTCAGAAAAGTGCAAAAAATTACTGCATTGTGGCCCAGATTAACAGACATGTGGTCATTCACAAAGGTTCATGGGAAAACAGAGATAGGGGGGGGGGGCAAACACAAAGAGAAAGCAGATAATAAAGGGAGGCTGTGAATTTTTTATCCATATGAATTATATCCAAGCAATCAATGCAAATAGAAACAAAGGATCAAAGCTTATAAAATAGAAAACAAACAGTGAAAAATATGAGTAAAAGTACATGTTACATGTTGTTCGTGGAGAAATCTGAAACAGCTGGAGAAAACACTTAAAGCGTATTATGATTTGAAGGTGACCTCTTGCTATTTCTTCTGTGTACAATCAAGAACAGAAAAAGAGTGATGCTACAAACTTCTCCAAGGGATGTTTGAGTATATTGTAGCATGAAGACGGTTATCCTATTAACATCGCTGTCAACTCACAGCCTAACAGACTTAACTACTCTGACGTTTAATTCAACACATTAGGATAGGAGAGGATTGCCATGCAACACAAACTGACAACCAGAGTAGCCGAGGTAAATACAGATAAAAAACGATTATTTTCCCTCTGAACCAAAACTCTCCCAAAGCTGATGAAACTGTGGAGCACATGACTGCTCATTCCAAGGATTTAGCATAAAACTGGATCATATTTGACCATCCAATGTTCCACTAGCTAAGCTGTATAATCGTGCAAAATGATGTTGAAATGTTAGATGTATGTTGACTGTTGTTCTGGTGAAGCTGAGGTGAGTGGCATTTTCCCTCCCCATAGATTGATAGTGGTGTTGCACCAAGAGCCCCACCTATTCAACTAAAAAGATCATTTAAATTTACTCAGATAAAGTTACTAATAAGCTGCACAAAACGCTACTCAATTAGAGCAGTCCAAGGTGGGTTAATACTTTTTTATGCATGGTATGGTTGGAACTGAATAGCTGGAAGTTCACATTAAGATAAATACAATCTTAGTGCAGAATGTGTCTACCTTGGTCTCTGTGCGTGCTAAAATGAAAAGTGTAAGTTCCCATTTCTGCTTACTGGCTGTGCGGATTACTCACACCCACACCAAAGCCGTCTGGAACACCAGCAGAGAGAACAACACACTGCACAAAGAAAGTACACAGAGTGCAGACGAGTCATAATCTGACCAGTGTCATCCTGACCCAGGGTGAAGAATGAATCCAAATATAGTTTCAAATCAAATTTGGAGACGGAGCCAAAATGACAAAATTCATTCATAATGGGAAATTATCTCATTATACATCACAGAGAGCACTGGGTTGGACTTTAAATAGATACAGGTTTACAAGCACTCTGCACATACTTAGTATTCAATGTACTGGATGTGCAAGCTAGTACCAGGCATTATAATCATGATTTTGTCTTTCATGTCTAATATATCACCTAACTACAACAAAACTACAGTGAAACTACAGTACAACCTTTTCATAGAAGTTAATCTTAACGCTTACAAATAATATATTTTACTGAATTTTACACCTCCAACTTCCTGTATTGTTTTGGGGGATATTTACAGATCAGAAAGTTACATTACAAAATGCTACAACATCTTACAGAACTCTATTAATAGGCTTACAGAACACAATAATGTTGGTGCAGGGTTCAAGCAGAATAAATCACATTTGATTATTCCCCTTTTCTCTTGTGTAAACACTACGAATGGCTATGGGTCAACTTTTGTGATGTTTGTTTGGTATTTGTGAATACTAGAAGAAGAAAAAAAATGCAGTAAGGCGAAAGCTGTAGTCAAAGCAAAATTCGCCTGCCAAAATGTACTCATGTATTGTGGCCAAAAGCAAAGGGGACAGTAAATAGCATGGGGAGAGTTGTAAACAAATAAACACAGACTTGTTAATTATGCAACTTTCTGTCAATAATTTTACTGTGAATCCCACATCACTACATGCACTCACTACAGCAAAGCAGAATCTCTCCTTCTCTGCTGTTTATATAATTTTGCTCTGCAGTTATAAAGAATATAAGTCTCTCTCTCTCTCTCTCTCTCTCTCTCTCTCTCTCTCTCTCTCTCTCTCTCTCTCTCTCTCTCTCTCTCTCTCTCTCTCTCTCTCTCTCTCTCTCTCTCAACCAAAGTCAAACAAATTGGAACTTAAAAATGTTGGGTCAAAGAGATTCACAGTAACATGGGTAGGGTAATTTATAGTGTTTGTCTTAACCAACAAATACACTGTCACTGAATACTACTAACTACTTTTTTCATCTTGTGCAGGCATTCATGCAAGTTTACCATCAGCTAGCCGTAGGCAGCAGTCAAAAGACATGAGTTGATTGCCATATCACAACCCGAATATGATTACAGAACTAAGAGACATGTTTGTTTGTATTGATTGCGATTACCTGTCTTTGCCTGACTAGGAAAATCTAGATGAAGTGTTCATGGCAACTGCTAAAGCTACATCATGTCAAGGTCTGATTACTAGTGTGCAAATGTAAATGCATCCACTGGCTTTCATTTAGCTCTGTTCTAGTCTCACATTGCCAGACCGTTCTCCACAGCACTGCAAGTGGTCAGAGCCCTCCAAACATACACTCCTGGATAGGAGAAAAAAAAACTCTGGTTTGTTTGCATTTCTAACTAAATTAGCTGGATACATGGTTTAACGTACTTAGCTCTACCAGTGTATTGCCGTGTGTATTTTGTCCACAGACAAAGAGTCCCAGTTAGATAGTAAATACTGTAAACATACTGTAAACATACTATTTAATAAATCTTTACAATCATTCCCCGAAAGAACCAAGCAGGCCTGCCTTGTTGCACAATCCAAATGTTCCTCAAAACTTGCCATTTTCAGGGCGTAGCTTGTTAGCTCAAAGTTTGTTGTGGTTTCCCAAAACACACAGAGTTTTGCAAGGTGTGGGACAGTGGAACATCCGTGGGCAACGGATGTTCCGGCGATTATTCAGGAAATGAAGTGTCGTCGATCCAGACTAGCTCTGTTCTAACTGTAAATGTCTCTGTCCTAAACATGCACAAGATACACTCTGACAGACACACTACTAGCAGTATTTTGAGTAGGTGCCGACTTTCAGTCATTGACACTCATTTACAGTTTCCTTCTGCACCACACTGGCTTTTCTTAGGCAGCACAACTGACCACAGACAATCCATAAGGCACTCTAAAACAATTGTGTACATCAGCAGGAAAAATAATTGGATCCCAAAATAACTTCTTGCTCCCTCCACCTCCTTCCAAACATTAATGAAAGCCCTTAAATAAATACAAGAGAAAGGGAGGATTGAGAGGAGACAAGGAACTGTGCTGATGACTGGTGCTTAAACATTAAACATATCACACACACACACACACACACACACCACACACACACACACACACACACACACACACACACACACACACACACACACACACACAAGCTTTAGGCTTCACTACAGATGGAAGTAATCCGAGTTGAGGACCTTCAGGAAGGTTCTGCTGACCCTGATGTTATATAGCAGCAGTGATGCCTGAAGGAGACTTAGTGTGATAGTTTTTTAAAAGACAGGAAGGCCAGGAGGGAAAAGCACACTAGGGGAAACATGTCTGCCTTACCCACCAGGGTTACTGACAACTGAAACACACCACACCTGCTATAAAGTTTGCAGTTGTCCGAGCGGACTGTACAGCCACCATTAAACTCGCTGTTAACAAAAGGAATTAGAAGTCATTGTCAAATTCGATCAAAATAAAACAGATATGCACATATGTTCAGATGAGTTACACATTACCACCACAAGTCTTCAGAAAAGCTTCATTGCTCGTTGGCATAGATCCCATAGATACTCTCTGTAACAATATTTATTTCCTCATTTGGTGTTTTCATAACGGTGGTGGAGAGCACTGAGTAACCCACAATCTCCCACAGGTGTTAAACTGGTTTGAGGTCTGGTGACCGAAAAGGCTATAGCATATTATTCACATCGTTTTCATCCTCATCAAACCATTCGGTGAACCCCGGTGTAAAAGCATCTGCATTTATGTTTTTCTACTAATTTATTCAGCTTTTTCTTTTATTCTGTAACCAGTCTGTATGTGTGAATACATGTGTAAGCCCATCTAGTAAACCATAATAACACTGCACTCTTCTGGTAGAAATAGAAATTCCAGCTCTTCAACCATTCACTCAATGACTTCTTAATAAGCAGGACTTTCTGTTTAATGTCCGTGTACCAACTCTCATGCCTTGTATTCATTTCCTTAATAGGTCCTTATTAAATGTATCGCCTAGAGCCGCAATGATTAATTAATTAAGCGATTAGGTGATCGACAAAAACATTTTCACTGCTTCTCAAATCTGAGAATTTGATGCTGGTCGAATAAATTATAACAAGCATTTTTCACTATTTTCTGACATTTATTAGATCGAATAGATTTAATCAGTTAATCAAAAAAAATAATCAATAAGGAAAATAATCGTTAAAATATAAGCATTTTGAAAATAATAAGATGGGTATGCCTACAATTTCTTTATCATATACAATAATTCTGTAAAATGAATGGTCACAACTGTTCTCTAGGCACTGCGGCATTGACCCTAGCACAGTAAGAATGTAGTGACCAAGAGCAGTGGTTTCCAACCTAGGGCTTGGGACCCCAAGTGGGGTCACAAGATACATTTGAGGGGTCATGAATTAATCAACAAGATAGGAAAGAAGAAGAAAAACATTACTGCTATACAAAAAATACTTTTTTATTTTTTCTTGGGAAATTCAGGAGTTTTATCATTTTAGGACTTGGCAATCACCCTGGATCACTCTTTAATTAATCTGCTTGTAGACATGTACAATCTGTCACAGTCGGTCACAAGGAGGCATTACTTAGCTAAAAAAGGTTATGAGCAAAAAAGGTCACCAGGGTAGGACACACACAAACAGTACACATATACACACATACACTTCAGTGCAGCACCAATCAGGACTGATTAGCAGTAACCTTTCCAGCAGCTCTTATTTATCTAACTGAAGGGAATTAAACACTTGGCAAGTCCATTTAAAGTTTTAAAATGTTAAAACACACACACACACACACAAAATCAGGAATGATTAGCTAGATAGGTAAAAGAGCATCTGAATTTGACACGACAGGACGACGACTGGCCAACTGGCTGCCTGCTAAGAACTGGCCACTTGCTGTTTGTGTATGTGTTATCTGAAACTGCATGTTGTACCTGTTGCTGTGTGTGTGTGTGTGTGTGTGTGTGTGTGTGTGTGTGTGTGTGTGTGTGTGTGTGTGTGTGTGTGTGTGTGTGTGTGTGTGTGTGTGTGTGTGTGTGTGTGTTTCTACAACAACTGTGCTGAAGGCATGGTGCATAAATAATGAAACACGACAGTCTCATATTAACAGGCACTAATGCAGAGAGGGATACTGACAGGATTTCCAAAGCCCAGTCTTTGCTCAGTATGAATGAGGGATCCTGTAGTTTGCTATGAAATAATTTTGTCTCCAATGATTAGCCGAATAAATTCCATTTAATGTGAGCTTTTTGACTTCCTCACACTGTACATAAATTCCTCACATCAACGCTGCAGGAAACTCTGGGACAACAACTGGCCTTCAATCATTACTAAGTGCTATCCAGTTACACAGATATTAACCACATAAGCAGGTATGCCTGCCGCCCCCTCCCCCTAGTATAGCATACAGTATATCTACTTAATGTGTCAGCAGGGGAGCCTGTGCACTTTAATAAAAATACATGAATAGCACTGATCTCCACAGTGACAACTTCACAATAATCTATATTAGTGGTGTCCCATGGTTGATCAGTGGTCCGTACGGATCAACACTCACAGTTTGCGGATCAATTGCAAAGTTTAACCATAATAATAGTGTGAAATAAATGTTTACTGTCTCTGTTACTTAAAGTAGGCTGATAAATCTCTATGGAGGGTTGCCATCAGGGGCATCGGACTGGGGGGGTAAAAGGGGACTGTTTCCATGTCCATTTCCTTCCGCTTTCTTTGTGTTGGAATTTTAAACTCTGGTGGATTTATAATTAATTAATTTATATTTATAATTTATAAAAACTTTCGATGTACACATTCCACCAAAACACGTTCCTTCCGAGGCTGTTTTGGCTCTTGCAGAGCTTATCGCTGCCCATGATGATTGTGATTGGATTAAAAAAAATGCCAATAAACCAGAGCATGTTTTTCTCCCATCCTGGAATGCTATGTCGACTAGCTTGACCCTCCTCCGCAGCATGTTGAGGATGCTAAAGCGAGACCAACTTCTCAGGAACTAAGAAAAGCAGCCTGATGTTTAGATCGATTGTCCATTGTGTTTTACATTGTGTCATAAACAATGGGCTTGTTCTGCTGCCATAGAGCTTGTTGTGTTTTATTGGCTTTTATTTTACTGCCCACTCACCATTCAGGATCAACCGGCGTGATGTCTATCCTGGGAGGGGCTCCAAAGGGCAAGGACGTTGGCCTGGTCATGATTTCGTCTTCAGGTGTCCGAGACCTCTCCCCCTGACGCCATGACAACGGGGGAAGCTGCAGGTTGCCAGAGAAACGGCGTCGGCCACGGCGCAGGTCAACACCCAGTGTGCAGGATGGAGATGTGAAAGACTCACTTAGGCAGCAATCTTGAGGCTCTTTGCAGTCCTGAGAAGAGAAAGAAATGAAGGAAGAAGTGTGTGAAATGTAGTGTGAATATTCATTTAGAGTCAAGACAAAGAAAGACAAGTGGACATTTATAGAGACACAATAGAATACAATATGAAAGGAATAGTGCAGAACTCAACAAACAAGTTTTTCTTTCATTTCAATGAAAATTCCGTGTTTAAATGTCTAAACCATAACTTTTTTCTCCGGCTCATCAACGGTTTGCCCACTAAGGGGCGCCACAAGCCTGTTTCTGACTAAAGATGGAGCTGCATAAGTAAAGCACTACACCTCAGACTCTCTGGTGACCCATTACAAAATAATGATATGCCTGACACCTCTTCCCACTTTTCACAACCTTAATCTTAAAAAAACTAAATCTGCATCATAAAGTGGAGTTAGTAAAAAATGACAATCGCTCATCAAACCTTTGAAGGTCCATATTCTGATGACTTAAAGTGATGGTTCGGAGTAATTTCACACTAGGGTCCTTTGCACCATGACCTCGAGCCAAACACTCCCCCAGAAGCCTTTTTCAGCTGGGTCGAACATTGGGAGAGTTAGCGTAGAGTAGCGTTATCAGCTGAATAGCTTAGCGCAGAGGCTAATGGATCCGAAGTGTCTCTTAACATTACCCCACTAATAATGCCCGAAATGATACCAAACGTCTACAGTAGTACAAATAGGTTATGCACTCATAAAACAATGGATTGTAAAGTTTGTAAGTACACCAGAAGTTTATGAACACTTGCCTGCTGGCTTCTGCTCTCTGCTGTTGTTGCTGCTGCTGTTACTACCGGGCAGTAAGAGTGCTTAGGGCCGTCTACAAATTACAACACCGAAAAGAGATGCAACAAAAATATTTATTAATTTAATGATTAAATAAGGTAATGTCTCCAAACTTACCTCAATTATAACTTGTCTCCTGCTAGTTATTCTACAGTACTTACTTTAAAAAATAAGTGAAATAAAAAAATATTTTTGTTGCATCTCTTTTCGGTGTTGTAATTTGTAGACGGCCCTAAGCACTCGTCTTAGAGCAGCAACAACAACAGCAGAGAGCAGAAGCCAGCAGGCAAGTGTTCATAAACTTCTGGTGTACTTACAAACTTTCCAATCCATTGTTTTATGAGAGCATAACCTATTTGTACTACTGTAGACGTTTGGTATCATTTCGGGCATTATTAGTGGGGTAATGTTAAGAGACACTTCGGATCCATTAGCCCCTGCGCTAAGCTATTCAGCTGATAATGCTACTTTACGCTAACTCTGCAAATGTTCGACCCAGGTGAAAAAAGCTTCTGGGGGAGTGTTTGGCTCGAGGTCATGGTGCAAAGGACCCTAGGGTGAAATTACTCCGAACCATCACTTTAAATAAATGTCAAAACAAGATCTGCTAAAAATCGGCAGCATAAATCTCACGAGACTATTTTTTTGTTATTTTTTCATCACCATCACATCGTCTTCACACACATATCCCTCCTCCAAAACCTCTACTCTTCCCTTCCGCCTCATTTACTGGTTTCATTTCTCTTGTTAGCATTTTCTGTCTGTAGCAAACTAATTGCAGGGCATAAATGGCATGTTTATTTCTCAGCTGCACAATCTAATGTACATGCAAGTCTGAAGGGCATGATCAATCTTATCTCATTAGCGTGCGTTCATAGTTCTGAAAACCAGGGCTGTATTTATTTAGCATCTCAGAAATCATCATCATCAGTTTGACAAGGATTAAAAAATACCTCCTTTATACACTTTCAAAAAGGAATAGCAGTTCTCACCTTTTCTAAACAATTACTTTTTTTTATTTTTTTATTTTTTTAAATCAATGTATTTTCCCTTTTTTACATGGTTATTCAAAAATCTGTTAACCAATATGGTAATGTTCTTTTTTTCCTAAGGCTACCCTTAAACTACTCATAACCTGCTTGTCAAATATAGGCTGCCATTTATTTTATAACTAAAGCTTCTTTTTTTTTTTTTTAAAGACACCTGCACATGCAACATGCACAGAAGTCACCTGCACATGTAACATATAGCAGATTGTGTCATAGTAAAACAAAATATACTGTATCATAAATACAAAATCTGTGTCATCTTGTTTGTCTCTCCTGGTTGACCTGATATAAGCCATTTTCCCCATTCCCTGTGTATTTCTTGTTCTTTTCTTTGTCTTATGTAACAGTATATTGAATATATTTGTGGGTTGTTCAGACAAATCAAGACATCTGAAGATGTCACATTAGGCTTAGTGAGAATAGTGAGAATTGTGCTCGACAATTATCACTATTTTCTGACGTTTTTTAGACCAAATATTACTTGAGAAAATAATGGGCAGATAATTTGATCCATCCATCTATGGAGGAATATTTATTCGTAATTCAAATTGAAAGTCCAAAGAGAAATTGAAAGTCCAAAGAGAAAACAAAGCAAGATCAAATTAAAAATATATATATATATTTTTTTTTTTATTTTCCAATTTGGCTTTTGAATTTAATATTTGGCTTTTGAATTTCAATTTAACATTGGCTTTTAATTTTCATTTAATATTTGGCTTTTGAATTTCAATTTAACATTGGCTTTTAATTTGGATTTAATATTTGGCTTTTGAATTTCAATTTAACATTGGCTTTATTTTCATTTATTTGGCGACATTTATTATTTTTAATCCATTTAACATTGCCTTTCGCTGCACACATCTCAATGTAAATATGAGGCGGGGGCCCAAAGGCTGGTGGGAGGGTCTGAAACAAAAGGGTGCAGAGGCACCTTATGAACCGCAGGGGAGCAGACTGCTGAGGAGCATCTGTCTGCAGCTTCACAACCAGGCTGGCTTGGCCTCTTATTTCACATGATAGAAAAGATGATGTAGGCTAAAACAACGACATTTCATGCAACAGTGAAGTTTTCATGTAGTTACTATAATTGGGGCCGTGTTAGTGAGGAGTAGAATAGGACTGCATTTAAAGCTGATTCTGGTTCCCAACTTCACCCGGCCTCGGTATGTCTTTTAAAACACACCGACCTTATATTTAATTAAGCACCAGTAGAAACATGGTGTGGGTAGCTCTGCTTACGTGTGTTTGTGTGTGGTCAGATCTCGAGGACGCACGACACGGACGATGACTATCCGGTTGAGATTGTGTGTGTGTGTGTGTGTGCGTCCTCCCACCAGCCTTTGGGCCACACCTCCTCATTTACATTGACATGTGTCAAGTCCAAACGAAAAGGCAATGTTAAATGGAAATTCAAAAGCCAAATATTAAATCCAAATGAAAATCCAATGTTAAATTGAAATTCAAAAGCCAAATATTAAATTCAAAAGCCAAATGGAAAATTAAAAAAAATATATATTTTTAAATTTGATCTCGCTTTGTTTTCTCTTTGGACTTTCAATTTCTCTTTGGACTTTCAATTTGAATTATGAATAAATATTTCCTCCATATCCATCCACCCATTAGATATACAAGCTTTTCCTCGAGGGGGTTGCGTGAGGGTTGGAGCCAATCCCAGCTGACATTGGGTGAGAGACAGTGACACATAGAGACAGACAAGACCAACCTCCACTCCTTGTTGATAGTGTAGGAAGCTTCATACAGTAAAAAGCTGTATGAGGTAGAAGTGTTTTTACTCCTGGTTCTATACTGTACAAGTCTAGTCAGTGTTGGCAGTAGTGCAGAGAAAAAATAAACAACGAAATAATTTGCCCTGATTCTATTTTTGAGCTTTATACCTTCTGGGTCTTCAGTAGTAAGTCCTTTCTCCGGTGAACACAGCCTCCCACTCTTAGTCCCACAACAGCTCTTCTTGGCCATTTGCCTTCCCCCGCTTACTCACGGCGGCTTCCGTGCTTTAACAAACTAACTACACATTGCCAGTGATCGTGATCGGAAGCATAACGAACTAAATTAACTCTTGCTTCACACTGAATAAGACAAATGTAGCTGACTCTTAGCAGCATGGGTGGTGACTTATTTTTTTCTGTTCAATTAGTGCTAATGGTAAACAAGGATACTGAATAGCAGACTCAATGTGCATGTTGGTGGTAGCAGATGCACTTTGTGTTGTTTTGTTATAAAAACGGAATATACGCATTGTTTGCCTACAGCCATCCATTGCAGATTACAATTTATGCGTGAAGAATGTTAATGCAGATATTTTTCAGTTGTACTGAATAAAAATTAAACTTCTTGTATTTCAGCGTGACACTTCATCTGTGTTTTTTTATTTAGCCGTTGTCTACTTTGGTTTTCGTACTTGTTCCTATATTCTGAACACTTGAATTTCACCAAGCTTGGTAGTAAATGCTTTACATGCTATTTGTCTCTGTGAGTGCTGCTGTTCAGCAATTCGGTACCAGCAACCATTATGCTCATATTGAATTATTGTACTTGCATAAGCACTTTAGATTTGTGCTGTATAGCACTGTGCTCCATGCATTCACTGGAATTGGGTGTCTGCCATGTGTGGACTCTGTCTTTGACTATTTTTACTGTGCATGTTTTCATTGTGTAGGTTTTATTTTGTGCCCATACTGCAAACCAATTTCTCTCAGGGATTATAACGTTAATCAATCAATCAATCAATCAATCAGTCAGCCTGCAAATACTGTGGATTTGAGGTTTGGCAAGACCGTTTTGTGTGTCTTTGCTGTTATGTGGCTTGTTTTGCATACTGCTGTAAATAGTACTTTAATCATCTTCATACATTTTTCTTTTTTTTCCCCCCCAACTTCTTATACAAAATAGACAATGTTTGTGGAATTTTTTATTAAGTCAAAACTTTAAGCTTTATATTAATTAAAAATCTACAAGTGGAAAAAAATTAGACTTAGAAACTTTATAAAAACACTACATTATTCAGAAGTAACCACTAGGAAGTGAATACTCCTCAAGTCAGTACCTGCACAAACTATTAGCATGTACTGCCCTCTAGTGGCCTGAACAGACATAATTAAGATTTTTTTTAAATCCAATGTTTGTTTAATTTAGGTACTGACTTGATGCATAGATTTGAATTTTCCCAGCACTACTTGGTAGTTTATGAATTTATTCTTTTAGTCAAACTTTAAGCATGATTTGGAATGTTTCTGATGTGCTTGATAAATAGTGAACCTGTCAATTATTGTCATTTCTCGATTTATATTTAAAGAAGCATCTAAATTTCACAGTCAATAATACATGTAATACTGTCATTTAAATCCAATATTCTGGCTCATTCTTTGTCTTGACGGTGATAGAAAACACAGCTGAGAGACAAATCAGCTTGGTAACTGTGGTTTAGAAGAGTATACAGTAAATACATGGCAACCAGAAGAAATATGTAATGAAATACAAAGCAGTGAAAATGTGATTTAAGAAATTTAAATAGGCTCTGCTGCAGTGCCCTCTTTAAGTATAACAAAAGAAACAGAGAAAGGAAACCATTGCCTTCCTTACCATTGTCATGAGTAAGGAGGAAGAGGCAACAATACTTTTCCTTGACAGCTCAGAGAGGAGATAGTGTGGTGGAAAGGCAAGGACAAAGTGAGATATGGGAGTGATAAGAACTGCACTGCAGAGGATAAAGGAAGGAAGGGATGGGGATATTAGATGAGAGAATGCCCAGCAGAGAGAGAAAGAAACAAAATTGCAAACAAGAAGGAATATGAGAGCAGAGTTGAGGACACATTCATAAAGACACAGATGGAGCTCAATATAAAGTGGCAATCATGTCTCAGATCAGATAATACCCTCACCGTAGCAATCACACTGAACAGAAATACAGATATACGACTGCACCATGCTGGGCGCCTGCCAATAGCTGAGCCATTGTAACTCTTAAAAAGGCTTTGAAGCGATAACCGTTTCCATATTTTTGTAATGGATTCATTTGTTTTAAGGTTTCAATAAATCAACTTCTTGTATCCACAGCAACTTATCGAAACGTATCGTCGCTGTCAGGCAGAAACCTTGTATGTCCATAGTGAGTCTTTTTTTTTCCTCTTTCATAAATCAATGCTATTGGTCACCCTTTAAGTCTGTCTGTGGGTTTTAAAAATATTTAAACAGTGATGAGGTGATTTTATCTGACTCCGTCTGAGGTAAATAGCTCAATAAAATGTTTTTTTAAATAAGCCTTTTTTGTAATTTTCTGAAAAACAACGATTTTGGACATACAAGGTTTTAACCCGACAGCAACGCTATTGTAGTTAATTTATGGCCAATGCAGAAGCGTCCACACTTAACAGCTCTATTACATTATGAATCATGATCTCTTGGAAAGTGTTACTCTGAAGGACATCATGATCGCACAATAGGCCATGTGAGTCATTTCTCATTTTCTTTACAGTTGTGAGGGAGTGGAACATTTGATTGACTGAGAAAAGAAAGAGACGGAAGTATCTGTGAATTGAAAGTCCTAAACCAATTCAAATGGTCTGACTCATCAGTCTCAAACCTGCGACAAGGCTTTTAATCACCTAATATGTTGATAAATGCAGAGATGTGACTACAGCTAGAGTCATTTGCCTATTATACTTTGTACCTATACTTTTTCACATATATCAGTTTGGATTGCATCAGTTTTTAATTTGCAAATCCATTGCTACGTTTGTGTGTTAAATCTTCCCAAGTAATTAGTACCTACTAGCTAACATATTACCTCTTCAAATCTAAACAAGTCATATTAGCAGTGTTACAGTTACAGCTGTCAGTCACTGGGTGTAAATATTCACTAACAACTCATATTTTAAGCTGTTCTTCGAGGTGGTTTTAAATGGCACAGCATTATGTTGAAATGTGTTTCCAATATATGTTGTCCACCAGTAGACAAAGACTTCAGGCTAAACTCTCACCCATCATCGTCATCTTTTTCTTCCAAAAACAAAACAGGAATCTGACAGAGAAATCATTTTGCACAGTAAAAACTGAGGTAGGACTGCTGCTAATGCTAACTAACCCTTCCGTCCATGTATGCTACCTGCTGTCCGTGTGTGTGCGAGGATGGGTCAGGTGCAGAGAAGTCCATTAGCAGCACAGCCTCCACGGCCTCTGCTTATTAGTCTCTTTCTCACACACACACACACACACACACACACACACACACACACACACACACACACACACACACACACACACACACACACACACACACACACACACACACACACACACACACACACACACACACACACACACACACGATCGCAAGGCCTCAGCTGCTGGATAAGATTAATACAGAGACGATATTGTACCTTTGCAGCCTTGTCAACATTAAATATATACCCAGAATACAGCACACATCTGTCACAGCATTTTCAGATTGTCCTCACCAGAAAAGCATTGGTCATTTGTTCAAACACCAACCTTTTGCTGTCATGCGATTTATGAATGTCCTCTACAGTAACAACAAAAACAGCGCAGGTTAAAAGCCACCTATGTTTATGAGAAGAGACAAAGCAGGGAGGAGCAGGATGTCTTTCTACCAAGGCAAAAACAGGAGAATGGGATTTCTGTCCCATCTCATATAAAACAGTACTGGTTTCCTTTTACCATGAAGATGACTATTCTCTAACTACAGTAGCCCAGTAGATTCATGATGCATAAAGAATGCATAGACATCGCCGTACTTTAAAAACAGAGCGGCTTCTTTCAAGTATGTATAATGACTTCTTGGAAGTGAAAGCTTTACCCTGGGTATACAAGCTGAGATCTTAAAGTGCCGAATGTTTGTTATAACCCGACCAATACTGAATTTTTAAAGCTGATACTCATATCAATATTTGAGAATTTTAAAATATCCATTAATGATGTATTTTTTTTCTTATTTTTTTCATAAACAAACAACATGAAGAGTTAAGAGATACATACTGGGCAGGAAATTCACTGTTAAAAAATCCACTTGTCAATGCTCTCTGGTGGACAAACTACACTAAGGTTGACACTGATGTACCTCTAACCCAGTTTGGCATTTCTGTTCTGCAATGTTACTTATCAGCCAACATATGCATTATACCGATATGTCTGCAATAAGCTAATATCAGCCGATACATCAGTCTGGAAGATTTATCTGTCTAGCTCTAGTTAGTAGCAGGGGGCTTGTGTAACCCTTTACGGGTCTGTATGGTTATACTGTAGCAGCCTTGTGTCGTTTTCATGTGATTTAATTAAGGTAAACACGGTGAACAGCCGTTCGTTATGGCAATGTGCTCTTGCGCATCACAGGCTGGCTGAGTCCTGAGCACTCCTTCCCTCCCCCCAGCCGAAGCTTCAAAAACTGTTACCTGTTGATTGGTACCGAAGCTCAGAAGCCCCAAATTTGTATTAGGGATAGCCCTACTTTCTATGAAAGTATATTTGGGAGTTTTGCTAGAAGAGAGACTTTTTTAAAACGCTCTTTAGAACAAAAACTTACTTGGGATTATTGAAAGTTAATTAGAGATGCACCGATAGACCGGCCTGTGACTGGAATTGGCCGGTTTTCACGTGCTCGGCCATGACCGGCGACCGAAAGGTCAGTCTGACCTATGCCGATTCCATGCCGGTCAATGCTACAATTAACTGACAACATAAGTTATACGAGTTACAGTTCTCAAGGACGCACGCACACACGGACGCAACAGCACACAGTCTCTTTTTCCTTTCTCTTAGGTGTGAAGCGCGGGTCCACGCTATTCTTGCACATGTAGGGAACCTCGTGAATTAACCTGCAACATGTCAGCTGTTTGGAAATTCTTCATTGCACTTTAGATGTGTGTGAATTTCCCACACCAGGAGTAATTTATATAGTTCTATTTTATAGTGATCCATTATCTGTTGAAAAAATGTTCTATGTTCTGTGCAAAATGTTCTATTAAAGAAAAGATAGAAAATAAATATTTGCGTGTGCTGTAAAGTGGTTAGAAAAAATTAAATCGGAATCTGCTAAAATCAGTATCGGCTGGCCTAACAATGAAAATCGGAATCGGCCTAGAAAGTTGTAATCGGTGCATCTCTAAAGTTAATCACTTAACCTGTGACAAACCTAATGTTAAATTTGTCACTCCCTGTTAGCTGAAAAAGACTGTAAACCATCCAATCTTCAAATAATTGCTTTCCTTAAAAAACTATTTGTATTATTTGTGATTTTTCTCTGTTAACATAATGCATCTCAGGGCATCCTCACCCTTCCCATTGCTCAGCCGCCCCCACCAACACTCCAAATCCCTCTGCATTCTCGCCTTTTCGACACCAAAGCAACACCACAACAGGGAGGAAATGAGGAGATGAGCCTAGAAAACAACACCTGCTTCCCATCAGTTATAGAGGGGGAGGTATAGAGAGTGGGAGAGGGAAGAAAGAGAGTGCTGTATAAGGAACGGGAGGGAAAAAGGTCTGACAGACAGGAAAATGAGGGCATGAGAGGGAGGACTTGCAGAGAAGGGTGAGTAAAGCAGAGAGAAAGGGAGGGAGGGAGGACGATAGCTGGAGCCTGAGACTGAAAGGAAAATGAGTGAGCGAGAGAAAGACTGAGGGAGGGGAGCATAGGGAGAGTATCTCAAAGAGACTGATTAGTATTGTATGAAATAAGACATCTTCATCTACAGCTGAGCATAGCTTCCAGCAGTATGGACATGCAAACATGCATCTTATACAGTACACACTGTGCATTTGCTACACACACAGGACTAAAAACGCCCACCTGTGCGTGCACAACAAGCACAGATATATGAGCATGATTGCAAATACATTCATGGCTTGCAAAGAAAGGGTTGTTCGAATAGATTTATATGGATGAAGTTGTGTTTGTCCCTTTTGTAATAGAGTTATTGTTAATGGCTTCAACTACGTCAAAGTTTTTGGGGCGCCTGGGTAGTCAACTGGTAGAGCAGGTGCCCATATATAGAGGTTTACTCCTCGACGCAGCGGACGCCGGTTCGACTCCGACCTGCGGCCCTTTGCTGCATGTCACTCTCCCTCTCTCTCCCCTTTCAGCTCTAAGCTGTCCTCTATAAATAAAGGCTTAACAGTGCCCAAAAAATAATCTTAAAAAAAAAAGTTTTTGAAATGAATTGGCAGATTTAAAAGAAAAAAATGAAACAATATAAAACCTAAAGGAACAATAAACTCCATTCAGTTCGATTTACAGGCTGCTAAAAGTGATGAAACATTGCCCTGAGGTTGACAAAGAGCAGGATATTGGTTTGGTGAATTATTATCTCTGCTTTCTTTCTTTTATCATCATCTTTTCTTTATCGCCGTGAAATAGACCAATCCCTGTGTCTCAGACAAGTAATAAAATAAATTGCCTACTTTGCCTCTCCATAGCAAAATGTGATTTGTGATAAAAAAAAAACAAGAAAAAAATATCTCGGCTGGTTGAGCACAAGAAGACATTCAGTGTAATCCGCTGAAAGCTATTTAAGCTATTTCAGCTTCATGTATGTAGTATCCATGCATGGACTGTTTATTGGAGAGACAGGGAAGAAAGTTGAGATGTAACAAAGCATGAGAAGCAGATTGAGATCCAGGCTGAATCCAAGCTGTTCCTCTGTTCATAGCTTTTTTGATTCTAAGGATAATTTCCTGCCCCATCAGGATGTTATTAAGTGAAAACTATCTTTGATTAATACATGAAAGTCCTTATTAGTTTCAGGCCTAAAGTAGACTTAAGCACAATATGGCACAGTTGTTTTACAAATGGTAAATTAACAAAATATTAATGTCCCTAAAATTACTCATACTTCCTGGCATGGTACAGGGCTGGAGGCTATTAAAAACAAACATGAAATCAATAAACAGGAACTGATAAAAATCAGAACTCCGAAATCAGAAAAGCACCATCCATACCACTGATTGTGTTAAAGAATGACACAAACTGTGGGTTATATGAAATACATGCAGGGAACCAAGCACCACACTGACTACATAACAGGACATTCAAAGAATGACGAGGCGTGAACTCAAGACACTGACAGGCGAAGTGCAAGAGGTCACGGTTTGTATAATCCAAAGGTGCCACGGGAGAGAAGACTTATTGTTGCTGTGGTAACCAGCACCACTACTCTCGCCCTGATCAGACACGAGAGTGAGAGAGAGACACGGCGGCGGAAGACGACAGTGTTTGTTATGACCGATATTGAGACAGTGGAGGGAGCTGAGATAGATGTCATTTAAGAGAGTTAAGAGTGAATGAGAACAGGTCAGAGCAGAGAAGAAGATGGGAAGAAGGAAGATAGACCGTGTTGAACGGTTGTTTCCGCTGGCTAACATTCAACTCTCAGCTTCCAAGCTCTCTTATTAAAGATTGAACAGCTGTTCAGTTTGACCCACGTTTCCTGTAAATACAAGCTCAACTGCCAGAGAGGGAGAGAGAGAAAGTGCTGTAGAAGGATAGAGAAGAGATTGAAGCTAAAGAAGTGAGAGAAACTGACAGGGAAAGGCAGCAAGAGAGATTAAGAGTCAGAAGGCAGGAAAGAAATACATAAAAGAACGAGAGGAGGCAACTGATAAAAACAAGTTCTTCAAACAAACAAACACCAGAAGCTATGCAATTTGTTTTTGCCTTTCCAAAATGGCAGGGGCAATTCTAGGATCAGACCTTTAGGGGGGCTCAGCCCCTAATGAGAATGTGACACGGATACACTGCCTTGCAAAAGTGTTACACCCCCCCCCCCCGCTAAATCAGTAATTTCATTATCTGATAATCTCTGAGCTAGCTACTGAACAACAACATCAGATAATGTTTTTTGACACTATTAACACTATGATGGAACTAAACCTGATACTTTATAAGTCACAGTAATAACAACCAATTTGACACAATGTTCTAACATTCAGCAATTTTAGTTGCTTACGTTTCAAATTGGGTTCTAATCTGCACCATGAAATTACCAATTTCTTCTCTGGGGACTACCAACGTTAATCTTCACAACCACACTCCTGCTCTCCCTCTGACAGATTAGATAGAGACTCAGCCAAAGGTGGGAGTCTGGTGCGACCCCCTCCGATTGGCCAAAACTACGTTGCTGTTAACCCTTTCCTTGACTGGGTTACAGGTTGCATAGCATTGGTGACAGCGACACAGGATATTAAACCTGTTTCAAGCCTTTTGAACCTATAATTGTTTGTCCTCTGTCACTAACAGACAAGTTCGCAAACTCTAACTTGAAGCACCAAAATTGATTTAATAAACAAATATTTGTTTAGGTTTTTTTATTGGTTAGGTTTAGGCAAAAACAAACTATTAGGTTTCAACAAATATGAAAAAAATAGTATCGGCCGATGCCTGTGCCAACAAGGCTGGTTCAAAAAATTTTTTGCAGACACATCTGCAGGTAGCCTTCTCAGTGTAGCTGCTGTGGTACGAAGTTAGCCAACACTAGGAAAGGCCACTAAACTAACATAGTTTATTTTTTATTTTATTTCATCCTCTCTATAGACTGTATGATCCTCTCTCAGAAACAAGATTCTGCTATTCACTGACAAATGCTGTTGTTAAGTGCACTAAAACTCAATTAATGTTTCATTCACAAGTTGTTTTTTACATCTCGTATTTAGAATACCTGTAGACATTTATTTAGTTGATAATTTGTTTTATTTAAAGTAAGTGCACTGACAGTGTGCAGATCTACTTCAGCAAACAGAGACAATGCAGACAATAAAAATAAAAGTCAGTTGAGCAATTTTGTTAAATTTATTAAATTGTTCTATTTTATCAGATGTAAAGCGAGGAAAAAACATAATGTCGGCATTATATATCGGCCATCAGCAGCCCTGCTCTCCTAAAATCGATATTGGCCATTGAAAAACACATATTGGTTGACCACCAATAAAAATACACATATATGCTTTCTTTCCAGGAGTTAGATTAGTAGATTGATAACACTCATGTCTGTGCGTTACATACAGAATGGCGCTGAAGCTCTTAGGAGCTTAGCTCATTTTAGCATAGATACTAGAAGCAGCTAGCCTGGATCACTCCAAAGTACTGTAACTCTGTCTAAGCATATTTCCAATGTTGAGCTACTGCTATAAGGTTAGAAAAAAAAAAAAAAAAAAAAAATTATTTAAATATTTGGATAAAAGAAATACTTGATAGGTATTAGGAAATGTTAAAAGGAGACAAAACTACAGCAGATCACATTCTCCTTTGATTCTGACACACAACAGTCATTATTAGCACAATCAGGAGGCCTTGTCAGCTAAATGTAAACTTAGGTTGTTGGTTTACTAACAAATAACATTTACTTAACCACAGCATTATATCACATTAACAACAACAACAACAACAACTGAAAGTTACCTATAGTTATATAATTTAATATTTAGCTTTGTAATAATAGCTAAATGAGTCATTTGCATATTTGCTGAATTAATTAGATAATGGTGATAACACCTCTAACAACTTTATTTGGTCAGTGTCATTCAAAAAATAAGCCCTCTAATAACACAAACATACTGTACATTTAAGGACCTGCACACATCCTGGTTAAGCCTTTACCTTTCAATTCCAATTTAAAACTATTAATTGAATTATTGAATTATATATTCCCAGCAAACCTTAGGAAATAGATTTTAATTGAATAAGTGAAAGGTTGGCCAAATGCTCAAAGCACATGCAATTCTGTATGCACCTGGAGATCAGCATAGAAACACTTCAATAAATATGCAGTCACATAACAATGGTGGCATGCATGCAAAGGCACTGGAGCACACACACACACACACACACACACACACACACACACACACACACACACACACACACACACACACACACACACACACACACACACACACACACACACACACACACACACACACAAACACACACACAAACACACACACACACACACACAGCTGATCTGATCAGAGCTGGTTAGCTGTGATCTGCATGGGAATGAGGTCATTAGGTCTGTGGAGCACAAGGCCAGTATCTAATCTGTCCACACCACAGTGCACGCACACTCACACACACGAGTCACGCATACCCACGCATGAATGTATAGAGATCAAATCCTTGACCATACTGAATCCTAATCATTTGCACATACAGTACACAAACAGCCAACAAACACACCAAATTAATACAATCCAAATGCCAGCTTCATGATTAGCAAAATCATTAACGCACACAATAACACAGACATATCTGCACACACTTCAACCACTCAAATCTAATCCCAGCTGAGCATTACCAGCGGAACCAAATTCCTTCGGTTAGAGCTGAAATCCAATAACTGTCCTACCTTAGCACACTTAACCTCATTGATTCAGCAAACACTTAACGCTTTTACTGAAACATGAACTGTAAATACACAGGCTTCATTGTGCATGGCTACACACAAGCCCACAACAAAGAAAGCAATCATTCTTGATTTGATCATTTGTTGTTACAATAAAGAGAAAACCTTAAGAGGCCTTAACACAAGTAAATCACAATTCCTTAAAGTTATATTAGCAATATGTTGAACCACCTGGACCTTTCAAAGTAATATATGACTCTGTGGGGTTTGTATGCATGTCTTCATAAATTAATTTTCAAGCAATTACTTTAAAAATAACATAAAAAACAATGCAAGATCAGAAAACATTTGCTTATTTTAAAAGAATAGTCTTTACATTTTGGGAAACGCGCCTTTTCGCTTTCGTTCCCAGAGTAAGATCCATACTTAAGAATTGAGCTACAGGTGGGAGGAAATTATTAGCTTAGCATAAGGCTCTGTCCACACATTGTATCAAAGAGAAATGGAAAACCAATTTGTGGTTTTAAGAGGAGTTTATCTTGCCCGCTCCACAGGAAGGATAAGTACATTCTGAAATCCAGAAGAGAGCCTGGAGCCGGTAAGAAATTGATGTCAAGTATACAATAGCTTGCCCAGATTCCAGTGCCAATGCTTGTTGCAAAAGGCCCCAGTGACTACAGAAACCCAATACCAGGTGTGATATCAGGTGACAGGTAACACCCACACTGTATAAAATAATGCACCACATACCACCCACCACCCCTGCACTACTTTTGACTTACAAAATCTGCATTGGAGAGAAAAGAAACTAATTATGTTCTTTATCCTCACATTCCTCTCCATTTAATGAAACAATTTGTTACCGACCGGCTCAGGTGTGGTCGGCACCTCAAACACACACCCTTAAAGTGCTGTGAGCTGCTCTAGGAACAGCCTGTTCTTGAAAATCAAACTACTGAGTCACTCTACTGGATGATTTTTTTTTTTTTTGCCAAAAGCACAACAACAGTAGCCTGGAAATCCAGACCCAAATCCGAAAGATTAAGGGTCTGGCATTGAATAATGAAAACTCGAGGGGCGGCACCAAGCATGCATTTGAAAATCTCACTGTACGCAATTGGATAACACTAGGACCAATCACAACAATAAATAGGGTGACGTATCCAGAGTCCCATACGCTTAGCTACCAGCGGAGCTAACTGGTAGATTAAACTGTCATCATCTGTATAGCTCGCCTCTGGCCCGCCTATATCAGATACACCGATGTGATTGGTGCAGCTCGGCTACAAGGGCATAGGTAATGAGCATCATTACTCAATGCCAGAGTCAAATTGTGCTCTCGCGAGAACTCTGGATTTCCATGGTACAACAACAGCACATTGTCAAAAAAAGAGGTAAAAGTAAAAAAGATAGAGAGTCAAGATAACAGGTGAAAATAGAAAGTGAAAAATACTGGAGTGGAAACACAAGTAAGGTAATTAAATGAGAAAAAGAATGTATTCAAATAAAGAAAAAAGTGCACATACATGGAGAGAAAGAGAGAGACAGAGAGATTGATTAATTCACACCCGCACCTTCAGCTGTGGTACCAAACACTCACAGCCACTGTAAAGTGCACCTGCATATTTCCATCCATACAATATGAATTTTATACATCAAGTCAGGATTGACTTTTCAACTATGTAAACATGAACACAATCTCTTTTTTTTTTTTACCAATTTTTTTTCTTTTTATTTTTTTTTATTTTTTTTTTTTTCTCAAAAAATTTTTTTTTTTAAAAAAAAAAAAAAAATACAAAAATTTTAAATTAAATTTTTTTTTTTTTTTTTTTTTTTTTTTTTTTTTTTTTAAACAGTTCAGTTCAGTGGGATATTAGAGTGTGTTACGCCAGTAGTGTCTAACGTAGCTTCATGCTACTTCACAGCCCTAGATTTGGGTTTATTTTCAAAATGGTAGTTTTCAGAGCTAACCAACACTGACTTAAGTGACATCCCTTAAGGCAATCACACTTCATGTAGCTCCTTCTGGAGTTACAAAAGGCTTTATACAATTGTTTTTATAAATGTAGTAGTACTCCCCAAGACATGTAAACTGACTCTGATGTCTAAAATCACTGGAGTTTCCCTTTAATACTGCTGTAGTTGCCCAAAGGAAGATATTTGAGGGGAATCAAATCAAAAGTGCAGATTCTCTTTTCATGTTTAGTACAAATGTAGTTGTGATGAAAAAAGGGCATTACGTTTTCACTTTAATGAATTTTTTACTTGAATGAATTAGAAAAGTTAAAAGATTAAGATAATATGCATACATTTAAGTTGGTAGGGACCATTAGTAGATAAAATTAGGACATAAGTGCAGGATGTGTTGTGCTTAGGTGTAAAAGGCTACACACAACAGGTACAATGTGTAAACACAAGTACCACATAAGACCTGTGTCAGAGTGAGGAAGATCAGATACAAACGGGTTAAAAACGGAGCAGGGAGAAGATGTGAGTTAACAAAATAGGAACTTTGCACAAGAGAGAGATATGATGGAGGAGAGAGCCAGCCAAAGCACTGAAAAGAGCTGTCAAAACACAGGGTGACTAACAAAGAAAGTATGCCATCCTGTATTCTCTGTGGATGGGGAGAACATTTTCCTGTGTCCTGCCACACAGTCACAGCTTACACTAGAAACTACATGAAGTGTACTGCTTTTGTCAGGAGAAAACTTGAGTCCACACTGTTTTGGATTACTAAGAACAAGGAATGTGTTTAGTTACGTAGCTCTCTATTCTTAGCACTAATGGGGCATCTTTCTTTACAAAAAGGTCAATATTTTTTAAACACAAAACAATCAAACCTCCAGTGAGGACACCAGTCATCAAAATGCGTTTGATTGATCTCTGGTATATCCAGCCTATTATGTAACTGGTGGGATGTATCGGGGACATGATGACTTACATTGTTGTGAGACACCGTGAGAACACTCCTGCTCTTCCTCATCTTTCCTGGAGTCTCTCCTTCGCGGTCCAACCACAGCTTCACATGCACACCTGGAAAACACCAAAACAAAAAACAAAAAAGTATACCAAAACGTGTTAGTGTGTTCTTTGAGAACAAGATACAGGTTGACAGTGAGGTCAGTGGATTAGTAATTGGACAATTTTTCTGGACAGACATATTGGTGTTGAATTTTTCAAATGCCACATTTCCATTGCCAGACTAGGGTATAATACCGTTTTTACTTGAACTTTTATGATAACCTAAACTTGGTATTGCTCAATACTAGTTCTACTTCCTCTTGCAGTATTTCCGCAACATTTTTTTCAACTTTTTGGGTCGATACAAATACAAAAACACATGCACACACAGATTCACCTTAGTATAAAAATTTTATTGATGAAATATAGAATTTCAGTCAGTCATTCTGGTTAGTCTCCCTATGAGAAATAGTAGAGCAAAGCAGTCAAAACAAAACAGCCTTGCCTTTAATATTGCTCCATGGAGGAGCCCCCAGCTAGTGATGCATCAAAATGTTAACACTGCTGTACCGCACACTGAAATTCCCCATGATCCACCACTATGCGAGAATGTGCAGGATATTCAACCCCACAAAAATAACGGATAGAGGCTGGCTAGCTATCTGGGCAACATGATCGTTCCCTTGCTGAACTCCGTTATATTTCCCTTTCCTACGACTCCCCAGTGTCAGCAAAAAGATGGTTCATGTAAAAGAAATACCAATTCTTCAATTATCAGAGTTTGAGCGGAGCTGCAACGTTGGTAGTTTGAGAGTCATTACATTTGGACTGAAACATACAAATCTATATTAATAGCAACAATACAGTTTAAATACAGTAAAAACGTTATTAGGTGCTTCCCAAATGGCAACATATTAGAAATCAACAGCAATAAAGGTAATGGAAAAGGTATCTGTAACAAAAGAAAATACCTTAAAAACAGAATAAAATAGGTAAAACAAATTCCATGATATAAGATAAAAGAAATAAATAGGCAGTTTAGGTAAAATCATAGAGATGTAAAACCCCACACAAATTAGGTTTTTAGTATGTTTTAAGAAGAGATTTAAAATGTGATACAGACTTAGTCGTTCAGCTTCACAGCCTTGTTCAGCCTCAAGGCCCGGACTATAAAGGCTCTGTTCTCTCTCCCGTTAACAGAGTGTGGAACAGACAAAAGACCTCTGTCCGAGGATTTTAAGCTACTGTACGTATATGGCTGACATGGGACTAAAAAGTCAAAAATATAGCAAGTAATCAATAAGACCTTGAAGTCAACAGTCAACAGAATTCCTGGCTTGAGTGATTGATTAATTTTCGATTAATTTTCTGTCGACCAACTAATCAATTAATCGACTTATCGTTGCAGCCCTATGAAGATGTATGTTGCAAACATGCACACATAAGCATCACAGGAACAAAAAACGCAGCTTACAGGGAGCATGGATAACTGATCAACACATTTTCAAAAACTGACAGCTGAAACAAATGTTTAAAGGCTGTGTAGAACTGTGTGGTTGTTAAATGCGTTCTAGGCATTTCTCTGCCTTGTTGTTTATCACTACCGAGTGGAATCATTGTGAGGAGACATGTTAGGACATTAAAACTGTCTGTCTGGCTGGCTGCACAGATTACACTGTCAGATGGCTGACAGGTGATGTGACAACAGGAGACGTGCTGTAGCATCCTCTTGTTGCAATAAATCAAAGATGGCAGATCGCATGCAGTGAATTCGAGATAACTTCGACAGACTTCAATTAATATACATAACTGATAACCGCTCTGAATACAGGGAAATGGAGATAGATAGAAAAGATAGAAAGGAAAAGCAAGAAGAAACCCTCAGTTATGCAGATTTTTAACCAAGCCTGGCACTTAGTCAATCCTTAACCTGCCAACCTGTCTTACACAAGTCGCTAACACATGACAGGCTCCACATTGCTTATGAGCTTTGAACATTGGGTAAATTAGACTCCTAAAAAGCTGAAACACTTACTAAATTAATCAATTATTTGATGCGCAGAAAATTTGCAAAACCTTTAATAACTAATTAGTTGTTGAAGTAATTTCAAGCAAAAATGCAAGAAACATTCAGAGATTCCAACTTCTCAAACATGAATATTTGCTGGTTTTCTTAGTCTTCTGTTATAGTATATCCTTTGTTCTGCGACTAGGATGCATTTGATGCCTTGGTGTGTTGGAAGTTTTGATGGGCCTTTTGTCCTGAATTGGCAGATTAATTGACAATGAAAACAATGATTAGTTACAGCCATGATACAAATAATAATATAAAGCACAGAGAGTACTAGGGGTGGGAATCACCAGAGGCCTCACGATACGATATCATCACAATACGATATTATTGCAATTTTACACATATTGCAATATTCTGCGATAAATTGCAATTTATTACTTTTTTTCCCCAACTTCAAATTTTTCCCCAATTTCAAATTATGCACCCCAAAAGGAAACTTTGTCAACATCTGTTTTATCTAAACAGATACATTTCTCTGTTTATTCATCTCACGTCAATTGTATTGCTGCAAGGGGATGGTCAAGCAGACAAACTAACCAACACATGTAATAAAAGATCAATACTTGGCGTCTGTGTATCGATACAGTATTGCCACGGAAAATATCGCTATACTATGCTGTATAAATTTTTTTCCCCACCCCTAGAGAGTACTGAATATAGTATCTTGTTTATTGAAAGTCTATAAACTACATATCATAACTTTTGCACCAACAAGTAGGTCAGCAAATTGGAGTAAAAGATAAAGCATTTCTGGTAACTTTTTGCAGACTTCTAGAAATCACTGCACTTCACAGTGATTCCTTCAAATGTAAATTCTACAATAAGAATGATTCCTCTCTGGTGTAGGACCAGCAGCTTAGGCAGAGCTAAGGAAACCGCCAGCAAAAGGATGACAACTTATAAAATAAGAGAGTATGTCATCTCTGAATGCTACGTGGTTGTCTGCCTGAACTGTGTCACGGGTTGTGAATACTTAAAACGACAAACAACAGTACTGACCTTTATCTTACTGTGTTGCTAATTGCCCCAAATTAGAGCCAACAGTCTCTGCTTTTGAAGCCCGGAATATCCTTTTAGATATGTTATGTAAATATAATAAGATTACACAACCTTTCTTGAAAAACACTGCTGTCTGTTTACAGAACATACTGGGTACACACATGATAAAACACAATGCCAACTGGTACAGAAAAACACGTAGTGAGCACATTGATCAGGGCATTAAAAAAATAATAAGCATTTAATCCTAACCCAAATTGTAAATTATCATGTGTGCATTCATGCGCATGTGTGTATATGTGGAGCAAGGGGCGGATCTTAACAGACAGATGAACATAAACTTAAATGAACACACGTATCACACACAACTAAACAATACACAGTGATTAGCACCCATCATGTGTCCCTCAGCTCTTTATCTGATGTTTTCAAATCATTTTCTCTCATGCCTTGGCAAATTATACTTTTTCTTTTTGTAAATGTTCCTCTCAATAACACGAATGAAACACTATGCTAATGGTACCTAAAGCAGCCTTAATGGTTCAGCACACTTTAATTCCCCCAATGCTCATCATTCAATAGCAGCAGACAAGATTGAGTCCACAGCCATTGAGCCTCTCTCTAATGAGCCAATTCAGGCAGTCATTAAAAAGGCCCTAAGAACTCATGAGTTCCTCCTGTGACCCATGATGGTGTCTTTTTTTTTTTTTTTCCTTCCAAAAAATAAAAAAAAGAGGGGGGGGGGGGGAAATCAGCAGTGGCAAAAAGTAGGCCTAATACAGAGGGAGGGTCTGAGGGTAAAAGATGAAAGAGACGGTTTCAGGGAAAATTAGATGAGGAGGGTTTTAGAGGAGGATATGATATGGAGCTGCAGATGGAGAATTGTAAAGAGAGCTACAAGTAAGCAGGTCAATGAGGATTTTAATAAAATACAGAGAAAAGGCCGGAGGTTAAAGAAAGAAGGATTGAAGAATGAGGTGTGAAAATAGGAAGCAGAGGAAGAGAGTCAGGGAGAAACAGCTAAGAATACTACATAAGGTCTTTGTGTTTAAAGGAATAGTTCAACATTTTGGGAAATATGCTTATTCACTTTATTGCCGGGAGTTAAGTGAAACGCTTAGCTTAGCCCAAAGACTAGAAACGGGGAAACAGCTAGCCTGGCTCTTTCCAATGGTAACAAATCCACCCACCAGCACCTCTAAAGCTCACTACTTAACCCGTTATATCTCCCTTGTTTAATCTCACGTGAAATGCTGAATTGTCATTTTTACACTTGTGCTAAGCTAAGCTAACCAGCTTCTGGCTCCAACTTTATATTTACCGTACCGAGAGTGGTATCAATCTTCTCTTCTAACTCTCCACAAGAAAGAAATAACAGTATTTTCCAAAAATGTCTAACTACCGGGACCCCATTTCCCCATGCATTTGTGTCTAATAGACTAATGTGACATTGATGAAATTGGTCCAGTACTGAGCGAGATCGCAATGACAGGCTGGCACGCACCGAGCTACAATGTAACCTAATGGGGCAATTGTGCAGCCTTGCTTTTTGTCCAACTAAAAGTGTTTTTTTTTTTGCTACTGACAGGCTCAGATTGTTTCTAAAAGTGTCTGACAACATTATCGATCTCAGGACGTGACTTTTTGTCCAAAGACAGCGGTGTGTAGAGTTGAACTCCAGTCGAGAAGGCGTTCAGGATGTCTGTTGTTTCGGGGTAGGCTACAGAAATGAAAGGGTCCTGTTATCTAAACGTTTGTCAGTGCCATGGCTCAATATTTAAATGATTTCGACAATGTGGGTGAGGTCGTTATAGTGTGATGACCACCTGTATTCATTTGAGCCAGAGTACAACATTACAGACGGAGAGAGAGACACAGACACACACGCACAAAACACAGACACACAGAAACAGACACACAGACACACACACACACACAGACACACACACACACACACACACACACACACAGGGCAGAGAAGTGTGAAGTAGCGGCTGAAGGGCTGCAAGGCCCGGGATATTGGTAGTGCTCCCATGGGTGCTGTGCCCCTATATGCCCAAAGAATATGTTGTCAGGAGTGGGACCTGTTGCCCTCAGATATCTGTGGTCTGGATGTGTCCAGTCAGTGATATACCTCGGACACAGCGCTGTCACCACGTCTTTATTTCGTCTCGCGTTCCACTCTCCACACTGCTGTCTTTGGACAAAAAGTCACGTCCTGAGATCAATTACATTGTCAGACACTTTTCGTAACAATCTGAGCCTGTCAAAAAATAATTAATAAATAAAAATCACTTTTATTGGACGAAAAGCAAGGCTGCACAACTGCCCTACTAGGTTAAATTGCAGCTCGGTTCAAGCCGGCCCATCATTCCAATCTCGCTAAATACTGGACCAAATTCAAAGATTTTTGGTCACATCAGTCTATTAGACACTAATGCATGGGGAAATGGGGTTCCAGGTTGAAAAAAACGGTAGTTACCCTTTAAGCTGTATGCAACCAGGGCAATGTTGTCGCTCAGAGAAGGCATCCTTATTTTGTTACATGATAAGAAATCAAATGGTAAAGGACAGTTCATGCACTTGAAGCAGATGGACAACTTTCAGCTTGAATAGACAGGACAACCTTGACACCACTATTACATAAAAGCACCCCCATCACACCACCTAAATGCAGTGAAAGAGCAAACACTATGAAAGAACATGCAATATTTCTTTTAAAAGCATTGGAAATAAATGTTTCGTGTCTGCGACAAGAGCTCACTACGAGTCAGCACCTTCAACAGATAATTAATGTGTATTAAAATGAACTTTCACAGTGTAATTTGTCTAACATTTACAGCAAAGAGTTTGCTGCTACTAGAAATGTTTTCCACAAGGTAATTTCTTGGATAGCTCAAAGGCATGTGTACAACCCTTTTATAGTTGGTAAAAGTTGCTGATGGATGCTGTATTTTTCCAAATCAATCAATTTTCAGGAAACAAGGATTGTTCAAATAGATACAAATGCATTTTTTCCTCGCCACTGTCGCACTAAATGCTTGCTCTTGGGGGAATTACTGGAATTGTTGGGTCTTTGTAAATTATAGAGTGTGGTCTAGACCTACTCTATCTGTAAAGCGTCTTGAGATAACTCTTGTTATGATTTGATACTAGAAATAAAATTGAATTAAGGTGAAAGACATAAATTGGGTAATTAAATTTAAAAAATGCCTCGAATATAAATTATTAATAAGAGGGAAATTATCAGTGGCAAGGCCTGTAGGGATGATGCGCTGTTCCAGTCATCACCATTAGAAGATAATTAGTGAGTACAGATGACATTTGTGTTTCAGAGCACATCTGAAAATTGTGCTTGGCAGCACAGATGGAAAGCAGTTTATGAACACAGATTAGTGCTGTAACCTCAGGGGGATGAAGCACAATGGTACAAACTAACAACTAGTGGGACGTGTGTGTGTGTGTGTGTGTGTGTGTGTGTGTGTGTGTGTGTGTGTGTGTGTGTGTGTGTGTGTGTGTGTGTGTGTGTGTGTGTGTGTGTGTGTGTGTGTGTGTGTGTATATTTTGGAGTATCCTGATTAGCATTACTTCTGCCTAATTAAGAACATTGAGGCAGACAGGTGTGAAGACCGAGGACACACAAACAACACCTTCAAGGAAGCAAACTGACCTGTGCATGCCCTCTGTTCATTCTGATGCTTAAGAGATAATTTTTGTATTGTATTGCATTTAATCATCATTGATTTAAAAGTGTCCTCTGCTTTTCTAAAACGAGGAAGCGCTCTCTGACATGGCCTGAGAGAGTGTTGCAGAGGTGTTAACTTTGAGTTTAAACTTTTCAAAGTGGCAGCAAAGACACTGAATTCAGGAGCTACCTTTTAAAAGGAACTCTGAACGGAGTTGTGGAAACTATTTTGCTTGGCGACAAACCCACACATTAAAGAGTTTGGAAAACTGTGATAATGGGACTGTAATACTGAAATTGCAAAGCAACTTACACTGCTGTGATTGCATTCATATTCATGAAGGGTATACTTTTCATATTTAAAAAAAGGGAGAGTGGCTTGCTAAAAGTGTTTATTTAATTTGTTTCGCTCATAATCATTGGTTTTCATTTAACATTTTTTGCATTGATTAACACAGCAATATGTTGCTGCTTTGTCTTAACCAAATAGAGGTGAAAGAATAAAGAAACGCAGCAGGTTGACGAACAAGCTTTACTGCATTTTCCCTGTTGCTGAGGAAAGTTGTATACACGTAGCAGGTCCCTTGAGAGTCTCCTTCTATGTTTTTTGTTTAACACATAGTTCAAGAGGTGACTAAACTATGGAATGCAGTTTTATTCACAATTAAATAAATGAATAAATACATAAATAAATGAATAAATACATGAATAAATAAATAAATAAATATGCCTTTGAAATACATCATTAAATAAATAAATGAGGCAATAAATACATAAATAATTAAATTTAATTATTTCATGGTACTTTTATTTCATAAGTCCATATTTATTTATTTCAAGAGACTTTTATTTCATACGTCCACATTTATTTATTTCAAGAGACTTATTTTCCTAATGCCACATTTATTTATTTCAAGAGACTTTTATTTTCCTAATGCCACATTTATTTATTTCCCTCTCTATTTATTTCAAGTTCTTATATGCAAATCAGGGGGCGTGGCTATCTCTCACATTCAGAACAGAGCCGTGGGCAAAAAAAGGCTGGCGAAGTAAGAGTGCAACACTGTACTCTTTACCCAGCGCACAGTCACCTATTCTGGGGTAATTAGACCACCAACTAGCGCTGACCTGACGGAGCACCACGACCGGCAGTTTGCGGTGCTCTGTACCCAGCCCATAGTCACCTATTCTGGGGTAACTAGACCACCAACTAGCGCTGACCTGACGGAGCACCACGACCGGCAGTTTGCGGTGCTGTGTGCTCAGCCCACAGTCACCTATTCTGGAGTAACTAGACGACCAACTAGCGCTGACCTGACAGAGCACCACAACAGGCTGCTCGTGGTACTCTGTCCACTGCGGGTTGACACGACAGCTGAGGTGTTGTTAAAGTGTAAATTGCAGGTCACATTTTTCATGAAGTTAAGCAATGTGCTTATTAGACATAAAGATTAGAGCCGCCCACCGTTGTTTTGTATGGCTTTTTATAACAAAATGCTGAATATAATATGAAAAGTTGGAACATTTTACAGTGGTTTTAAGCACTCCCCCTCCCTTCCACTAAGACTAGAGTTACCGTTAGTCTAATCACGGGTAGGCTAGCGGTTATATTGGAGACCTAGCAAAAATGGTAAACTATTGTGTTGTGCGGGATGTACGAATACATCAGAAACAGGGCAGAGGGTCCACTAGGACAAACGGCTGATTCGTGCCTTGGTGAAGTTTGTGGCTACAAAGTGGGCTGATTTTACTGAGCTGTGACTCTTATTTACGAGAGCGGTCTGAGAGACCTCCAGCCTACAGTGGGGTGTCCGAGCGAGTGTGCTTCTCAACTCCGAAAACTTTGAACCAAATTGTCAATTCGGCAACGATTTTCGCAAGACTGCCTATATTCGAAATCTAAACAGTTAATTTCTCGCCTAAAATGTTAAAATTGTCCTGTTGTTGGTCTGCCAAAGAAGTCCCATTCACCTTGTTCTGAATGTGAGAGATAGCCCCCTGATTTGCATATAAGAACTTGAAATAAATAGAGAGTGAAATAAATAAATGTGGCATTAGGAAAATAAAAGTCTCCTGAAATAAATAAATGTGGCATTAGGAAAATAAAAGTCTCTTGAAATAAATAAATGTGGCATTAGGAAATAAAGGTCTCTTGAAATAAATAAATGTGGACTTATGAAATAAAGTCTCTTGAAATAAATATGGACTTATGAAATAAAAGATATATATTAATGTATTTTATGTATTTAATTAATTTATTTATGTATTTATGTATTTATGTATTTATTTATTTATTTAATTGTGAATAAAACGTCATTCCATACTAAACCTCTTGACTCTCTGCAGCTCAGTGTATGCGCTGCAGCTCCACATCACTCACTGTTTGGAAGAGCAGACTGTTTACTGGCAGGTGTACCTAATATGACGGCTACTAAGCGCAGTACATTACTGTGCAAACTAGAGAGTAGCTTTATTAATTTCTACCTAAGTGGTGCTTGACTATAAGGCAAACTTTTCCTCTCCAAGCCATTACTCAGTCAATTGATCATATACAGTAATGCCGGAAATCCCACACAGTCTTCCCCAAATTGCAGTTCACAGGTATTTCATTTCAAATGTCGCACAGGGAGACAATTTCAGGCGGCAGGCGTCATGGCAAAATGTAACATGGTGTTCTGTCACATCTCATCTTGTATCTCTCACACTCGGGTTCACATGCAACAACATCATTGGAAGGTGGCTTCAACAGAGCATATCAGCCTAATAGAGCGGAGATAACAAGCTCTATGCCTGCCTGCCCTGTGACAGTCTGGCACAGTGGGACGCCTGACAGAGGAGAAGCATGATCTGAGCAGCTGGCTGACTACCTCTCAGTCTACCCATCTTCTGGCCCTCATTCGGATCATAACACACACACACAGAGGAAATGTGACTTCATTCTCTGCTCAGGATGCCATTTACTCCACTGTATGTTAACATTAAACATTTGTTTAATGCTATATTAATAGAAATGGTGGAAATGAAGGGAAGCAGATGCTACAGGAACACAGTAACATCCAGCCTGTCTGCATTCATTCAGTGGTTCGCTATAATCTGTCATGCTCTTGCATCAGGCCAGTACGGAAGGCACATGACAACAAACAACAACAAATCCACTTGATCACATTTTCTGCCCCCGTCCCAATCAGAGTCCCTTAAGTTTTTGTATTTGCCATGACTGAATCTAATCAAATATCTATTTTTATATTGTTTGGCATTGTTACCTTACATAATAAATCATTTGATTAGACGACGCAGCGTGATTTCTGGTACCAGCAGAAAATATACAGACTGCTCCACATTGTAAAATCTTTACCTCATCAAGTTTTTGATATTTATAAGTATTTATGTACTGTATGTGGGCGCATGATTGTGTCTCTCTGTGAGTGAAAGGGAGACTGTGCACACACTAGTCTATATCCACGACCTTCTACTTCCGGGATTGCGCCATTGCCGCCGGAAATTCTGCCGTATGTCCTTCATTTCGGCCAGATGTCCGTCGCCTTATGCGTTGTTTGTGTTGGAATTTTAAACTCCAGTTGATTTATGATGAGAGACTATGGTTAACTGCTCCTCAGATCTCTGCAGGGTAAATCCAGACATCTAGCTAGACTATCTGTCCAATCTGACTTTTCTGTTGCAAGACTAGAATAACTTTTCAACGTGCACATGTTCAACCAAAACGTGTTCATTCCCGAGGCTATTTTGCAGCAGCACCAGGGCTCCATGCGCTAGAAGTAACACTGAAGCATTGCATGTAGTTTAGGCACAAAGAGTTTTTTTTAAATAATACATATTGTTGTTGCTTCATTTTATTGTCAAACCTCTGTATCATAGAACTACTTTACAAAGGTTAAAACTCTGTTTTAGTGCTGTTAGATCTTTTGTTTGCCAACACCACTAGCTCCTGTCAAATTCTGTTTGAGAGTTTTCCTGTTAATTTTCCCAGTAATATCTCCATCCACAGAATCTGTAACCCAACATAATCAATCATTAACATTGTTACCAGTCAGCGACTCATACCATTTAATGTCAAGAAAAGTGAAACTATCCCTTTAATAGTTCTCAGACATTTCAGCTAAATATTCAGTCCCAAAATAATTATTTTTGATGTGGGGAAACTGACTTCATTACGACAATTTACTGCATGCAGAAGAGCAATCTTATTTTCCTTCCTCCAGAAAGAAAAACATTTAAATAAATTATGTTTATGGTATATGATTTCTAGGTAATTCCAACATGTTCATGGGAGCCCTTTGGAGTGTAAGGGCAGCACTGCCTGAAGGGCTTTTTTAAACTGCTCCTTTGATGCATATGGAAAGACAAGAATCATCTTGATGCAAAGTAAGACGCAGTGCATTCTTTTAAGTTAAAACAGCTTCAACTTGAGTAAAATATTTGTTACTCTTCTTCATTAATGTGCAGAGACCGGGGCAAAACTGGAAAGATTATTACCCAGAGTTAGCAGGTTTTTCAGTCACTTTATAAAACCCTTTATCCACATGCACATTAGGAACTTCACACAATACAATGGGTGGGAGTCCCTGACAGGATACTTTGGTTAGCGCCTATAATTGAAAGTCAACACACTGGGTAATTACCGCCCTCAAACAAGAGGCCTTAGGCTTGTTTTACCCAACACAGATACAAAATAAAATTGGCTGCATTGTCATGGCTTAGCATGAGATTGGCACAAATATACTAAAAAATAAAAATAAAAACTTGGCCACATAGTGTAGCAATGCAACACTGCTTCCTATTAAACATGCCATTAAGGGGACTTTCATTTGTTTCTGTTGTCTATAAATTTGAGTTTGTGAGTTAAAAAGTGTCCCCAAGCTGCTGCTGCTGTAGTGCCATTATTTATCTTGTCCCCTGCGCTGAGATAATAGCACATCTTCTACTATAGGAGACCTTGTGTTTACTCTGGATTTATTTATAAAAAAGGAACAGCTACCATACGCCAAAGCTCAAATCCACTCATTAATTCCCTGTCCAATGGAGATAGTTCTCCACTCATTCGTTTCAGCAACTGCCCCAAAACGCTATGTTACTGAAACAACATGTCGTTGCAACTGCCCCAAAACGGTATGTTTTCCTTCAAGGCGCAAACCCCTCTAATGGTTATAGGAATTATGTCGGGAGCAGAGGAGAAAGTCTGGTAGTGTAATTGTATAGCAAGACATTTCACATAGGTAGGCAGTTGGGGTAGATAGATGAGTCAATAAAACACCAGACATTAATGGCATTTTCAGGGTAAAACTGCTTTTGCACGCGCCTTCTCCATTATTATGTCTGTATGTAGTGTGTATGTGGGGGATCAAACCCTAACCATAGGAATGCTGTTTTTGAAGCCACTAACAAATGATGTCCTGCTTATAGGAGCCTCAGATCAGAAAACTAACATGTTTTGTTCTAAAGGACATAGAGAAACTACATATTTGTTGTTTAATAAGGAGAACTTGATGGTCGTATAGCAACTCTAGTGGCCTTCTCATTAAAAATACTCCATTGCAACAATTACAAATACACCGTTCATATTATAAAATAATGTACCAGGAATGTGTGATGTTTTCATTTCAGACAGCCACAACAAATACAGTATAGCACTATTTGATTCATGTTGAGTCAAACATCATTCCCTTTAGCTACCTTTAACATTGCAACCTGTGCTGTAACAGAGTATTAAATACATCCTTCAAACCTTTTATTCCATGATGCTTAATGGTGGAGGGATATATATGTGTCACATCATTCTGCAGCCTACAGTCTCTGAAAGCCTCATGAGAATAGTGTAGAGGAGGAAAATCAATACGCGAGAGTAGGAGCTGTGGAAATAGATTCATTGCTCATAGGTTTTCTACAACTCTGTTTTTTTTCCAACTTATTTTTCCCAAATTCAGGTTTGCTCAGCCAAAGTAACACAGGACTAACCTTGAGAAAATAAACTATGGATATTCAAGTGTACATCATTTATTTCAGCCTAAAAAAGATTTAAGGGATGCATAACAGTTGACTTTAAAATCACTTTTTTTCCCTTTAAAATCCACTTCTAAACTCCCCTTTACATCTACACCAATTTATCTACTGGCTCCAGTACACTCTGTCTGGGGAGTCCACGTTCCTCCTCACAGCATCAGCCTAAGACAGAAAACTGGCACTTAGGGAGCTTCCTAATGAGCAATGTCTTTTTTTTCCTGTTTCTCATTCAGCAGGGCTCCAGACTAACTTTTTGTCTTGGTTGCACTGGTGCGCCTAACTTTTTTTTATTTAGGTGCACCAGCAAAAAAAGGAGGTGCACCCAAATTTTTCCGCGCATCACCGTTAAAGCTTAATGGCAATACACGATATATAGCTCTGTATTTTTTTATAAAGTGGGCTAAATGTTCACTTTTAAGTCAAAGCCACTTTTCACAAGCTCTTTTATTAAAACAGATTGTGATTAAAATAAAATGCAAAGACAGGGTTTCCTTTACCAGTTTAAAAATATACAGCTGCAACACATGTAAATGAAAGTTATCTAAAATAAATAGCCTAGGATATATTAAAAAAAATTATATATATATATATATATATATATATATACACACACACACACACACACACACACACACACACACACACACACACACACACACACACACACACACACACACACACACACACACACACACACACACACACACACACACACACACACACACACACGTTTTATAAACGTCACGTTTCCGGGTGCAACCTAGGAAAAATCTTAGTCGCATCCTTACAAATTTTGGTCGCATTTGCGAAAAAACTCATACGTTCTTGGTGAGACAATTAAAAAAACGTGATTGCCGTCGCTCATTTATTCGCTCCCTCGAGCGGTTGTCATTCTAATAAAGGGGGAGCAATCAGAGTGAGGACTGCACTCCTGTTGAGCATTTACTGGAGAGCATAAACTCTAGGGATTTTACACCAACTATGTTCATTATTTAAAAAAACAAGAGGAAAATGGAGGGGTAGGGAGAAAAGGAATATATTCTTACAAACATAGAAGCAGAAGGAGAGGAATGGGTTTATTGAGAGAAGGTACATAAATGCCTTACAGTATCTATGTGGTTCTCTTATTAAAAAGGTGAAAGTAATGACTTCCAGCAAAGCATGTTTGTACTTGCACTGCCCCATTTCTCTCTCTAGTCACATCCTGTGAGATGGTAAGTATTACTGTATACCGTTCTAACACACACACACACACACACACACACACACACACACACACACACACACACACACACACACACACACACACACACACACACACACACACACACACACACACACACACACACACACACACACACACACACACAATCTGTTTGACATGGGATTATGTACATGGGATCAACCCGTGTTTGACCCAATTATAACCAGACTGCTGTCATGGTTAATCTCCTCGTTGTCGGTATTCAGTCCACAGCTGTAATTCAATACATATGACTGCTCACCCACATAATTATTAAGATAATATACAGACAGGATACATTGCTGAAATGAGTTGTTGACTTTCAGTGTTAAAAAAGCTGCTATGTTTACACTGGACATAACATGGAGTAGGTGCGGTGGTACAACTTTATTCTTTTTTTGTATTATTATTTGTTGCTACTCAGTTTACTTCCACAACACATGTCCCTATAAAATATGCACTAACCTGTGACTGAGCAGAATTATGGTTGGGTAGGCTTGAAGATTGAGAGGGAAATCCTACAATAATCACATAGTAACCCTACTGTGGCCCTATAGTAACTTTATATTAAACCTATAGTGATTATAGAGCGGCATGTTCACCCTCTCACCCAAAGGCGAGCAGGGTCAGGTCGCACTTCAACATGTTTCAGATAACAACAAACAAACCAATGAGTTTCTTCCAAATCACTGTGTCAGTCTGGAAGGGATGTAAACTGTGGACTTGGAGGCTATCAATATCTGCTGCAATTCACCAGAGTATTGATTACCAAGGTATAACATCTAGCAAGAAGAGAATATTGATTGGCTCCCAGGTCAAATAGACTCTCCCTGCCTTAATGCACTGAGGACCTTCTTGACACAAACATAACAGACAATTTGACCTTTCACAGCAGGAAAGCCACCAGTTGTAATTAGTAACATTAATGATGGTTCTGTTTGATTTGGGTGTGGCAGTGAACACACACACACACACACACACACACACACACACACACACACACACACACACACACACACCCCTTAATGGAATGCAGCCATTGCTCCATATGGGAAAGCTAGTCTGGTGGTCATTGAAACAGAAATATCCTCATAAGTGTTGGATGCATTGCCATTACATGATGTACTGACACTTGTGATCTCTGGAGGAAGAACCCCGCTGACTTTGATGATCCCCTTACTTTTTTTCTCTAGTGCCATTACCAGGTCTTAACTTGTAGGTTAAAACTTTGGTTTATGAGCAAATACCTGCAAAAATGACATTCCCTTAGCTGTACAATGAGAGTTAGCCAATGGTAGCATAATAGCATCCGAAACTAAGACGTATCACCCATTCAGCATGGTGGCCCAATGGTTAGCACTGTGGCCTCACAGCAAGAAGGTTCTGGGTTCGATTCCAGGTCATTCCGGGCCTTTCTGTGTGGAGTTTGCATGTTCTCCCCATCTTTGCGTGGGTTTCCTCCAGGTGCTCCGGTTTCCCCCACCATCAAAAACATGTACTAGGTTCTCCAGTCAGTGCCCTTGATCAAGGCACTGGCTCAGATCTGGAGTTGGTCCCTGGGTGCTGTGATTGGCTGCCCACTGCTCCCTTGAGGGATGGGTTAAATGCAGAGAATGAATTTCGCTATGTGTATGTGACAATAAAGTACCTTTAAGCCTCTTTTTTCTTATGCAACAGTTATTTTGTATGTATATATTTGTTTGTTTATTTCATATTAATGTTTAATAGGTTTGTTTGTTTGTTTATGTATGCACCATTCACCAAGGCAAATTCCACATAAGTGTAACTTATTGTGGCAATAAAGTCTTTCCTGATTCTGATTTAACATTAAACTTGCTAAACCTCATGTTAGCGTTTTTAATGTGAGCATGTTAGAACACTGTGAGTTCAGCTTCACAGAGATGCTAGCATGGTTGTAGACTAGTTATTAATTACTCCTGTGTTTGACAGGTAAAAATGTTTATTGTGAGAGAGGACTATCTGACAGATTATCACAGTCAGCTCAAATACAAGGCCGCATTTTCCTAAATCTTTTTTTTTTGTGCAATCCAGAGAATATCAATCACACTGGTGTTGGGCTGTTTCGATCAGACATCTCAAAATGGTGTATTTAAATTATGTTTTTATTTTAACATGATTTTTTTCTTTTTTTGGCAATAGATTCTTTAAATTATAATAATAATTTTAAAAAGTTTTAGTTACGGATTTTCCTGCCAATATTTTAAACAGTAAACAGAAAAGGGGCAAAATGTGGCAAGCCGGAAGAAGATGAAGCCATAAGGTCCTTCAGTACCTTAGATTATATTCATTCTTCCTTAGATTATACTTTATTGGAAAGAGCAAACAGAGTGCAGGTGCACCTAGTACAAAATGTAACAATCCAAACCTCCTACAGAGATGTGAGGAGTGGTAGATAAAAAAAAAAAAGAGGTCATATTAAAAATAAAATTGGGAAAGGTTCCAGTGAAGATGAATGTGGACCTAGTTTTATAAGCAATCTGTTTGCTCTGTTGTTTTCAGTGTAGATTTATGAGCTTTGTTGCTGCCGACACTTTATAGCAAAACAAAATTTTTAAAAAGACTTTGCTTAATATTTAGTGCGAATAATCTGTGTTCACCCAAAGGGTAATTGCATTATGTTACTCACCAGTGTCTCTCGCACAGAAAACCAATTCCAATCCTATCCCTCAATCACCTCATCAGTTTTAGCTCTCAGTTCTCTTGAACATGAAGACATGAGCTGACTGCTTGGTGTGTTAATTGCTCTCAATTATCTAGCTCATCTCTTCATCTCCATCAGCTCAAGCTTTGAGAGGGTAATATGCTTTCAGATTCAGTGAGTGAGAAGAGGGAGAAGGATCCCTGTGTTTATTCACTGATTAAATTAGTAACCGCAATTATTCACGTGGGTTTATATTTATAACAAGTCTGAATCAAGCAGAGAGAGACAGGGAGGAGCAGAGAGACTGACAGAGAAGGTGAGACGAAAAAAGTTAAAAAAAAAAAAAAAAAAAAAAAAAAAAAAAAATCAATCAATCCTAGGGCTGCACGATTAATCTAATCGCAATCACGATGTCACTCTGTGCAATTGCATAACCAAAACAAAAATTGTGATTTGATTAAAGAAAAAGGTGTGCTGTGTGCATGACACTGTGTGGACTCCACGTTGTAACACCCTTCACTTCACCGACAGTATTAACAAAAAATGAAGCCACTGTGTCTTAACACTCAATGGTATTTTAAGCCCCCAACGTCTCCTTCTAGGCAGCGCTGCGACCGTTGACTTCAAGGCACCTAACCCTAACCTTAAACATAACCTAATCAACTTCAAGGCAGTGCTGATACCGTTGACTTCAAGGGACCTAACCCTAACCAAAACCATAACCATTGCCTAATCCTAGTGCCTTCCAGGCAGCGCTGCCTGGAAGGAGATGTTCGGGGCTTAAAGGTCCTATGACATGCTGCTTTTTGGATGCTTTTATATAAGGCCTTAGTGATCGACCTAATAACTTACTTGATAGACAGAACTGTTTGGATGGTTTCCAGGTTCTAAAATGTGAGTATTTTTCTGCATTAAGTACTTTTACTTTTAATACTTTAAGTACATTTTCCTGATGATACTTAAATACTTTTACTTAAGTAACATTTTCAATGCAGGACTGTTAGCAGTGTGGTAATAGTACTTTTACTCAAGTAAAGGATCCGAATACTTCTTCCACCACTACAGTCAAGCGCAAGGTGCGCGAGCCATAAAATGACGTACAACAGCTGTTGTTTCCAGCGCGAAGGCTCCACAAGTTGTCGTGGTGCGTGGTCATGCACCTCTGAATTTCTGTAACTCGCCGCGCTGCACATTCAGTTCAACATGGTTGGCTGGGAAGACTGGCCAAGCAGCTACGCCTGAACAAACATCTGTGCGATTCTTAATGTACAGACCACGGAGAATCAAACAGCCTTAAATATGTGGTCAGAGAGAGACGGCACACTGGGAAAAGAAGAAACATTTTGCTGGTGAGTGTGGAAAAAATATGAGATATGAAAAAATATACCTCTCCGTGAACCATCACCTTATCGTGGTGGAGAGGTTTGTGTGTCTCTGTGAACCTGAGGGCTGTGTTGTCTGGAGCTTTGTGCTCCTGGTAGGGTCTCCCAAGGCAAAGTGGTCTCAGGTGAGGGGCCAGACAAAGAATGGTTCAAAAACCCTATGGAAGAACAAGGTAGAGATGGAGTGACCCTGCCCGGAGGAAGACCGGGGCCCCCGTCTGGAGCCAGGCCCAGACGGCAGGCTCGTCGGCGAGCGCCTGGTGGCCGGGTTTGCCACGGAGCCCGGCCGGGCACAGCCCGAACAAGCTACGTGGCTCCCATCTCTCCAGCCCATGGGCCCACCACCTGTGGGAGGAACCGCGGGCCGGTGCGCTGCCACATGGGTGGCAGTGAAGGTCAGGGCCTCGGCAGACCAGACCCGGGCGGCAGACGCTGGCTTTGGGGACGTGGAACGTCACCTCTCTGTGGGAAGGAGCCGGAACTGGGTGCGGGAGGTGGAGCGCTACCGGTTAGATCTGGTGGGGCTTACCTCACGCAGTCTCGGTTCTGGAACCCGTATCCCCTGGATAGGGGTTGGACTCTTTTCTTCTCCGGAGTTGCCCAGGGTGTGAGGCGCAGGGCGGGTGTGGGGATACTAACAAGCCCCCGGCTGAGCGCCGCTACGTTGGAGTTTACCCCGGTGGACGAGAGGGTCGCCTCCCTACGCCTGTGGGTTGTGGGGGGGAATATGCACCAAACAGGAGTTTGGAGTATTCGGCCTTCTTGGAGACCTTGAGTGGAGTCCTGCATGGGGCGCCAGTGGGGGACTCCATTGTTCTGCTGGGGGACTTCAATGCACACGGGGCAATGATGGAGACACTTGGAGAGGCGTGATTGGGAGGAACGGCCTCCCCTGATCTAAACCAGAGTGGTTGTTTGTTGTTGGACTTCTGTGCTAGTCATGGATTGTCTATAACGAACACCATGTTCGAACATAGGGATGCTCATAAGTGTACCTGGTACCAGAGCACCCTAGTCGAAGGTCAATGATCGATTTTATAATCGTTTCATCTGATCTGAGGCCGTATGTTTTGGACACTTCGGGTGAAGAGAGGGCAGAGCTGTCAACCGATCACAATCTGGTGGTGAGTTGGGTCAGGGGTGGGGGAAGACTCTGGACAGACCTGGTAAGCCCAAACGTGTAGTGTGGGTAAATTGGGAACGTCTGAGGAGGCCCCTGTCCAACAGACTTTCAACTCGCACCTCCGGCGGAGCTTTCGTGCATCCCTGTGGAGGCTGGGGGCATTGAAACCCAGTGGACAATGTTCAAAGTTTCCATTGCTGAAGCGCGGCGCGGGGAGCTGTGGGTCTTAGGGTCTTAGGGTGCGCGGTAACCCACGAACACCGTGGTGGACACCGGTGGTCAGGGAAGCCGTCCGACTGAAGAAGGAGTCTTTCCGCGGGATATGTTATCCCAGAGGACTCGGAGGCAGTTGCAGGGTACCGAAGGGCCGGGCGTCGCAGCCTCTGCCGTGAAAGAGGCAAAGCAGCGGGTGTGGGAGAAGTTTGGAGAAGACATGGAGAAGGACTTCGGTCGGCACCAAAGTGCTTCTGGAAAACTGTTCGCCACCTCAGGAGGGGAGGGGAACCATCCAAGCTGTGTACAGTAAGGATGGGACACTGTTGACCTCAACTGAGGAGGTACAAGGCGGTGGAAGGAGCACTTTGAGGAACTCCTGAATCCGACTAATACCCTCTATGTTAGAGGCAGAGCTGGAGGATGAAGGGGATTGTCGTCGATTTCCCAGGCGGAAGTCACTGATGTAGTCAAACAACTCCACAGTGGCAAAGCCCCGGGGATTGATGAGATCCGTCCAGAAATGCTCAAGGCTCTGGGTGTGGAGGGGCTGTCCTGGTTGACACGTCTCTTCAACATTGCGTGGAAGTCTGGAACAGTGCCAAAGGAGGCAGACTGGGGGGGTGGTTCCCCTTTTAAAAGGGGGACCAGAGGGTGCGCCAATTACAGGGGTATCACACTTCTCAGCCTCCCCTGGTAGTCTACTCCAAGGTGGTGCGAAAGGAGGGTTCGGCCGATAGTCGAACCTCGGGTTGAGGAGGACCAGATCTTCACCTCGTAAGGATCCTGAAGGGAGCCTGGGAGTATGCCCAACCGTCCATGTGCTTTGTGGATTTGGAGAAGGCGTATGACCGGGTCCCCGGAGATACTGTGGGAGGTGCTGCGGGAGTATGGGGTGAGGGGGTCTCTACTCAGGGCCATCCAATCTCTGTACCAACGTATGAGAGCTGTGTCCGGTTCTCGCCAGTAAGTCGGACTCGTTTCAGGTGAGGGTTGGCCTCTCCGCCAGGGCTGGCGCTTTGTCACCAATCCTGTTTGTAATATTTATGGACAGGATATCGAGGGCGAAGGGTGGGGAGGGTTGCAGTTCGGTGGCTCTGGGGATCTCATCGCGGTTCTTTGCAAATGATGTGGTCCTGATGGCATCATCGGGCCTGTGACCTTCAGCACTCACTGGATCGCTGCGCAGCCGGTGTGTGAAGCGGTTGGGATGAGGATCAGCACCTCTAAATCGGAGGCCATGGTTCTCAGCAGGAAACCGATGGAATGCCTTCTCCAGGTAGGGAATGAGTCCTTACCCCAAGTGAAGTGCGCTCAAGTACCTGGGGGTTTTGTTCGCGAAAGTGAGGGACAATGGAGCAGGAGATTGGTCGGAGAATCGGGCGAGCGTGCGGTGGTATTACATTCCATCTATCGCACCGTTGTGACGAAAAGAGAGCTGAGCCAGAAGGCAAAGCTCTCGATCTACCGGTCAGTTTTCGTTCCTACCCTCACCTATGGTCATGAAGGCTGGGTCAGTGACCAAAAGAACGGATCCAGGGTACAAGCGCCGAAATTGGGTTTCCTCAGGAGGGTGGCTGGCGTCTCCCTTAGAGATAGGTGAGAAGCTCAGTCATCCGCATGAGCTTTCGCCCCGTGTTCCGAGCGGTGCTCCATGCCAGTTGAGGTGATTCGGTAAGGATAAGGATGCCCCCCCTCCTTAATGTTGCTCGGGAAAGGGAAGTTTGGGGTCCCCTGCTGGAGCTGCTCCCCCCGCGACCCGACACCGGATATGCGGACGAAGATGGATGGATGGAAAAATATATTGTTTTGGCAAAGCTAACAAAAACAGCTCATGGAAAGAGTGTTCTTAACAGTGTTACAGGCAGAAAGCAGTTTTGATTTGAGGTGAACAACAGTCACGTAAATATTAGAGTAATAAATGTAATGTTTTGTGGTACGTTGGTCATTGTCATGGATGTGTCTACTGTCTACTGGGAACCTTTCCCCAAGAAAAAATAAATAAAAGAAAGTGGTGCGTGACCTCTGATGCCACACTATGAACTCCGGGCGCGTCGGGCAAGATCTACATCATTTTGACTTAGAGCTTAGATCGGCCCAAAAATCAAGCCCACCCAGCCCGAAAGCCGCGCACGTTGTGTCCGGACCCAGCCCGCCCGCACATTAACTGGAATTATGAGCCGAGCCCGATTTCAACCCGACACTTTTAATCACTGGCCATAACTACGGCGTTCTCAACTACAATTCAGAGTTGTTTGAACTGCAGAAATCTGTTTAAAATGATCTTAATGAATAATGCAACAAGAGCGAAGCATGTAAACTGCTGTTAGTTTATTCAGAATGGAACGGATCTCAGATGGATCTGAATGAAGAAAAAAAAAACTCAACGTAGGCTCTCTGGGAGGGCTTGCCTCGCCCTCGGGTAGCCTATGCTTGGAGAAGTAAACAAAAGAGGACGTAAGGCTGACTATCATCTTTTCTGCCATGCGCCTGCTTCATTTCATCATCCACTTGTTTACGCTGTCATAAACGCGTCTTAATGCACTCACAAAGCATATGTTGTCACTTCCCACAACTTGTTTAAAATGGTTCCATACCTCCGACTTTCCTCCAAACTTGCTCAAAGGTAATTCTCCAGTTTTTCTTTTTTTCTTTACAACCTCAAGCTCCATGTTGCACTTAAGCTCCACAATACAGCCCACAGCCCCGGTGTGATGTGTGCGAGAGGAGGGGACTCCGCGCATGACACGTTGCATTTTGTAACTGTAGCCCAACTTGTGTAACTTTTTGGACACATTTGTTACTTTGGCCTAAATATAGCCTATATAGATACTAGTTATGATTATGGCATAGCTTTCTCCCCACCCAATTAGGCTAAAGTAATGATTAAAAAAAACACAAATGCTTGATCAAGGGCCGGGCTCGGGTCGGGCTCGGGCTCGGACAGAGAATCTAAACTCTATTTTGACTTCACAATGGCGCTTTCCAGCTTGGCTGCGGCTACTGTAAAATGGCCAATAGTGATGCTGGCGCCACGGTGTTGTGTGAAAGTACAAGCAAAGCTTCAGTGTGTTTAGGCAGTAGCGTTCGTATTGCATATGATCACGTGAGTATCAGAAGTGTAGAGGGTTTCAGAGCATGCAGACCTTAAGAAGTGCATCAATAAGTAAGTCTGAGGTCCTGTAGGTACGGGACGATGTTATGCAGGATTTATGAATGTACGTTAGCAACAGTAGGCTAATTCACGAGGGTGCTATTTTATGTGTGAGCTAATATTGCGCATCTGTTCATGTGCGCTGAAAGAGTTACGTTTCTGTTTATTGAATGCGTTATTCAGTGCAAACATAACCGAGAATGTAGTTTAAACTCAGTAATGATGGTATATTAGGTTATTACTGTCGCTCTGTTGAAGGCAAACGTCCCACTGTACTGTCGTTACGCAGATCACGGACTGATGATTTTACTGCACCGTACTTAAGTGAGTAAGTAGGTCAAGTTGTAAAACCTACCAGCAGGGCACCATTTACAGAGGGCATTTAAATGTATGTCTAATCGTTTCTATGTTAACTGTTGGCCCATAGTAGTAGAAAAAAATATTTATGTAAAGAGATATGAGCTACCCCCCAGCCCCGACGACGATATCATCGTCCATCATGAAGTTTTACTGTAAACATCGTCAACTGCCAATTTAGGGGACATCGCCCAACCCTATGGTGAGACCATTTCTAAATCGTACAAGTACTTTGGTGTTGAGGCAAGGTTAGGAGCAATTCACAAACAGAATTCAAACACTTGTGGTTGATTGGTAATTTCTTGCACCATCATTTGTAATCAAGCCCTCCAAACAGTTGAGATATTTTTATCTCAGCTCGGTAGACTCCATAACCTTCAGGTTGCACCTGACAAATAATGTCTTAGAACATACTGTATATGCACTGCAAGTCTTGATTCTAAGCATGCAAGCAGCACACCTTGAATCACCGATTATAAAAATAATAAATTCCCAGATATAATTATATATAAAAATTAGAATAAAAGCATGCAGATGTTCTATTGACAGGTTCGTGATGATAAAAGGGAATACTTCTTTCCACTCCGTATTTGACAACAAAAACCCAATTATCATGAAATGTGCTGTCACTGTTGGAATTATAGTTGGCTGACGACCAACAAGTCTCATACTTTAGTCTCATACTAATGCATGTGCTCACACGGCTGTCTCTGCTCCTCCTACATATCCACCATTATATATCAATTCCATTTGGTCTATAGAGCTGTGGGCATTATCCATCTGCCATGGCTCTATCGACCAGACAAGTGAAAGCCCACTTAAAAATACCCAGAGAAGATGATGCAATGATCGCTGGATGGATCTGGAGATTCATAAATGGATGCTACAAGAACAGGACTGAAGGTCTGTTGTTAAACTACATGTGGGGATGACATCTTCTTGAGCCAAAGTGGGAAAGTGACCCTGCCTCAACCACGTTCGCACCATTTGAAGAAAACAACTATTAACTACCATAAAAAGCAACAAATATAAGGCAGCAGACAAACCAGTTTGAACCACTGTGAAAAGGCCTCCTTTCTCCGTTTTCACTAGGCCCTGTTCCCAACATGAAGACTGTTTGGTGTCTGCTTAATTGTTAATTTCACTGTAATGTTGTGGGTTGTTTTAGTTTGTTACTTTATTATTTGACATAGGCCCGTTCGGCAGGTTTTATGGGTTCATAGCTTTTTGCTGTGGTTCTGCCTGTGATGCGGGGGGTTGGTCAGCTGCTCACCAGCTTAATCAGGGAGAGTGTAAGCAGGTTTGCCTCATTAGGTCTTTTCTGAACGGAGGGGCTAGGCAATCCTAAAGGTGATAAACAATGGTTAGTTCTGCAGTAAATGACATGTTTATAATATTTGGGGGTACCTATTGCAGTGGGTACACATATATGTATAAATAGTAACGTTAGCAGTAATGGATCTCTCCAATTGTACTGATGTTTTGAGAAACTTAAGTGTTACTGTTGCTTGCTCAGGTTAGCTCACCCTATACTCACCTGTGCAGGTTCCAATTGGGGGGGGCTGAGTTAAAAGGGCATCACGAGAAGAAAGAGGTGTTGGCAGCTTGCTGTAAGGTGGCGGTTTTGTTTGTTTGCTGTTTTTTTGCCTCAGTTTAATATTCTGTTTTTGTATTTTGGTTTGAGTATGTTTTGGTGATGGTTTTGTTAACACACGCATTGAGAACTCAAAAAGCCTCCTATCCAGTCATCATTTGTGACAACCACCCTAAATGTGTAGCTGAGGGTTTGCATTCAATGTAATACGCTGTTCTTTTAAATGCTAATTATATTTTATGGGAAATGTGTTCTGCTGACAGATAAATAGAGTACCTAATGAGTGAAATATAGCATTGCCAGTGAAATAGATTTATCATTTTATCAATTTTACTTTAAGACCAATTTCATCTAGATTCACCAATTTACCTCTCCTTGGTTTTTTATTGGCTTCAGTCGGCACAAACTAAACTAGCAATATTTAGCATTAACTTGGAAGAGAGGAAAGGGTTAACTGCCACAGATTCTAACCAACAGTACGTCAAGGCTATTTGACACATATACATTATGAGTATGCATCAACAGCTCACACATTAGACACAACATATACAGAGGGTATTAACATCATGCAGAACACACAAGAAGAAACACTCTCCTGCGGCCTCATGTATACAACTTTACCTAGCTTTGAACCAACATGCCCACCGAAAGAAAAATAACACAGATGTACACCAGCAGCCGGCATATTGTGGTTACAAAACACAAGCCATCGCAGATTTGTGTAGTTAATCGACTGAAAGGGAACAAGTATAATATCTTCACCCTGTAAACTCCCAGAAACAGGGGTAATTGGTTTTTGGCATGCCCCGCGTTTGCCTGTTTTCATTAGAGTTTTTTAAACACCTCTGTGAGTGAGGGATATTTAACAGATGCATCTTCTGTCTGGGATATCTGCCAAGTGTATTTAACCAAATTCCCCAAAAAGCCAAGACAAATATAGTGAGGACAAATATAGTGATGGAGCTGGTGTCACTAAAAAAAAAAACACACACAGAATTTTAAATAACACATACATTGGCTTCAACTACTTCTTATTTACCTGCAAAAAACATAAACTGACCCAATAGCACACACCGTAATCTTCCAGGGCCTAAAAAAACTGACCTGACCTATAATGCTCTCACCTATAACAAAACAGAATTGAACCCTGTCATTGAGTTGCACATTCAAATAATCCATATTGCAATTAAAATGACAGGATGACGGTTATGCCTGAGTGACAGGCAGGGACTGGGGGTAGGGGCTGCACAAAAAGAAAAACTTTGATGTGAAATATGGTGTTTTAAGAAGTACAGAGACGAATATCACATGGATTTAAAAGAGGGGGGTAGCCATTCTAAAGACAGTACGGATCCTAAATTTGTGTAAACTCAGTTCCTCCTCGTATTCCTCAACAACTGATGAGGTACAATATTTGTTTCTAGAGACCGGAGCTTCTCTATGGCAAACAGCATAAATATACACCTTCAAAGGGTGTGAAAATGTGCAGCTGTGAAGCTAGGTGTTGTTGATAAAGAACAGATGCAGTCAGGAAATCTTCATTGGGTACAATATCGCAACACTGTGCAGCTACCAGGTGTGAAATCGTACAGTTAAAAGAGTGTGAATAAAGGTGTTACCAAAAAGGACATAACTCCCCCCTGGAAAAGATATGGAAATAACCTAGCAATGCAGCCCACGATTTCACTTTTTTTCATTATAGTCTGATCATTTTGAGTAGGATGTGCGATAAATTATTGACGGTCTTGTCCTTTGCTCCTCACATCACCACAAACCACTTCTACGCCTTAATGGATGAACTAACCTCTCATTGAGCCGTCATTGGTCTTTGCTTATGATTTTTCCACCTTGAAAAACAAAGCACGTGTTTAGACTCGTCAAATTTCTAACCACTACATTGTAATGATGAATACATCAGAGGCTGGCTTAGATGTTCAGGCGTTGATCATCAAACGCAAAGTCACATGTTCCCGTCCAGCCGGGGACCTTTGCTGCATGTCTTTCCTCATCTCTCTCTACCCTTACTTCCGGTCATCTCTTTACTGGCCTCCAATAATAGCTTTATCCAACTCCTACAGTAGTTACAATAGCAGTTCAAAAGGTGTGGGAGTTTCAAGATCCCTTGAGTCATATAAGCACTCAACAATTGTTCTGACATGGATCCGTCCAGTTGATGCACTTCTTCGACTTAAATCTCATAACAAAAAGGGAGCTCAAAAGGTGTAGGGTGTGTGAGGTTTACTGACTCTGGCTGTCCATCTTCTATATATAACGTGATTCATGACAGGAATGGGTCAGCTAGTTCCAGTAGGAACTAGATTGTAGTGCCCAGTCGTAATCACAACAACACTGCAGTTACAGTATATGCACTGGCTTACTCTGTGTTAAATTCTGCTGGAGCTATTTCCACAGTGTCTCTCTCCCCATCTACACACTACAAAAAAAGGTAAGTGGATGGGCCCACTCTCTTTAAAATAATAAAAAAATGAATAAATCTGCAGAATAGCAATGGTGCTGTTGTGTGAATGTACAATACATGATTCTAAGCAGGCAAATTGGTTGGTCTACGCTGAGTGCTAAATTACTGAATGTATGATTACTATAATGAATACCAAAAAGGTTTTAATGTGCATGCATAAGCAGTGGGTAACCCACATAAACACACACACACACACACACACACACACACACACACACACACACACACACACACACACACACACACACACACACACACACACACACACACACACACACACACACACTTCTGATGCAATCAAAAGTGGCCACATCATAGAGTGCTCAATTGCAATCTCAAAGTGGGTCAGTGTAACCAATTTCAGCCCCATAATGACACCAATCAAATATTTGTAAATACAACAAGTCAATCTTGACAGTCAGTATAGTAAATGTAATTGCTCATGGGTTGTGGGACTGATCATACTGGTGCATCTCCACTAAGAGCTCTGCTCACAGATAAATGGTTTTCCACATTTAAACATGAAGTGTAAACCAACAGATCGATTGACCCGGAGTTTTGGATGGAACGACTGGTATATAGGAATAATGGCACATAGTTGTTACATCCTGTGAGAGAATGTCAGTGAGACGAAGAAAGAGTTAAGACGTGGAAGGCATGTGAGAAAAGCTGGAGGATTTAAAGGTAGAGGAGGCGAGCAGAGAAGCATGGAGAGAGCATTAGGACATCTGTAAGGTGTAGAATCAGAGATATGTGAGAAAGATAGAAGGTGACCTAAGAAAAAGACAGAAATGACAAACAGAGAGCGCTGCTGGAAAAAGGAAACGCACCTGCCAGCAAGCCCATAAGCAGATTGATTGTTTGTTCACAGTTTCCTTCATAAAGCAGAATACTCTGCTGGTTTGGATCTTGGAGTCCCCACACTGCCTCTCCAACCTGCGAGGAATTCCCATTGTACCAAATCTGCATTTCAGTTCATGATCTAAATACGCAAGTTCTTATTTGCAGACAAAAACATTTAAAAAAGATAATTATGTGATAATACAAGACCGCCTCAGCAGACATAGGCTAAGACCAATCAGTCTGCAAAGGCATAGGATCTGAAACTGTCACACAAGACCAAAAATGGCTTAACAGGGAGGCTGTTCTCTGTAATACTGGAAATCAAGTTGCCAAGCTCAGTGACAGGCAGCTACCTTTTGACAGCTCTCTACATTTTGAGAAAATAGGAATTTAATCCTCTTGTAAAAATGGATAATTAAGTTGAATTATTACGGGGTTCAAGGGTTGAAACTGGACAGCAAGACAATGTAGCTGGGGCTCTGATAGATGCACCTCTCTCAGATAAGAAAATGCACATTTTTAAAGCGGTTCAATACTGTTTACCTATCAGGCAGCATCCACATGGCCAGTTTGTCTCCTCCTGGGACTAATTTCCTGTAAGGTATGGAGGCAGTTGTGGGTGACATTAATAACCAAACTGCTGATGGAAATGTGACCCCAACAAGTCTACTGTAAATCAATGGCACATATGCTGATAGGCAGGTGCACTGTTATTTCTTAGTGCCCAGCAAATAGACCTAATTATATTCTACAGCAACATCCGATTAAAATAAAATGTTATCTAACCCACCCAGTGGCACATTAATGGCTTTCATTTTAAGATTTAAAATAGGCCTACCTTTAAGTCGACATATGAGAGTTATAAAAAAATATTAATAAATAGGCTACTATAATAAAAGCGTGCGTGATTTGCCTGTATGAATATGGCAGGAATATTGTAATCTATAGGGTTCAATGGTTCACTCCTTTAATAGGATACAGCCTGCCAATATTACTAAAAGAAAGGGGGACGCCTGGGATTAAATGACGGGAGGGGGGGGGGGTTAAATGAAGGGGTTATGGGTGAACTTAACGATGACAGGAGCCAAACAAAGCCAACAGAAAGCTTGTCCACATACCAAAACTCCATTTTCATGAAGCCCTTTTCTTCACTACGTGGAGGACGAAAACACAAGCTTGTCTAGCGAATAAAATAAAAAATAAAAAAAATATCTAATTCGACAACCTAAAAAGAAAAGCTCCTTGTTTAACTTACCTTCTCCAAAGCTCATCTATCTACACGTGGAGACAAAGGGACTCCCGGGCGCCTTTTGCGGGTTGTTTTCGGACAGAAAAAGCAGCTGTCAACACATGAACAAAAAAAATGTCTTTTATTCCGTATCAGCGAGCCATCCTCTGTTGGAGTGTGTTTACTCTACAGCTGCCCCTAACGAGCAGTCCTTTACACTCTTCATCTTCAGTCTGGTTTCTTTTCTGTTTTTTTTTTTGGTATTCACATGATATAGCTAATGTTTCTTGTTTGTCCACTTTTTCCGAGAATAAAACAAACAAAACTAGCGCGTTAATTAAACTGCTTCTTGTCTGTCCCGGTTCTATTCCGTTTCACCGTTCACAGGCTACCTTCCAGGAACGAGTTGCTTGTGTTTGCGGAGGTCGAAGGCTTTCGTGTATCTCAAATATATGAGAAACTCGGTGATCCCCCTCCGACCACCCCTCCCTCCTTCCTCCCTCCCTCCTCCCTCCTCTCAGCAGAAGAGGACAGTGGACCAATTGAAAGACAGAAGGAAAGAGAGAGAGGCGATCCGAGCTTCTCAGTCTGCTGTGGGACCAGCCAGCAGTCAATTACAGAGTGAACAGCTATCAGCAGACTAAAGCCTAAATGACATCATGAAGAAGCATTTGATCTTATAGTTTTAATCATTATAAGTGCTAGCGTGGCTTGGACTGTAAACATTCTAGGCTATATTATTAACATTAGTAGCCTGCTCGCTTTAAATAACTGATAACCATTGTGACATTTTCTAAATGTAGGCTAATATGTCATCTTTTAAATGTCAGCATTTATTTTACTATAAAATCAACAAAAATGTCTTCAGCTTCTTTATTTCTTTCTTTTAATTTAGGTGATAAGATCAATATACATTTTCATATATTACTTCAGCAGATAATTATCATGTTAGCCTAAAGCCTAGAGGTAGGGGAACAATTAGGTTAGCTTTGTTTGAAGATGTGTCTAAACTAATTAAAACCTGTTTTATTTGCACAAAGGCAGATAATCGTACTTGCACTGCTGTCTAGTGGTGACTAAATATTCTTTAAAAGGGAACTATGCAGTTTTTTTTTAGCTTAATTTAACTTAACTGAACAGCTTCGGAGTCATTGGAATGGTTATATGACTTTTTTTCGGGTTGAATGATGGTCGTCTGGTTTCCCCCTAGCGCCTGTGAGCGGAAAAACCACCGTTGCAACACCGATATCAGGTATTGCGATGTAACAAATTGCTTCATGGTACTGCACACATACGCCCATTCAGGAACCGGCTACAAGGTAGTGATGGAGTTTTTCACACTATCGTCATGGCTGAGCCAGCAAAAAAAGAAGCAGAAAGCTAGGAAAGCATTGTCGGAGGAACAGAGAAAGAGGAAACGGCAGACTGACAGACAGAGGAGTCAGACAAAAGTAAACATAGGAGCTGCCAAATATCTATTCCGAAGCTGTAGGGGGAGCTCTATAGAGAAACCTGCGAGCAAAAAGCGAAGAATGCGAAGAAATGGCCCAAACTGCATAGCGCCCCTTTAAACCATAGACAGTATATAAGAATGGACCAACAGATCCCATTGCTCTGGATGGAGACCAGTGAAGGATATTAGAAGCACTTTTCCGGTGATCGCCAGCTTTACTGCGCAGCCTCCAACTGAGAGAGACAACGTAAATGTGACTTGAGCAACGTGTCTGAAAGTTGTAAGTCTTCTGGTAGCTGTGCCAAGAGAAATCTCAATCATTCCCAATCTTACAGAGACGGAGAGTGTAGGTATATGTAAAGCCTGGTTCACACGGGACGATTTAAAAATTGTCGGCCGATTTTCCAATCCTGAGAGACCCCACACACGGTGATAAAAAATCACGGGTCTAACAGTTTTGGTCGTACAGTGTGTGGTGCGCAGCACACGGCAAAATCAACACATCACACACGAACCGATTTGACTCCCGAGCATTCCCAGGTCAGACGGGAAATCTCGCAAAATCCCTCGAGATCAAACGTGACTTCAGAGTAAACAATCATTGCGGACGAAGAGGATGCAGTGGCGATAGTTTGTAGTGTGTTTTTAACCGAAAAGAAACGTTATCAAAAGAAAAGGCGATGGTCAAAGAAGACAACGCGAGTATGGACTATACTTGCTACATCATGATATGGAGGTGATTTGTTTTTTTCTCATAGAAATGTCGTTAGGTATTACACAGATTAATAAACGTTCATATATTCGTTTCCATGTACTCTGGTGGACTGCAGTTGTGGATGTAGTTATGCCCATCGACTTTATTTATTTTACACAGGCTGCGTGCTCGTTTGTCCCTGGGGGACACCACACACGAGGAGAAATCGGGCCAAATAAATCCAACATGTTGGATATCCCCGATTTGAGATCGGAGCGGTCCCGACGTCCTTCCGAGCAGACGAGAGCAGTCTTAACACACCACACACGGCAGGAATATCTGATCAGATTATTTTACGATAATCGGAGCATCCTTAAGATTGTCGGGAGGGGTGAATCGGGGCTAAAATCGGCCTAATTATCCTGCCGTCTGTACCAGGCTTAAGGAGATAACATGGGCACAGGCTAATTATTGCTAACTAAAATGCTAGTTAACATTAGTAATTAAATCTAAACAGCTCATGTAAATCGAAACTGCCTGCAAGCTTATCCTGTACTATACGGTAATTCCTCTACTATGTGACACAATCGTTTACAAAACCGTCTGCTACGGAGCCATAACGTGAGATACAAGGTAATGGAGCCTTTTATACATTGTCGTGTTTCTTTAGAAATAAACATTGGACAAATAAAGTCTTTAAATGCTTCAGATGTAAAGTTATTCACTGTCAAGTGACGTCAAAATGAATGACAGTCAGTGGAATGCTAACGGGAGGTGATGGCTTTGTAGCATCAAAATGGTGCCATAGGAGGTTCGAGTTCTGAAACAAAGCTTACCCCCTTGCTTTAAACCAGAGATCTTCAACAGGGTGTGCGGGACCCCTAGGGGGTCCTTAGAGTTACTGCAGGTGGGCTACCAAATTATACATTTATTTTGTCAAGTTTAAGTTTTTTCAAAATTTTAAATCTTAACATGAATCCAACATATTATTAGCAAATATAAAACAGCCTATTTGTGAAAAAAAACGTAATAGGCTTACTGGCCTGTAGGTAAGAAGATAGTCACTAAGGTAGCTACCCACGGATGTTAAGTAATACTATAATATTCTCTGTGCGACATATATGTTTAACATTAAAACATGATTTATAAAATCATGCCAACAATTATTATTTTAATAGCTTAGTATTCTATGCACTAAAAATGTATGTATAAAGGCCGTAGGCCACCATACGTGTTATTGTAGGCCCAGCTTTTATATGCAACTTAATTTTGATACACTATATGTAGTAGGGTCCATGCTCCGTCTCTCTTTCAGTTAGGGGTCCTTTTCTTAAAAAACGTTGAAAACCCCTGCTTTAAACTCTGCAACATTACATCTGCCTGTTACATTCCATTCATGTGTCTGACGATTTTGTCCAAAATTATTAACAGTTTTCTTAATCACATTATTACAGTGGGAGCAATTTTGGTCCCACACAGCTGTGATCATGGGACTGGTCAGGGGTTCAACAGCGTCATATTTATACCAATATTATAGATATTCTTTGTGCAAAGCAAGGCTAAACATTTCTACCTTTCTGTACTCAACACAAAGAGATGAAAATGTATTATTCTCCATGGGAACGTGGTCGCTCTTTGTGCATTTGGTGAAATGTAACACATTAACTTATACGGTACATCTTCTCAGACATTACTCCACTTCCCTAGAGAGTTAGTTAATGTTGTGGTGGAAAATAAGTAAGCCTTCTATGTGTGTTGGTCAGTGTGTATATATATATATATATATATATATATATATATATATATATATGGGTAATCTGCAGCTCATGGGAAATTATCAAATCTATTGTTTCTTAATTCAGTGGAATTCAGCAGAAGTGCACGCTCTACACAAAATTAATGACACACATCTGTGAATGTCGGCTCAATCCCATGTTAGTGAGCACACAATGTGAAAATAATGTTCTTTCAAAACATGATAGCATCATTAGAGCTATTATTAACTTTTTAGCAAAATGAGCTCAGTGAATTCCCATAACCTATGTTTTACATCTGTCTCTTTTTACAAATAAACTACCAATGACTTCTGAAGAGATTTCCATGTTGCAGTAAATCATCTGTGCTGTAAGACTGTGCTGTTCTAGTCAACAAGAGAAAGCATAATGTGGAAAAAAGGCAATACTACTCTCTTGTGAGTTCATATATTATGCTTTGTCAATGCCTGTTCTCATGTTCTGGAAGATCTCTGTGTGACAGATTTCTGTGTCAGCATAACGTGTATATGTGTGTGTATATGTGTGTGTGTGTGTGTGTGTGTGTGTGTGTGTGTGTGTGTGTGTGTGTGTGTGTGTGTGTGTGCGCGCGTGTGTGTGTGTGTGTGTGTGTGTGTGTGTGTGTGTGCTTGTGTGTGTGCGCCACTGTGTCACCAGGTCGTGTTGTACGTGATTACTCCTCAAATGCTGTCCCCAGTCTGTCCTTGTTAATTAAACTTTGTTAGACTCTGCACTGATTTCTGAGCATTAGTGAAACACTGTAATTTTCCTACGGCTTAAAAAGATAATTTTTACTGGCAAATACACATTTGTGACATTTGTCTCATATCATCCACTGGAGCTTACTGACCAAAGAGGTTGCAGGAAAGCTTTTCAAGCCTGTAAGCTTAATCAAAATGGGATAAAAGCATGCATGTTTGTTATGGTCAAACCATACACATCTTTACGTTTTTGATCCTCAAACCCTACAAAAAAAGGCCTATTGTAGGCCTACCTCTTTTGTTCTGCCTAAAGCAAGAGTACAAATCTCTCTGAGTCCTCCAAACTACTGTAAATGACAAAATTCATTGTTTGTCCGAGCAATCCAGAACAACACATAAGTGTTTTCACTTCAGATCTGACGCTTCTATCAACACCATTTGTCAGTGCCTTCCAAAATCGTTACAAATCATTGTTGGAAAAATATATCTGTTTTATGATGTGACAAAGCTATGGTTTACGTTTCGTTAATCAGTTTAGGCACAAAAAGCACTTGGTAAGTGAAATCATGGTTTGGGTTAGAAGAGCTTCATTGTCATGGTTACATTAATTAACAAGGGGTTAGGTCATGGTTAAAAGAAAACAACGTTGATTGTTGGTAGAAAATGGAAAACAAAAACAGCGATCTCCAGTGTCTAAGTACGACATTTTGTGCACTGTGTGGTACATCCTAGGAGTAGTTTTTACCTGTAAGGGAGGAAGCTGCAGATTCAGGACCGCATTTCTAGGACCCTAGTTTTTCCTAACCTTATAGCTTGTCAGCTGCAAACTTGACGCTGTTGTGTTGACGCTTGCGCAGTATGATAGTTTTGTTCGGTAACTAGGGTCATAGAAATACCACTCTAGGACCACAGTTCTGAAACTGCAGCTTCCTTTATTGCTGGAACATAGAATAGCCTTTGCTCCTGACGGACAAGTCATGATTCCTACAGTCACAAGGAGGCTATGTCACTAGAACGTAAACATGTCGGTTTGAGGGATTTGCTGAAATCACTGAAGCTGTAGTTTCTCTTGGGAGGACGGTCTCAATTATTCTTCAATTCTATTTCTGACTAGAGCTTTAGCCATGTAATACATTTCTACTTTAATCCAAGCACAGGAGTTGTGTGCCATTTCAATCCAACAGAATGGACAGATTTCAGCAACACAGAAAAAATATATATACTTTTCAAATGTATCTCGTCATTTATTTGTCTTGAGTTGAATTTAGACAAACTGTGACTGTGTAATGATATTGTTTTACATTACAACATAGGAGTGTTAATAATGTTTTTTTATTGGTATTTAACAGACGTTACACAACAAAAAACAGATCCCACCCGAACCCACAACCCACTCACCCTAACATCCTCTTGTGGTTACAAAAAGGAATAAAATCATTTTAAAACCACTAAACAAATAGACAATACATACAGTATACCTTATCAAAAAAGAAAAGGGAAGAAAAAAAAATAAAATAAAATGAATAAATAAAAAAAAAAAGAAGAGCTACACCTAAAGTCATCATCCTGTCACAGATAGAGAAGACCGTGTTGAACCAGAGGTGTCACCTATTTTCTAAGGTTGGTCATCCCAGTCTTTTATATCCTTCAAGTTATCAAAGTAACAAAAGGACCCCATACCTCATAAAACTTGGACTTGCTTCCATTTAGAGTGTACTTTATTTTGACCAATTTTAAGTGAGACAATACATCTCTCAGCCATCTAGCGTGACAAGGAGGACTAGACCCTTTCCAGTTTAAAAGAATGAGGCGGCACGCCAGAAGTGTTGTGAAAGCAACCACACTGTGAATATTGGATGGCCAATTTGCATTAACACCAAACAAGGCAACCATGGGATGCACATCCATAGTGATACCATACGCTTCACTTAGAGAACCAAAAATTGCTTGCCAGAAAGCGAGAAGGGTGGGGCAAGCCCAAAAGATATGAAACAGCGTCGCTGGAGCCGTCCCGCACCTCTCACAAGTGGGGTCAATGTTAGGATATATTCTTGGCAATTTAGTTTTACAAAGGTGGGAGCGATGAACTATTTTAAACTGAATGAGACCATGTCTACATCATGGGGATGATTTATGCACTTGTTTTAATATTGCCTCCCACATATCTTCAGAAAGAGGGCTGTCAAAGTCTTGTTCCCAAAGGGTTCTCAAATTATCTAAAGGTTGCATGTCCAGATGATTTATTAAAGAGTATATCTGAGAAATAGAGCCTGTCTGATTAGGATTCAAGGACAGAAATTGATCTAAGATGGTGGAGGGTGGTTTGTTGGGAAAGGGGGAATAGCCCTTCCTTTTATTTATCTTTTTGACAGGGACAATGGAGAGTCAGACTGTTCCAGAGTTAGCTGATTGTGTCAGGGAATGGCACTGGAGGTTGGACCCAAATGCAGAGAGCAGGCAGGCAGGCAGGAGTAAGTTCGAGTAGTGGATTTATTAGACCAACAAAACAAAAATACTTAACAACAAAGGGAGTCCTGAGATGAGCAGGCAAAAACTAATCCAGTGTAGAAATGGCGAAAGGAATCCAAACCAAACAAGGTAGAAAAAAAAAAAAAGAATAGGGAAATCCAGGAAGCACAGAGCTAGAGACGAACTGACACCAGGAGGGACCAAAAACCAACCATAATAATCCCACAAAATACCAAGGAAACACAGAAACTAAATACACAGGATAACGAGGACTAACAAGGTACAGGTGGCCACAAGTCAGGAAAACAGGTGAAACACATTAGGGCAATCACAAGGGATGGAAAACACAGGAAGTAAATCAGACAAGACAAGACAGAAACCCAGACCGTCAAAATAAAACAGGAAACAGAACATACAGCCACACGGGAAAACAAGACGGGAACTACAGGTAGACGAGACAAGGGAGGAAACACTGCCTACCACAGAAAACAGAACAAATACACAACAATAACAGGAAACAAGAACAGAACCTCAAAACCAACAGAAACTCAAACCCAAAACCATGATAGATTGCTAAATTTGATCAGTAGTCCCTAGGCAGGAAAACCCACAAAATAACTATGGCATCAAATGTTATAGTACAGACAGGAGGACAGAGAATACACATTGCATCATGCAAAAATAAAAGCACTTTCCATTTATTAGGGCACTCCTTTTTCCCTCACACAGAGTATTTGATTTTTTTCTCAATTTTATGAATCCTTTGTCTCTTTGCCACCACAAAGCATGTCTAATCTTCTCAATCGACCGCAAGAGCAGGTTTCTGTGGAATTGAGGATTTGGTAACAATGCAGCAGCCTATTGACTACAAATGTTATTGACTCATTTCTGGCAATCATGCTGTTGACCCTTTCAACCTCCTGTGTCAAATCAAGTCTGTTTTTATGTGTTACAGAAAGGATCACCCACGTGGGAGTGCTTAGTCCAATTATGCAAAAAAATAAATATTTTAGGCTTCCCATTCCCATTCTCATTGAGAAATGAGGTGGTAAGATGTTACAAGGAGGAGAGGCCAATTATTAAATCCTTTCTCTATTGTGCATGTGTGTGTATAACAGTGCAACATTGTGCCCTGTTGCCTTTAATCACTTTCATTGCTTCTTTCTATCACATCCTTAATTTACTGTTAATTCAGGTTGGGTACCGAGACCCGGTGCTAATATGGCACCGGTGCCTTAAAGGTCCCATAGCATGAAAATGTCACTTTATGAGTTTTTTTAACATTAATATGCGTTCCCCCCATGGTTCCCCCCTATTGCCTATGGTCCCCAGTGGCTAGAAATGGCGATAGGTATAAACCAAGCCCTGGGTATCCTGCTCTGCCTTTGAGAAAATGAAAGCTCAGATGGGCAGATGGGAATCTTCCCTATATGATGTCATAAGGGGACAGGTTACCTCCCCTTTCTCTGCTTGGCCCGCCCAGAGAATTTGGCCCGCCCATGAGAAAGAGACATCATGGCTTGCAAACAAGCGAAGCATGGCAATTGGTCAAGGCCACACCCCCACCCTCCACCTTGCCCCCCCTCTCTCCTCCTCAATAGCATTTAAAGCTACAGACACAGAAATGGCACATCCCAAGGAAAGCTCATTGTGGGACTGCCTCTGTAATTCTCTCTTTGAATTTCGGGAAAGAGACTTCAGATACAGTATTAGGGGACCACTAAGGCCTATAAAAGCATCCAAAAAGCAGCATGTCATAGGACCTTTAACGACCGGTATCGACCGGACCGAATAACAACAGGGATTTTGGTGCCTCATTTCGGTGCCACTGATATGCCTGCGCTTCTCTCTGATGCTCCTAAACGGACGACAGAAGCATCGCTGCACGTGACGCTAGTTAACACTACACTCAGCAGCAGGTAACGTTAGTCTACCGCTAGCTAGTAGCTGGATTAAACACGGTTACAATGCTGACAGCTAAACTGTGTAAAGTGTAACTGTATTTCACTGTAGAGGATTCCAACAGCGGGACGTAACAGTGTGCAGCTGCCGTTGTTGGAAAAACAACACAGACGGTGCGTTCACTTGAAACTGGTAGCCTCATGGTGCATTCAAAGTTATTGTAAAATACCCTTTTCCCATCTGGTGGTTGTTTTTGTCGTTCAACAGCAATTTACTAGTGAACTAAGTTATTGTTATAAGTTATAGTTATTAAATTATTATTAAATCATTTAATTTTGACCATATGGCCTTAGCAATAAACAAGCCGTTCTTTAATGTCGCTGACTATTGTTTAGTACCCTTCTTTTTTTTACTTTCTTAAAAAGTATCAGTTCAGGCACCGTTTAAGCACCGGCACCGTTTTAAAAGTATCGCTTTAGCACCGGTATCGAAAAAAAAAAAAATACCCAACCTTACTGTTAATAGCAATAATATTTACAGGAAGACCCACATATCTATGAGTATACAACCTCTGCCTCACATCAGTCTCACTGAGTTATTAAAAGCCTCAAGTCTAGATATTTCATTCAGTCACAGAGGAACAATGTCAGAAATAGGGCTAGGTATCTATACTCAATACCTTTAAATGTATATCAACCAAAATAACACAGAGCCAAGTAGTATTGAAACTTCTCCAGTAAAACTTTTGCATTTGATCCTTTATACCCAGATCTAAAAAAAAAGAGACTATTTGTATGGTTTTGCTTGCAGCCAAATTATTTGGATGGGCAGGAGTGGTGGTGGCATTTTACACAACTGAATGCTTCCATTCACATAATGGGTAATGGGTATCGAATGAAATAAAAAAAAAGTATTAAATTAAGTGCTCTATTGGTATCCTAATCACTTTAAGTGTATTGATACTGGTATCATAATCTTTTAACAAGACCCAGCCCTAGTCAGAAACTCCTACATAGGAGGTATCAGTCCTAAAAGATCTACTGGGTAGGTGTCCTTTACAATCTGCTATCAGTAACTTAATTAAGTCTTTGACACTCTAAATTTAATATGTGTACCCCTAAAGACCCATTCTGAGCCAGGAAAAACCCTGCACACACACACACACACACACACACACACACACACACACACACACACACACACACACACACACACACACACACACACACACACACACACACAGATGAGATATGCAGCACCACCTCCAATGTGAGGACACTCATCTGTCATACTGCTATGAATAAAGTCATAGGGTGAATAGATATGTTTACAGGAGATAAACATGTATCTGCTGGGATGTAAACATCACCTTCATGTAACAACAGATTGAGATGAAATGAAAACATTTAGGTCTATTAATATTCCAAAGCTGAGCTGCATTTTATTTGCAACTAAAGAGAGAAGAAAATTATTATGTTGAAGTGAAAAGGGAACATAACAGAAGTGATGCTTCTGAATGCAAATCAGTTCAATCCCCACCCCTGCGTCCCAGTGGTTTGACTCAATCTCACATTTAGACATCCCTGTATCGAGCGAAACTAAATTATCTCTAAATCATAATATGCAACGCAGATCTCGAGGCTATATGGACTCTGCTACAGAGATTTAAATATTACCACTATTATAATACGACCAATATTTTTCTTTATGATGCTTCCACACTGATCTCATTTCACATACATAACTTTCTCCTCACTGTCTGAAATGCTGTAGCTATACACTGAGACAAATGAGAATTGGACTCCTCCATATTGATGAGAGATGATGCCACTGGGGGTGACCAATCATATTTGTTTAAGCGATGACATGGTGCATTTCGTACTTCTAATTGGATGCATAGACTCGCCGTTTTTTGTGGCTGTCCCATTCGACCCCACAAATCCCAAAAGGTCTGTTTGTTTTGTGTTTAATTAATGATGTGTGTGACACGTGTGCATGTTACAGTGAGGATACATGATAATGTATGTGTATGCACTTGTGTGAAATGTAAGCAAATGGGAAAGGCTGCCGAGTGTGTGTATATGTGTGGTAGTTTGGGATTTTCTTCTTAAGTGACACGGCCGTGCTTGGGAAGCATTGCCATCTGGTAGATAGAGAGGCGTACTGAGACACACGCACACAGAAAACACACAAAGCTATACACATGCAAACAGGTACACAAACACACACACACACACACACACACACACTCACACACACACAAATATCAGCATGTAATAAATAATTCAAATACACAGAAAAAAAGCAGCAATGTCCTTCTCATCTGTATCAGGCAATCACACACATAACACACATAACACCAGCATCTCATACAATACTATAACGGTTTTCTTACCAGTCACTGCAGATTTACTTTCAAAGCTCATGACACTTCCACTAGATGCTGCCTTAAGTTTCTCTCTAGTGAAAAAAAATCACCATGTGTTGACTCAGGTAAGGATAAAAGACCATGTCTGCAAAGGAAAATTGAAGGTCAACACGTTAACCTGTTTCTGTATTGCAAGAACACTTCAGACATTAAGACAAACATCTTCTGTTTTGTTACTGTTACCCCACACACTGGCACACACAAACAACTTGAACCCGTTGTTTATGTACACAGCAGTTAAGATTAGTTTGCATCGCAGCAAACTTGCGAGTGTTGTCTTTGTCCAGGATTACAGTTATCCACACACTTATCCCATGACTTTAACCACAACACTGTGGATTTACAGCACTTTGTTCAAATGCTAACACACAGCTGTCAAAACTCTTAACCACACATTCAAAATGTCTGAGGTTACATACACAGGTATTACAGTAAAAAAAAGAAGTGAAAAACACTATATATTTACTATAGTGAAACTGCTTTCTTACTGTTTTTCAGAAAGTAATGGAGGTGAAAGCAATAGAAACACCACATTCATTTGTATTTAGAGATGATGCAGACATCCAGTGTGATGAAGAAAACTTGCCGCATGATGCTTGAGAGAGGCAGAATTAGTCACACTATTCTTTGTTACTGTTATGTACCTTTAGTTTTTTTCCCCCAGTAATTCCATAAATTACCAGAGGTTACATACACAGGTATTACAGTAAAAAAAAAAAAAAGAAAAACACTATATCTTTACTATAGTGAAACTGCTTTCTTACTGTTTTTCAGAAAGTAATGGAGGTGAAAGCAATAGAAACACCACATTCATTTGTATTTAGAGATGATGCAGACATCCAGTGTGATGAAGAAAACTCGCCGCATGATGCTTGAGAGAGGCAGAATTAGTCACGCTATTCTTTGTTACTGTTATGTACCTTTAGTTTTTTTCCCCCAGTAATTCCATAAATTACCAGAGACAAAATACTACATTGAAGAAAACTGCTGATTTTCATTTCTTCTTGTTCATCTGACATAAAAATTGGTATATTACATAAAATATATATCTTTTCTTTAAGAAACTATTGGGTTGTGTGAAATCACTTCAATTGTTCAAACTGTAAAGATGAGAAAGTTTGTAATTTGTGTATTGGTGTTTGACGCCAGTGGTTTTACTGTCAGTGTGTTCTGAGTGACAGTGTGTGTTATCTCAGTGAGGCTTGTGCATAGTTTTTGGCAGCACTGAGCCTGTTTTGAGACGTGTGTTAAGAGTTGTGTTGCTTGGAATAAGTTTTGCAGGAGATGTGAACTGTTTAGTTCAGGTGACTGTTGGTAGTGCAGACTGCAGTTTGAGTTTTGCACATGTGGCTTCAATTGTGTCCAGAGTCGTTTAGCAATCGAAAAAAAACTGTAAAACCATATTTCCCTGTGTGTGGTGTTGGAATGGGACACATTTAGACTGAGATAAAGGGCAAGAATTTCAAGGAATGGCACCTTATGGTGGTAGGCAGTAAGCAGAGGTAATAACCATGACCTTAGACAGAAAATCTCTATCTTGTCTCATCTTATTCAGTATTTCTCCTTTCAAATAAATAACACAACAAACCAGTCTATTGTAACACTGGAGTTCTGGCTTTTGGCTGACCTTTACGGAACCTTTTTAACACCAGCAGGAGCACATAGCCTTGCTGTGTTCAAAAGTGAGGTAGTGCCGGAAACAATGTTGATAAATGAATAAAATGAGATTATAAAATATCTACCATTCTTGGTGGTGAGGACCTAATCACATGCCACTTCTTCAAATGGCTAATTTATGCTTTTCGGTCAAACAATTACACATATTGTTTAATATATGTGTTGCTTTGTGTTTTTGTTTTATAATAGTAACAACTTGAGAGATATGCCTAATTCCCTTAATGTGTACATTGTATGGTTACATGTGTCCTGACATGGACCCTGAGCCCTTTTCTTCTTCTTCTTCTCTAGGATTTCCAGCAGACCAGAATACTTATACCTGGTTAAATTTAACAAATGGGTTTCATTGAATTATGACACAGTAAATGCATACATGGAAAGAAAACACATATTACAATGTGAATTGTGTTTTACTTAATTTCTTTGATTGGTTTTTATTTAGGCATTTAAAATCTTCCACAATAGGGGAGCTCAACTTAATTCGAATTACTGACATTCAATTTCACTGAGCAAAGTAGTATGTTAGATTAAAGAGAAAAGCATGATCTATACTAATGTTAATGTATGCCCGCTCCCCTTTTGTTTTAACCCTGTGGCCACATAGATATTCACACTAGCATTTAGCCCAAGTCTTTTCTTTGGACGTCAGGTGGTCAAGTGGTTAAATATTTCTAAATATGTCTTATGAGGTCAGTTAATTTGGAATGGGCACAGTTTGTCATATACGCAGATTACTAATCAGCGCCACTAATTACACCATCATACTCATGATCAGGAACACAGACTGTATGGACAAAATAATTCTACTCATACTTTCACTGACTCTCCCTCACACACACACACACACACACACACACACACACACACACACACACACACACACACACACACACACACACACACACACACACACACACACACACACACACACACACACACACACACACACACACACACACACACACACACACATTTTATCCATTTATTCATGTCCACATGAAGAAAAAAGGTACAGGGACACAAATATTACAGATGCAGCAGTACAATACATATGCAAACTCATGGACTAGTGGCATGCAGCAGGTCTTCACAATATCACTTAATAAGCACAATACTCATTTCTTAAGGGTATAAGTAGCAACGTCTCCCCCATATGTGGCAGCTGCCAATAATAGCAGATATGGCACAGTACTTTGCAAGCTGTTTAGCCCTCTTTTTGGCCATCCCAACTTGTTGCAGCCCTCTTACTACCAACCTGTGTGTGTGTGTCCTAGGCTACCAAATATGAAAACGAGTAGTCTGCACCTAAAGCCTAGCTCTGAGATGGTGTTTAGGAGTGGTTGATATTTAACTACCTTGGTGTAGAAAGCCTCCTCTTTGCTGGAATCAAAGGTGCAGCCGACCTCCAAAATGTACACCTCACTGGACTCCTCATTGATAATAACATCTGGTGTATTGGCAACCAGATGTAAGAAAGTACCAGGGCTACTATTGCAGTGCTGAAACATGGATGGTTTTACCTGAGAACGTTTGTATATTCTTACTGAGGGTGTAAAATGGTTTGATATGTCTTTCACTATGAGGTCTACTATTTTGTCATGACGTGCCATGTACATTCCTTTGTAGGCATGGCAGCCATTTAGGATGTGTGACAGTGTTTCAGTGATGCTCTGAGGTGTGATGCAAGCAATGAGGGACCTGAGTTGTAGGAAACCAGATAGAGAGGTTGAGTCTGGTAGGGAAGACTTGCAATCTGGCTTTTACTGTAAATGTGAGGATGTCCTCATTGAGTGCAGTGTTCTTGAGGAATGAGTGAGACACAGAGTGATCAGCAAAGGGAAGACATGCAAGTTTTCCCTGAAGTTTCAGTCCAGTCCAGTGTTGTTGATGTTAGTGTAAGTCCATAAGAGTTTTCCGGGCACCTGTAGATGTTAGCACAAACAAACATACGTGTGGGAAAGCTTCTGCTACTCACTTTGCTCATCTTGTGTACAGCGAGCAAGGCATGCTGAGAGGTTTTGCCTACATGCTGTGGTATCTCTCTCTCCTTTTGCGAGTTTAACTGTTAGTCCTCACAGTGTGATCTCCAGACATGACTCACCAGTATAACACTGCATCTGTACACATAAACACACACACATGCATGCACACACAAACACACGCACGCACACACAAACACACACACACACACACAGATACATGAGCATACATGTTATATAAGACAATGCGGAGGCACAATTTTGTGTCGAGAGTGTGTATATTAGTGTGTATGTGTGGTGGTTTGGGATTTACTTCTTAAGTGACACGGCCGTGCTTAGGAAGCATTGCCATCTGGTAGATAGAGAGGGGTACTGAGACACATGCACACAGAAAACACACAAGGCTATACACATGCAAACAGGTACACACACACACACACATACACACGCACAAACACACACACACACACATACATACACACGCACAAACACACACACACATATACAACACACACAGAGAGATACATGAGCATACATGTTATATAAGATTTTGTGCACAGTTCATTAATTTCCATGTGTGCATGATTTTCCATATTTCATCCACATACTGTTGACCACTTCTGGTTGCTGTGCAGTGTTGTACCCTGCATGAGCTCAAGTACGACTTCATAGACACCAAATGTGTTCCAAATGTGTTCAGTTGAATTGATAATAAACTTGACTTTATTCAACACAATTAAACTGTCATGTTTAGGTTGATTTGGTCAAGTTTGTACTACTACCAGTGGCAGAAGCTAAATGTTTCAACCATTTATCTATTACTTTACAGTAAGCAATTTCAAGTGTAATGACATCCCTGCTTGCTATTTTAAACACGTTCAATCTCAATGCATAGTGTTTAAAACTGATTAAATGTAGATGTATATTTTTAATTCAATACAGTCATCTTTGGCAACTACAGTAAGTAACCCCTGGTTTACAAATACCCCTGGCTAGGAATTACTGCTGTAGACAGACACACACACACACAAACATGGATATGGTAGATAGAGAGACACAGAGACAATTGATATTCATCATATGAAGCCTGCATTCAGTGCTCTGTGCAGTCTAATGTTCAGATAAAAGGGTTCAAAGAGCATCAGCTCACATAAGTATGTTCTGTGTCTTTGCTTAAATTATTTTTTCTGCACATATCTTTGTCTCCTAGCACTCAGTCTAAATATGCGCTAGTTCCGTAGGCAGTCAAAGAGACTCATTTGGAAGGACAAAAGAAAATGTACATTCATACAAACGCTTGTATATACAGATATATAATCAAGAGTTGACCTGTTTTTTTGTGTCATTCTGGTTCAACAAATCTGCAATCAGAGAGAAAGAGAGGGTTAACGAAAGAGAGAGCATCCTGGAGGGAAACTGGGTAATTCTTTTCAATGAGCGGACAATGTATTGACAGGTACAGGTGCACACAGTTACATAATAACAGTTCAGTAGAAAAGGCGAACAACCAGACTCCATACATCAAATTATTCCTTTAAGAATATCTCTCCCCGACCTCGAAGAGCAATTCTTTTTTTCTTTCCAGTTTCAGTAAGAAAAATAACACATAGTTACTATACTATCCAATAACATACACACTTACAGACACACTTCTGTAGAAACAAGCAAATGTATGCACCCACACGCTTGCATAAGACTAGGTTCTCACACCAACATGCTTTTACTGAAATCAAGCACACACACACAGAGAAATTCGTATAAACCCCAAGTTTCAGCCTGTGTGTAAGATCCATTAACTGCGCAGCCCAGGGAAATAAACTGCTGAAATATTTACAGTATAGTGTTTCTGTATGTATGTCGTATGTCCATGTATGTTTATCTCCGTCCTCTGTGGGACAAAGAGACTGAAGGAAAACCTTAAGTATGCTGAAACAGTGATGGAGTTCACTGCTGTCTTTGTTTTTTTTATTTGCATGAGGTCCAGAGGAAAAGGGTTGCATTGTTTGAGTTCATATACAAGTTCAATACAGATTGTATTGATTTCAATGCCAAGTAATTTGAGTTTTTTGGGGACATTCCACTATGTTTTTCTGCTGCTAATTAAAATACAAGGTTGGTGTTCTTTTTGTGCATAAGTCGCCTGAAAACTACCAAAACCAACAATCAATTCATCCATCTAACATTATCGTTAGTTATTATAGTTCATGGAGTATTTGAGTTCATTACAATAAAGATGGCCGCTGCAGTTTTTCTGGACAGCTCTGAAATTGCATTTTCGATCTCTGGAGAGCAAAGCTTCACAGAGCTTGTTAGGTTGAGAGTTTACACTACTTTGCTTGTTTGACAAGTTGAGTGGAATACACTACATTCGTCATATGACAATGGAGTTTTATGGCATGGAGGCAAGCAGTATATCGGGCATATCAGCAGAGATGGCAAAAGTACTCACTTCCCGTACTCAAGTAGAAGTACAGATACTTGTTTTAAAAAATTGGAAATTTACTTTTAAGTATAAAAGTAAAAGTAGCCTTGTGAATGACCATTTTTTATTCAAAGCTACCTGGACCACACAAATGTTACTAGAGTGCAAGTTCTAAAAGGCTCTTTATATGCCATTGCCTACATTTTAAATGGATGTCTGCCCATAGGCCTAAAACATCACATATATGATTATTGTGACAGAGACTGGGACTCAAGATTCTGACTGAGTAGCAAGATATGAATTCAATTGTGATTCTGTGAGAATTCAAACATGAGTCCTCTAACTTACGTCTGAGAGGTTTGAGACATTAACGTTAACATTAGCCCAAAATAAAGTCGATTTGAGACAAGACCAAGTAACGTTATCGTTAACTTGTGGTCTTGAAAACAAGAACGGCCTTGAGTAATGTTAACGTTACTACAGCACTGTTACACTAAATCAAGTTACTGAATTTGTTTTTAATATAAAGCTATACATGCAGATATTGTATCAGCTAGTATTAGATTATTTTCAAATAAACTGGACGCTCGCTAACCTTAACGTTATTTGGGTTACTTAACTAAATGCTAGCGAACCAAGGCATTGTCATTGCTAGCAGGAGAACAAATGTAACTGACCATTAACATAAACTTAATAAAGTTACTGAAACAAACAATAAATAGCTTTTGATAACAACAAAAAGATGCATTTACCTCTGTGTTTTTTCAAATTTGATGGTGAATTCTTGAAAGCCAGCAGTTCGTGGTGTTTCGGTAGGCATATTTTGCAGTACATTATAACAACGTATATTCCCATCCAATTAGACTGAATTCGGTATTGATGATGCGAAAAATAACGGTAACTCCACTGAAATTATTTGAAACTAAAGTAACGAGCCAATTTTGTAAATCGAAGGAGTAGAAAGTACCGATATTCGTGTTAAAAATGTAAGGAGTAAAAGTAAAAAGTCGGCACAAAAATAAATAGTAGGGTACAACCGGGACGATTGAAACGGCGGACAAATGAAACATTGCAGTTATCCCGAAAACCCTACACGTTGCAAATGTCAAATTTCGTCAGCACGTACAGCACACAAGATCTACCAGACCCAGGAAAGTTGGCGTCATGACATCATGCTGCTACAAAGTTAGACCCGCAAACCCAATTATCAAGTATTATTCTAGCTATATAAATGGCATAGTGCATGGTATTTCCATAACTGCGAGATAAGCGCTTCAGGATGGCGTCCATGAGTTGTTAACAGACATTCACCAAGACGTATAGCCCTGCAGCAATCTATCTGAAATAACACCTATCTGAAGTACCATTCATGATATGTTGCTAAATATTGAAGTTGTGGGAAGTGTACATAGCTTTAACTGTAGCTGTTTCTTTCGTCCGCCATGCCGGTTTCATTTATCCAGGCCAGGAGGGACGAATGAAACAAAACGCATGTTTAAATAACTCCCGAACGGTTTCGTTTAGAGCTGAAAATGAAACTGTATTTGACAGAGGACAGATGTAGGTTGCTAGTGACAAAATATTAGCTTTCAGTGTTTTACGATGTCTTTGTAAATGACGTTTAATTAAAAACTGTTTAATTTGTCCGGTTCTCCCCTAAAGTAAAAATATCTGAAAAATCTACTTGAGTACAGTAACTAAGTATTTGTACTTCGTTACTTCCCATCTCTGCATATCAGCCAGGGGCTACACAAGCAAAATATATATATATATATATATAATAAAAGGCCAAAAATAAAATTGACAGGAAAGTTGGTTCTATCCTATCAGTGTCTTTTTTCTTCCCCTGAGCCATGAAATGGAGGCTCATGATTTCCCGTTAATCTAAAGGACAACAGGCCTAACACATTCTTACCCGCTTGGCAGAAAATCTCATAATCAACCAGAGTCTGCTTTGCAACACAGACACAACAGCCGTTTCCCCGGCTCGGAACACTGCCTGATCATTTTATTGCCGTTTCTGAGAATGTTTTCTGAGACTCCTTTCAGACAGACACATCACACTAACATTACTCTGAGGAGACACAAAGACACTTTTCTCAGGCAAAGAAAAAGCCCTGAGTCTTCACATTGTAACAATACAGTTTGCAATGCAAATAAATCTTGAGTTAACAGATTCACAGTCACCCAAGGTGGAGTGAAAATGCTGTGTTGAATCTTTTTTGTAATGAATGTTCGGAGAACAATCACTGCAAACCCAAACCCTCGGCAGTATGTGACAGGGCTGTTAACAGAAGCATTGTTAGCTCAGGGATGGAGAACTTTGGCAATGGAAGGCCAAAACAAATACTTTTTTTGTCCATATAAGGAGGGTGGAGATGTGTGCTCTTGTAGTTCCATATTTTTGAGGAGCATTCTTGACTTGAAGGTGAGGAAATTTTTTGGAAAGTGATGACACTTTTGGGTAAACATAAATATACGTTTGATATGTGTACCGCGTTTCCAGGCTTTACGCTAATAACTGTCTCCTTGCTGTAGTCAAATTTACCAAAGAAACATGAGTTGTATTCATTTTCTCATTTCAACTCTCGAGCGAGCAAGCAAACAAGAGTATTTCCCAAAATGTCAAACTATTCCTTGGAAACTATTCTAACCAACTGTCAAACAGCCCTTTGAAGTCCTGAAGACTGCTTAAAATGTGCAAAAAAACAAGGTGTAAAAATTAATTTTGTTGTGTGGAGTGGCAGGAAGAAAGAGGACCCAAATGCAGAGGGAGGTAGGCAGATGGCTGAACTCAGGGATTTAATATAACAAAAGGCGGCAGTACAAAGACTGGAAAACTCACGATATCAAAAACCGACGGGCAAAACACAGGCAGGAGCAAACTGACATGCAGGAAGAAACACAAGGCACAGGGAAGCAACACAAGGCACAGGGAAGCAACACAAGGCACAGGGGAGACGAGACAAGACGATCTAACAAGAGACAAAGGGAACACAGGGGCTAAATACATGAGGTGATGAGTAAATCAGGAACAGGTGAGACAACAGGTGAAACACATCAGGGCGGGGCAGGACAATCAACAAAGGCGGGAAAACACAGGAAGTCAACTGGACAAGACAAGACAGAAAACAGACTATCAAAATAAAACAGGAAGCAGAACATAAACAGGGAAATGCACGACCGAAAAATACACCACATATCACAATACACAAAACACGATACAACACAACAGGGAACAGAAATATACCGAATGAATATACAAACACAGGAAACATACAGAAATCAATAATACAGGCAACAGAAATGAACCAATAGGTGACAGAAATGTCCGTAGCCATCACAAATTTGCCATTTTGAAAGACTTTAGGACGTCACTGCTCCCAGCCTAATAGTTAACTCCTTGTTAGAGAAAGCAAAAAAAGCAAATAATCAGAATCAGAATCAGAAATACTTTAATAATCCCAGGGGGAAATTATTTTTGTTACCACTCCAGGTATACAAACAACAAATAAAAACAACATATATTATCAAGACTTTTAACATATATAATAAAAACAAATCTACAGTAATAATATATAAAATATGAAATGTACAGTGTTAATGTGCAAATAGTGCAATAAAAAAGAGAAGTGACTGTCTATGTTTGAGATGAGATGATTACAGAGAGGGGGTGTGTGACTCTGAGGGAGGTGTTGTAAAGATTAATGACCACAGGCAGGAAAGATTTCCTGTGGCGTATTGAAAATACATTATGCCAATGATGTTCCTCACAAGCACAGTAAAAACATGGGTTTGTCTGTGTATAAACCCAAACACTGTATATGAACTCATGTATGATGTATCAGCATCTTATGTCTGAGTCCACCTCAGAATTTACCAAGCTCAGCTAAATGAGAGGCTACAGAAAAATGAAAAAAAGACAAAAGTAAATCCACTGTTTAGTACAGACAAAAGAGCTACCTGTAGAGCGACCCTTAATAGCAACAATGACAGAGACGTTTAGCTTTGTTTTAATTTACCTAAAGGTCATCGTCATGGCGATGAGGAAGGAAGTAGAAGGTTATTTGAAACTCTCTGGGGTTCCTTGTCTGGGGACAGGAAGAAGGGGCTCTGTGTGTGTGTGTGTGTGTGTGTGTGTGTGTGTGTGTGTGTGTGTGTGTGTGTGTGTGTGTGTGTGTGTGTGTGTGTGTGTGTGTGTGTGTGTGTGTGTGTGTGTTTCCACCCATTTCCCTGTGGTCTGCATTTAGTCACAAAGAACTGAAAAGTGTTGTCCGTTTTTTTTTATTGTGTCATACTTTATAATCAGTCATTAATAATAAAAAAAGCTTATAATTTAATAGAAATGTTGAGTAACTTAACTCTTACTTTGTTTTGTAATGATTTTGCATTAGATGTAATACGTTATTACATTATGGTTTTGGTGGCATAACCTGGCATATATATTGACATATAAACTAAGACATGGACAACATATATGCACACACTTAAAGTGTGTTTTGTAGATAACTTTTTGTTCTGCATTTCAACTATGTATGCTAAAGCAAGGACACATGCACGGACACAAACATGGGTTCCTACACCTGTAACCATGGTAGAGAAACAGGATGTTTGTATTTGCACTTGTAGTACTTTAAGATAAGGGAATATCCTGAGGGAAATTGCTGTTCAAAGTGGAAAGTATAAGAATAAGAATAACATTAAGGTGCAAATCCAAAATAAATACATACAGTATGCAATGTCATGTGGATCATAAAATATAAGCAGGTTAACGGTAAGGATCAGTCTATGTGTGTTGCATAGGTATGTATGCACAATATCAAATCTGAAGCAAAAAAAGCTGGAAGTGAGACCTCACAAGGACATTGAACCAAACAATGATATGTTCATGTATAGAGTGCTTAAAAGACTGCAAGGCCTTGAAATTCTTAAAGGTCTTGGACATTGAAATATTGACTTACTTATCATTATTGCTTTTCTTCCTATTACGTCTCTCCACACTCAATACACGAGGCATCTGTTTTATTATGAAGCTACAGTAATTGTTTGTCCTCATCTATCATGCTATAACATATTAGTACAGTTACATTTATTTTACCTATTATATCTAATGTGATTTTATAAACACACGTTGCAAAAGCTGTTTAATCAATCTGCTGCAAAATTAGCTAATTTCTGTGTTTATGTTCTCAGAAAGGCACGTCTGCATCAATCTGCTGTCACTTGTAAACAGCACGGGCACCATGATACTATGATAGAAGTGTTGTTGGAGGAGGGGATGATGAGGAAGATTAAGATGTCCATCTGTTGCCGACCAGTCAGCTTGGATCAGCGTGCAGAGCGACTGATTTGGTATGATGCTTGTGCTGAAATGATTGCCAATGGGAGATGCATGTTTTTTAAATGGGAAAAACAGATAATTGCTAAGCAAATTCATCTTAAATACTTCTGGTTTTTACAGACGGTCTAACCCTGACTTTCCGAATGAAGAACTAATTTATGTAACAGAACTATCTGACTGAATAACAGAACTAACTGAATGAATCAATGATTAAGTGAGTTAACCTTCAGACTCGTTAGGTGTATTTAATCTGAAAATTAAGACCTTTAGAAAAGCAATGATTAGCTACTTTGATAACAGTAAAAACATGAAAAAACAAGATCTTTTTTTAGAGGAGACTACCAGCAAGAGAGAGTGACATTTTGCTTCCGCGCAAGGATCTACGATGTATATGCATAGCATGATTACTATATGTATTTAGGAACCACTCTTTCCCATACATGTTTATTTGAAACCTTGTGTAGCTCATGTTGCGTTGTGTCTATGGCACCCACATGAGTTATCAAATGACATGAATGTTTTTGATATTATTACTGGCTTTTTGTGACCTACTGATTGATGAAGACGTACAAGAATTGCACTTGTATAACTATTCATATGAATGTTTTTCATTTTTTATGTAATTAGAATTTCCTGGCATATATCAAAAGACATGTTAACACTTTACTAAGTCTGTCAGGTGCCCATATGAGCATTGCAACAGATCTTTCTTGCTGTTATCATTCTTCCTTTTCATACTGAAAGGAAGGAGATCCCTTTCTAATGAGCTTTGAATAAAAGAGATGGGGGGGTACAAAATCCACAGTCCTCCTTCTGTGCAAAAATATGTTCCAAAGTTGATCTGAAGCTAATATGAGACTTCAACAGTCTGTCAAATCAAGTTGACATCTTCCAAAGTTACAGTATGAGAGTAGTATGAAAATCCCCCTTTGTGTTTTCCTGAAAAAGTCTCTTTCCTTGAAAGTAAAATATTTAAATATTCCCCTACCGCTATCTGACTTTTTTTTTTTATTAAAGCCCTATCCATGTTTTACATAACTACTTGCAAAGTAGTTATCCACATTTAGCTTTCTGACTAATATCTGTGATTACTGCACAGCTCCTGCAGCGGCGGCACTGACCTCAGATCTTCTAAACCGTCCATCTCCCTCCCTCATCCCTTAATACAGCTCCATTAGTACATCCATCTCAAATGTCCTTTTAAGATCCAAACTCTTCTTCTCTCCTCTTTTCTGAGCTTTATCCTCACTTTCTGACCTTCCTCTCAATCTCTCCAAAATAAATCCCTCTTTTCATACCCACTTCACTCCATCCCACTTCTGCTTATCATCCCCCTCCCTTTCCCATTCCTTTTCTGTAGAAAAGTTTCACTCAAACAATGAAATTAAGAAATGAATCATAACTATTCAGATTTACTATCTGTATGGATTTTGCTCTCGCACCTCTCCAATACAAATCTGGTCTGCTTCTTTAAAACAAGACTGTGGAGACATCAAGTCAAGATGTCCTGCAGGGCTGCTTCAACTGTACAGCCCACCCTTTCTTTGAAGACTCATGTAATGAACAGACAGATGAATATGGCCACATCAACGGCTGTGTGACACCTGCTAAGCAAACTGTCCTTTATTCAAATGCAAAAAATGCATAGGTTTCTAAAACAAATGAGAAGGAAAACTGCTTTTTGTACAAATAAAAAGAGTTGGTGTCACAGAGAAGACATGGTGAGGAGAACTTTTAGTTATACACGATTCAATGTAAATTCCGCTGTAATAATCTCAAATGGAATAAAATGCATGATCGAGGTAATGACATAATCTCACAGGATGGTTTTACTTTGACGCAACTGCCATATAACCTGAATCGTTTTTATCTGGGAGTTGATACTCATTTTTTTTTTTTCTCTCTGAAAGATTTGTGTCTTTTCAGGTCTGCTCCTACACTTGACTTATATGTAAAGTGCTGCAGCGCTTTATTACTTATTTTACTTTTTTTGTCCCTGCTCCAGAAAACAAGGACCCTAAGCTCTAAATCACTTCAGACCAGCGGCTCTCACTTCCCTGGTGACATTTACCTTCTCACTCTTTATCTGAATATTTAGAGCCCTGCTTTAATTCATAATTGCTGTTTTTGAGTTTTCCAGCCTTATGTGTTTTCTGACACAAAGATTTTTTTGTTGGATTAAAGTTTTATTGATTACTTACAGTAAGTAGTGGACTTCTTAGAAAACAGGGGTTTAATGGTGAACCTCCTTTCAAACTTTTTTCCATGAACAGTCTCCATGCAAAAGCAGAGTAGTCTGTACAGTTAATGCAGCCCTGCCGAAATACATATTTATATTTTTTTATTAAACTGTCTGCCAGTGTCTTCTTTGTTACTACCACTGGTGGAGGCCAAAGTCAGAAATGTTACAGTTGTTACCATAGTGTCTCCTGAACCAGTTAAATGATCAGGGATTTCAGTGATTTTAGTAGGCTATGCAAAGATCTTTTTTAATTACAGATTAAATTTTTAAGACTTCAATTTGCTGCACTCAAGATTCTCTGTGCACTAACATAAATCATCTTTAGGACTACAAACCTGCTGAAACTACTTATTGTACAGATTTATGGTGCCCAAAAGAAATGCATGGCATGCCAGAGCCTCTCCAACAGACTAAATGTTTCAATGTAATGAGAGCTGGCTCTTAGCAGTTGGCTCGTTACACTGCAGCACTTTACTTGGACAGGCTTTTAAAACTTCAATGTGACAATAGCAACTTTGAGTTATCTGTCGGTATCTTTTGGAGTTTTAAAATTCATCAGTGGTGATGGCCTTGATCTGATATTTATTTGAGTTATATTTTGGCTTCATCGTCCTATTTGTGGGAGGTTTTTAATATATATATTTTTAATGTGTTTTATTGAGTATTTTTAGCCCTGGCTGCAAACCAAATTTCCCTTGGGACAATAAAGCTATAGTTGAAGTTGGGGGCTCCAGACAGATAGGCATCAGATAGAAAAGACTTTGTTTTTTTAAAGACCAACAGAGGCACGTGGAGTGAAAGAAATGACTTGGACAAGTACAACTGGGAGATGAGATCAGGCTCCTTCCAGAGAACATTTACCCTTCTCTCACACACAGGGAGGGCAGTTTTCTCCTGCCTTTTAGAAGCTAATCCTTTTATAGTTTCCTCACATTAGAGAGCTAAAGCAGTGCTTTGCAGCACTTAACCCGCCTGTGTAGAGCTGAACACCCTCAGCTACTGCTGTATGTCGAAACTGTCTTCACACACTGACAAACAAACCTTCATAATGATGCTTAAACCAAAGGGGGCATAGAAATCCCTATTCTTATGTGGCTTTATGAAAGGCAATAGGTCACTCGTTCTGTCAGCCAGTCCACCATTTTGGTCCAGGCTAAAACATTTAATGGATGTTTTGCCTTGAACAGACATGCATGGATCCCAGATGAATCCTAATGACTTTAACAATCCCCTAACCATGAAGAAAACACTCCCCACAGGCTGAGATGGTGAAGCCCAAGCAGTAATCTCAAACTGGAACTTCCCTTTATTTAATGCACACAATTAGCATAAAGCTGTACTCTATCAACTAGCTAGATCAACTAAATTACAGGCCTGTGTAATGCTAATTACGACATCAAAGTATGTAGCACTAAAATAATCAGACTTGCATAACTACTCGAGCAACACACTCAACCTCAATCCAGCTCCAGGGCCACTGACATGTTTCTGACCTTGTGCTCTGGATAGGTGCCAAGAAGAATAAATAAAAAGATGACCATGGTGAGGTGTTAATCATTGATATATATGGCCCCATCTTCTGGTAATGATGTAGTAATGCAGTAGGCCCCAACCACAGTAAATTGATCTTTCACAAATTCCAAGAAGTAGCTCGTGAGCTACCGGAAGCTCGCCAATAGGTTGACAAACTGAGACACAAAATGACCACGATATTAAAGGTTAATAGGTAGCCAACTTTTTCTTGGACCCTGATGGGACTATTTTCAGTGATGTAGCTAACTATGTGGGCTAAAAGAAGTGTAAAATAGTCATGAACCTTGACGTGAAGCTAAGATTTTTCATAAGCTTTGGGTATTGCAATTTCAGCAAACAGTAGCTTCTTTCAGCTTATGTGTGTTATGTAAATAAATGTAAGCAATGTGATGCAGGTAGTTCTTGGCCACTCACTTTCGTTATTTTAAAGTAGTCCTTAGATGAAGAAAGGTTGGAGACCCCTGACATAGATGCTTTAGGTTTTCAATCAGCCACTAATGCAGAGATCTAATCCCGATAATAGATTACTTTCCTATAGAAAAAAGATAAACTAAACTCAAAGATTTTGATGAGACTTTGATGCGGAGATAAGATTGATAAGAAGATAGGATATCTTTGAAGTCACACTATCAGTGGTGGAAGGACAGGTTTAATTTGAAGGTCACTGCCGTCACACGCTCACCGAAAATAATTTACTGTATATTCCCCAGAATTGTATTGATATCAGAACTGAGTCAATTCCTCTTCTTCCTTTTTGCAGGGACATTTCTTTTCTATCTGTACTGGATCTCAAGGACATCTGATAAAAGGAGAAATGTTTGAAACAGGTGCTGCTGGATTGATTTTGGATTATGATTGTGTGTGTGTGTGTGTGTTGGGATAAACCTCAAATAACACTTAAAAGATATAATCCATCCTGTCACTATATGTCGTTACATCCACGTTTCAGCATTTTTTTTTTTTTTTTGTCACCCCAGTGCACTACTCAATAAAAAATACTTAAGACAAAAGCTGCAAAACAATTCCCAGCAATATTGGCCTTTTAATAACAATAAAAACAGCCCAGAAACAATTCTAGGTTTAAGCAATAGCAAGCATATACTGTAGTAGGCCAATAAAAGTACAATACAATCTGTAAATACATTTATAACTGAATATAACAACAAAATCTAGGTTGGACAGAAGATTTAATAAAAATAACTGAGGTCCACTTGTTTCTCTGTTAAGAGGCCACTCTGTAACTACAACTTTCTACTCCTGTGTTAATGCGCCCTTGTGAAGCAGGAGGCCTTGACTGCTTTGCTAATACCAAAACCGGGGTCCTCACATCAGCATCTAGCTTTATAGCGGACATGAAATTTACTAACCTGCATGAGACTCTGTTTTCAACCAAAATAGATGGATTCAAATGTAAAGTCAAACAATGGCTTTCAGCTGAAAAGGCAGAACAATACAAATGCAATCATATGGATGTGATCACAGCAAAACAAAATAAGCAGGAAATAATGTGGTGGAAAAACTGGAATTTTAATCAGAAATTATTGAAAGTAAGGTTCCAAAATCTGATACTTCAAACAAATATCTGCCTTAAAATATAGTCCCTGTTTCAAGCCTCAGCCAAAATGTGCCATTAACCTGTACGGTGTTACGTCTCCACCCTGTGAGGCAGCCAGGAAGAATATGTGATCAGTACATTCAGTTGGTATTCTAGACTCTTCAATGGATAGGCCTCTAACTGTGCAAATATCAGTAGTCCAAGAGAACAAAACCAACTCAAACCTTCAAGTTTTAAGTGAATGGTTGGTCCACTGAATCAAAAAATCCTAACTTTATTAAACATGTTAGAAACTGCAATGATACTGCTGTGAAGGCCAGCATAAAATAAACAGTTAAAAATGTTATTCAGGCTAAAATGGCCATCTGGGAGGTAAGGCCACTCCATTTGGGATGCAAGGTTCGTCCCATTGGTCCAGGCTGGTCCAACGCATGTGTTCCCATTCCAATTCAGAGCTCCATTGTATCCATTTGGCCATTTGTTTGAATTTCACTGGGAAAGGTAAATGTAAAACGCAAAAACAACCTGATGGGTATGGGTCCAGTATTTCTGTGGGTCAGTAGGGGGCCACATCAGTAGTTCTTTGCAAGTAAAAATCTGCTCTGCTACGGACTGTTATTAAACTCCAAAAGTCCAAATGTGCAGCCACTCTGCTGTCAGTCAAACAGGCAGATTGGCAGTTATGGTCCCTGGAATACGGATGGCCGCGTTGTGTTAGCTTGTCAGTGACACAGGCCACGTCTCATGTAACCAGGTGAGCGGTCAGTGAGTGTAAGCGACCATTATCCATTCTCGTTCAAACGTTGAGACGACAGTCACACAGCTCCTTGTGAATTCTCTTGCGGATGCGCGGCATGTCCTCCTGTCTGAACAGCAGAGGCTGCTTCACCGAGAGACAACGGCAGTACTGACAGAAAGAAAAGACAGTGAGGGAAAGTTATCCACAATCACAGCTAAAGTTGCCATATTAAATGTGGACAATGACAGAAGCTTCTCTCAAGTGTCTTTCGTGCCCCTTGGAGACTGAGCAATGATCACATTAATGTAGAAACCTGGGGCGGGAAAGACACACTGGAGACACAGCTATATTTTATTTCTATTTCTGGGGGGGGGGAAAAAGACAGATAAAGTGAAGCGAGGGGGCAAACAGGGACAGGGGATGAGGAAAAGAAAAAAAGAAAAATAGGTGATAAATGAAGGACAAGACAGCGGTAAAGGTGGAAAAAAAAATAATGTCTCACCTCGAGGACAAAAACTCCACAGTCACTGTCGTTTTTCTGCTGAGGAATACCCTGAGGAGTCAACAAGTCACAGTGAAGCAGGGGACAAAAGATGCCACAGTTACAGCTTCTGGACTGAAATGTTTCCCTATGCATTTACTATAGTATATGTTTGACTTTGGAGTGAGACAGTAATTAAGAAAAAATTACTGGGAAAAAAAGTGTGGCAGTAACTTGTATTGTATTGTTCATGGTTCATATGGTGATCAAAAGAAACTACTGATTCAAGAAACCACAATAAGGACTACAAAAAAATTAATGTGTTTGGTCACTCACTTGCATTAATAAATAAAACTGTCAGTGACCTGAAGGTATGTTAGAATTATGTTGTCACCTTTAACAGACAATGTCCTTGTTATTGTATTTTACATTGTATTTCTGAGTCTTCTGTTAATCATAGATTAACTTGGCACTATTTTCATTTTACAGAAATCAACTGTGCTGGGCAATATAAATGTTTTCAGGACACAAGGTGAACACAGCATGTCAGTCAGGGTTCAGGGTTACCTTGATGATGGTAACCTTCCAGCCTTTCTGGAAAGCCGTCTGTTGCTTCTCTCTGGCTTCAGACTGAAGGTACTTCATAATGTTCTGACAGGAAAGCACACACACAGAGGACAGAGTTGTGCTGAAAATGGTGCAAAGGACTATCAAACATGTCAGTACTTCCACATTTCCACTGTTACAGTATTTATTGGATTTTATAAACGTTGAACAAATTTAATATTTTCAACAAAATTAAATTTCAATTCAGACTCCAGATTACTGTGTGGATTGCGCAAGCATTGAGATAGTTTTAGAAAGTGGAAGGTAAAGAGGGCTAAAATCAACACTTTAAGCAGTTCAGCGGGTGGCCACAAGGTGGGGCTATTGGTGCCATGCTTTGTTAAGCATCCGTGAGAAGAGAAGCTAAATTTAAACAGGTAAATGTATGGTTTGGTGTCAGAATTTTGTCTTTCACAAATTGGTCCACTCATTTACTATCATAGTATGCTCTGCATACTATTACAGCCTTATGATGAAAAACCTGGATTTCCAAAGAAACTGGCGCATACTGACTATCTGCTGCTACCGACATCAAAGTGAAAAAACAACTATTCATCGTGTGGCGTCTCTCGCCAGGAATTGATGGTCCTATAATTTATCAGAGCAGAGAGCAGAAAAGCTGGATTACTGATGATCTTGTTTGTTCCGCCCAGAGATTTTAAATCATTAAAAATCTGAAACAATGAGCTACTGCCCAAAGACATCAACAAGCACAGAGGCACTCACATCTGTGGTGTGTCTGAAGACGATGCCTTGGCTGTCGTAGTAACTGATGGTTTTGGTTGCCATGGTGACGGTGATGAGAGACCAATGGATTTCTAAATGGATGGGAAATAGCAGCAGCCACTTGGAGAACAGGTCAACCTAAAAGAATCCAACAAATTGACATACACGCAAATTAGATATCCAAGACAAATAATGCAGATGTCTACCAACTGTCAGATTATTTGGCAATACTTCCAAAAGTCACCATCTACAGGACAAAAAACGTCTTTTCAGCATTTCTGTTTGGCACTATATCATTTTTTGACCTACTTTACTTGCACAGCTAAACAGTAAGGTGGTTACTGAATTACTAGTCTTGCTGTGCCAGACCATCCACACGCTGCAGAGCGGAGGAGGGTCTGGCTACTCCACATAGCATTCTGGGACGGGAGAAAAACGTGCTCTGGTTTATTACCATTTTTTAAACCAATCACAATCGTCATTGGGCGGTGCTAAGGTCCGCACGGAGCCGCTGTAAAATAGTTGTGCGAGAGAAAACTCAGATTCGACACATAGGCTAGCTAGCTGTCTGATTTACCCTTCACAGATCTGAGGAGCAGTCAACCATAGTCCTCATAAATCCACCGGAGTTTAAAATTCCAACACAAAGAAAGCAGAAGGAAATGGACATACATGCATCCGGCGGTATTTCCTGTGGCACCAGAGCAATCCCGGAAGTGGAACATCAAGGATTAAAACTACTGAATTACTTAAAGGGGTGATAGAATGATTATATAGGGTATTTCACACTGTTCCTTATGGTCTCCTAATGGGGTATGTAACATTGGTTGGGCTGAAAATGGCCTGGTTATATTTTATTTGGCCCTTATGCATCCCTGTGTTTTGGCCCTATTTGTAACAAGAGCTTTTCTTCCAAATATGTTATGGTCATGAATATTTAGATGAGCTGCGGGCTGATTGGTTGAGCGACTTGCCATACGCACATATTAGAGACGCGCGCTGATTGGTTGAGCAAATCCCCAATACACATACATTAGAGAAGCGACAGAATCTCATATTCCAGACACTGCGATGTTTTATTACCAAATTCACTTCTGATACTTTTTTAAGCGAGAAATCAACTATATAAAGCTGAAATATGGGCCGTTTTACAAAATTTGATGGCTAATTGCAAATTTGGTAAGACGTGTCGGACTTTAGGAGCTCCACACAGTCTGACGAGAAAGCGGCAGCCTGCTGGGCTCCATACCCAGGGCAAAGTCACCCTTTGTGGATACTGCACTACGGGGCTCCGCGGCCAGCTGCCGGCATAACTCTAATATATTTACGGTTTGAATTTCGTCACGCCACTTTGATTTTAAGGCATTTTTATGAACGTGAGGCGTCTTTGTAGGACGAGCAGCTGCTTGCAATATGTCCCATTCATTACAATGGGGAAATACCGCAGCTAGCTAGCTACACTGTCGCCATAACTAAATTATATTTACAGTTTGAATTTCGTCACGCCACTTATATAACATCATTCCCCAATGTCTTATAAAGCTAACCGTTGTGTCCGATTTGATTTTAAGGCATTTTTATGAACGCAAGGCGTCTTTGTAGGATGAGCAGCTGCTTGCTATATGTCCCGTTCATTACAATGGGGAAATATCGCAGCTTGCTCACTTTCGCATAACTAAAGTATATTTACAGTTTGAATTTCGTCACAGCATGAATATTACAGGTTCCTCAAGGTCTTACAAAGCTTAGCTAACACTTGTCCGATTTCGGATTTCAATTGAATGTATTTTTGTGAATGTCAGAGTTAGGAGGAGGCTAGCTAGCTCTCATTGATGGACTCCATCTCACCGCGGCTCTATCAATGAGACTCGCGGACAAGAGGCGTTTATTTCCCGATTGTTTCTTTAAATAACTCAACACACATACCCATTATAAGATTAACTGGAACCCGGCGGCTGCGGTAAAAGACTGCGCGGCGAACAAGCTCGCTGACACTTGCGGTCAGGGCGTCATGTAGCAACCCAGGCAGCACCAACACCGGCACTAAACTCCGACACACAGTCGGAGAAAATTTGCAATTAGCCATCCATTTTCGTAAAGCGGCCATATTTGAGCTTTATATGGTTGATTTCGCATAAAAAAGTTTCAGAAGTGAATTTTGTAATGGAATAGCAGAGATCTGCGTGACCTAGCTAGATTCAGAAGACTACCTGATCTCTCAGGTCAGTTGTGTACCTATGTAAATGTTGGGGCGTGACTGTTCTCTTAAGGTTCCGGATTTTGAGATGCTTGCGTAAGCAACTCAGCTTTGTTGGGATTCGCCCGTTTTCAGCGGCAGTTTCAAAATATGAGATTTTCATAGTAAAGGGGTGTCAGTGGGACTTTGAGCTTCTATGTATGTCCTATTTACCCACCGAACTGTCGTTACTCAACTATGACAGGGTAAAATCGGTTCTGCATTCTATCACCCCTTTAACATATTTCACAACATACTTTTAACAGACACAAAAATGGTTGACAGTGAAATCTAGTTTCTTGCAGCAACTGGGCAATGGCTGCTGCCAAGCCCTGACTCTGAGAGGCAAATAAATTAAAAAACGAAAAATAAAATAGTGACATTAAAATTCAGCTATTAGCGATACTGTCAAAATAATAGAAAAATGGCTAAACTCCAAACTGTTCCATCTTCCTCCTTACTTTTTTAGTCCATCTCTTCACACCATCATAACCCTTGGCAACCAGCTGCTTGTGGAAAAAGCTGTTGAAAAAATGAACCTGAGAGAGAGAAATAACATTACACAGTCAAAATTCCATGCATACATTTATTAAAGTGCTCATATCATGCTTTTTGGCTTTTTCCCTTTCCTTTATTTTGTTATATATCTTTTTGTGCACGTTATAGGTTTACAAAGTAAAAAAGCCCAAAGTCCACCCCAAAGAAATTTACCATCTCCAACAGAAAACACTGTTCACAAACTGCTCCAAACAGCTCTATTGTAGTCCAGCCTTTACTTCTGTGACAAATCTCAAGAGTCTCAAACAACAATGTAATACAATTTTAGACTCCTACAGTGAGACCTTTGTATATTTCATATCCCATTCTATATCATTACAAATTAGCATTTTAAGTGTACGAACACACCATCACTTACCTTGTGTTGTGTGGCCTCCATGATGAGTTCTCCATACATGTTGATAATCTAAACAGCCAAAGAGAACAGTTTCAATGTAAGACTGTCCAACATCACTAAAACTAAACTAAGAAATCTTTTCATTATTGATTCAACCTTTGAAGTGATTTTTGTGTCAGAAGGCCAGACAGTGTAGGAAGAAGTGAGATAGTTGCAAGAATGCTTTTCTGTAGCTGTACAACCCTCAATCTGTCTTTACCTGGTCATTAAGCCAGTTCTGTTCCTCCAGCGTACTAAGGTCCTCCAGACCCAGGGTGTGTTTGTTATACGACACCATGAAGCCCGCAATAGGAGCAGAGGCTAGTCCCGCCCTATACCGATTTATCTCTCTTTTGATGTCCAGTCCCCTAAAAGAAAAACAAGAGGAGAAATGCAGTAGAATTTTTATACTAACATCTGAATTGTTTATTATACCTTTAAGGACATTTAAAGGAATATGACAAGCTCAGAGACGGAAAGAGATGCCACAAGTGTGTGTGTGCATGGACTAACCTATTGCTGAGGTCAGAGTTGCCTTTCTTCTTTAGGTATTCCAGGACATCAGTCTCACTGAGAGGAGTGAAACTGCCGTACTTCATGTAGAAGCTCTCCAGAAACTCTGAAAGAGAGGATACGTATATGATCGGTAAGCTAAATAACAAACGGAAGATGTTCGGAAGATGAGCAGTTTTGTTTTCTCTGGTGTTAAAACCCAAATTCACAAAACAGATTCTGAATCCAATGCTGACAACCACAGAACCGTCTGTTCAGGTCTGTGTGCTAATGCATTCAAGCAGTTACATTTCTGTGGAATTAACTCAAGTAACATACTCACTGCTGATATTTGCACAACCTTTGCCACTTGTCACTGAACCAGTTTTTGCTTGCAGTTTTTCATTTGCAAACATTAGTTATGCCAACAACATGCTGCCCCGCAACAAAAAGACAAAACTTTATTCCAAGAGGACAGAACTGCGTGTTGTCTCTTGTAAAAGAGAAAAATGCAATTCCCATTTCTGATCCATGAAACGTGCAGATGACCGATTTGTTCATGCCCATGTGAAAACCTTGGTGAATCAGAGTTAAATTAAGTCTGTCCTGAAGGCAAAAATATCTCTTGGCTTTCTGGACTGTTTTTAGTATTATTCTTGATAACCAAGTCACAACAATAAATGAAAAGATCAGCTTCAAAAATTGTCTTGACTACCAATCATTTTAGGTCTTACCCAGAATATTCAGATCTTATTTTCAAAATAAGAAAATATTCCATAAAAGTTCTGTGTTTAAATGTTTCATGAAAAAAAGCCACATTTTATGAACGTCATATGACAGAAAAAGTGCTATCCTCAGCACTTACTTCTTCCAGTCTGTGTGTAACAAGATCAATGATTTACATTGCTTCATTTCGAAAAATGTAATGCATCTTACCGTGGATCATATCAGTAAGCTGCTCCAGGGTTTCTTTATTCTGTTGCTCTCCATCCATCTCTTGTCCGTTTGTTACTTCTGACTGTTCTTTGCCCCGAACTTCTTCCATCCCCTCCCTCTCCCAGGTTCCAGGCTGACAGTACAGCCCGTGGTCTCTTAATGCCCAGCTGTGCTGCATTCTGCACACTGTGATATAGCCTTGGAATGGAGGAGCAACCATAGCTGGATGAGAAGTTTCCACCTCCATAAGTGTGGAGCAGTGGTTGTCATTTCTTGGTGTGGGGACATTTCCGTTGGACAGAGTTACTGGTACAGACAATGAGTCTGTTCTGTCAGGAGTCTTGTCCACCTGCATCCCAGAGTCCAGGTCCTGGGGAGATCCTGACCTTGAAGCAGGACCCAACTGCTGCGAAACAGAAATTAGTCCATTTTTCATTTCACACTTGACCATGTTACCCTCCTTCGCCTCCTCTTCAGGCTCAGTGTCACTTAGGTTTACCGTGCCTCCATTTACTAATGGAGACTTAACTGAGCTGGGGTCAGTCTGCTCTCCATGGTCCAGTTTTGCATCTTTGTTTTGCCCTGGCCTCTGCACAAACACTAATGGAGCTAGGGCATCAATTTTAGAACTGATGACAACACCACCTAAACATCCCCTTTTTATTTCAACTTCTACTTCCGTTTTAGATGCAGACATAGCTCCCACCACTCCCACCTTCCCCCTCCCTCTAACTACTGGTGCTGCCCTGCCTGCCATTCCCGACAATACCTTCTCCACAGTCCTGCTATCTCCACCTCCTCTCCCCCCTGACCCTTCTATCAACATGTCTTCCTTTTTTGGCGCATTCCTTTTCTCTGGAGCAACATAGCTCGTTATTGGTCCATCCTGCAGGGAGACTGTGACAGGGGGAGCAACAGGTGTTTGTGACTTAGTAGCAGCCACTACTTCAGTCCTTTGCACCTTCTCAAATCTGTCACCTTCATCTTCGGCTTCCTCTACCATCTCCTTGGTCAAATCAAAACATTTAAAACCTGTCAGCTGGCCATCCACTTTCCTTTTTGGGGTGTCCCTAAGGTCCTTGCCGGCCCCCCTCCCTCTCCCTCTTCCTCTTCCCTTCCCTCTGCCCAAGGTTCGGGCATTGTGTCCTTTACTGTTGGGGCCACAGCAGTCACATGCCTTAGGAGTCCTCTTTCTGCCTGATGTACGGCCATTGAGTAGTGGGTTCTGAGTGGTGCTAGGTGTCTGTGGAGAGGACCAGGCTGATGCTGGGCTTGAGTTAGTAGTAAGTGCTTTTGCTGGGGTTACAACAGGGGGATCTGGTTCAGCAGGAGTTGAAGTAAAGGGCTGGGTCAAGTCTGAGTTGGAGGCAAGGTTTGGGGTGAGGAGATTGGTTTGTGTTAGGTCCTGATCTGTAGTATCTCCAGAGGGAGGCACTAGAGGTGGAGCTGCTTTAGCAGCAACAGTTAAATGAGGTGATGCTGATGGTGTTGTTTTCACTGGGGATGCAGCGCTGCTGTGAACCATGACGTCCTCCTTTGGCTCATCAACCCCATCCCCAACACATCCCTCCCCACACTCCTGTCCTTTCCTTCCCTTTGGTCGGGTGGATTTCAGGTGCTGTGGTTTGTTCCTTCCTTGGTTGTTAGCCTGACGCTTCCCTTCAGGAATTCTTCAGTAAAGTGTTTTTCGTGTGTAGAAAAAAAGTTGTTCCCACCGTAGAGCTCATTGACTAGACAGCAGATTAGAACATGGCAGATATCAAGTGTTCCTCAGTGATGTGGATGGAATAGTAACACCACCATGGTCTCCTAATTAGAGCAAGTGGAAATTTAGAGGAAGAAACAGGGAGAGAGAATCGAAGCCAATGAAAGATATGTTAGCAAGCTCCTCAAATAAATGAATTGTGGTTTAAATGTGACAATCATGGCTCATTATTTAAAATAAAATAAAAACAATCTTTTCCATATTCAGCAGGAAACCATATTCATTTAACATTACTGTTTGAGACAATTGCAAAACTGAAGGAGCAACTACAGTGATGTTTTCGTGAATTAACAGGTGGATTACTGTTCAGATACAGTATGTGGTTAATTTGTTTGAGCTTGCAACTAACTGCGCAAAAGATATCCCGACTACACAACAAGCAGTCAACTGACATTTTGTGCATTTAGTAACGTTACTTTCACATTTTTAAAAAGGGGTGTTATTTCGTTCGGAAGCGAAACTCGTTGTTAGCTGAGGTTAGCAACATAGCAGCGACAATTGTTGAGCTGAAAATAATCAGTATATGCAGATAAAATAGCCATTAGCAGCTTTGCTTGTCGTCTCTAACGTATTTTCCAGCGTATGGTAAAATTCCGAAAATCAATTAGCTAAGTTATTATGTTTAATAAAAACAAACGTTACGTTAGCTCAGGTGATGTTAGTGACATTGGGCACCAGGCTGCTGGCGCATGCACACACAAAATTTAAGAATATAACGTGCCATCCGATAATTTAACTAGTTCAAGGTACCGTAATCGCATTTTACAAAGTTTTGCATAAGTTAGTCATTCCCTGAAGGCTAGCTAAGCTAAGTTAGCTAGCTGCAGCCAAAACACAGGCGAAACCACAAAGCAGCGTATACACACATTTCCTCCATTTTCATTAGGAAGCTGGAGGCGTCTAAAGACAGAAGAGGAGCTGCGAATCTGTATCTGACGTGATGTAGAATATAAGCCAAAAGCATGACAAAAAGAGGGGACAAAGTAATCATTATACAGTACCTTGTCTATGAAATAACAGTTTCGTCTGACCACGATTTGAATAAACAATTCAAGCTGTCGTCGCTTATTGATTGCGTCACGGCGTCGGTCTCAGCGTCCGAATAGGTCCGAATGCTTTCGATGATCTCCAGAAGTAACATTCAAATTCTTTCTTCTTGTACTTGAACGGCGTATCGCTGCCCTCTACTGTTTGTTATAATATGTCTTTTTTAACAGTTATTTATACTTTGTTATATAATCCAATAACCTTCAAATTCCGCTTCATGTCTTTCCTTTTAATCTTCTTACTTCGACTATTTAGCCATAAAATATCGCAGCCGTTTTGAATTTTAAAAGAGACGACAAGAACATCTACAACAATATACTTCCTGTTTAAATTGTAAATACATGTAAATGAGTCTGTGTTGCCATAGCAAAAAAAGGAAAACAGTGGGACAAGGAAAACAATGGCAAAATATTATTTTAAATATAATGCTAAATGTGATACAAACTGTTATCATAATTTCTAACCACCAGATCACTGACACAAAACACAATGTATCTTGATAATCTTTAATTACAAAACACTAAAACAGGAAAACAATAAATAAAACTAAAGGTAAAAAAGTAAAGGAATTAAGTACATAATTATCAACAGTAAAATGTCATAGAGGTTGCATAGAGAGAATTAACATTATAAATAGGTCTACTGGTTGCTTGACACCAGCAATTTCCCACCTTTTCAAAGTAATGCCATGACTTTTGTTAACAAAGAAATCTACTACAGGTATATATTTACTGTGTAAAAATGACACATATTATTGTTTAGTAAAAGGGGTGTACCGTGTGGAGGATGGACTGATAAAGTGAGACTAGGTGTACCATAATCCAAAGTAATGCTGCACAAGGCACAAATATGTCAAACAAGCAAATTCAGACCAATTTGAGTGAAGAATTAGCTTTTTTTTTTAAAACATATGAATAAAATATTAAAATATATTTGAGCTCAAGGCTTTAGCTCACCAACTCAGACCCACTGGCTTCAAAAATAATGTAGCAGATTATGCATTAAAATAAAATCAGTCAGTCTGTTGCTATACATTTCTATTTGTACACAAGGTCAGTGCTATATCATTCTCTACTTGCATGATCAAAAACAACAGGCATTATAAGTCTCTTTACAAGTGTCATTTGGCTCAAGTGATGTGAGATGCTTAGAGATGACCTGATTAGTCCCATCTAAACACCAAACATGTACAGATGCAGCCATGCAAGGAGTCTGACTTTTCACATACATGTCCTGCATTGCTGCAGCGCAGTGGCACTAATGCCAAGTGGAGTCATTTGGAAAATGCTTTTAATACAAAAATAGAAAAAAATATGGTTAAAGGATACGCGTTTCTACACTAACTGTAAATACATAGTGCTTTTTTAAACTGGCACCATGTACAGGTACAGTTTTTTTTTACAATTTGTACAAACAATATTGACTTAGGCCTTAACCTTTAGAACAGCTGCCAGATTTATGATTGAATAGATGAATGATTGTTTTTTGTTTTCTATTTAAAGCGAGCTCACATCCTTCATGATGTTTGAAAAGTGAAAAGGGGCGGGGGGGGGGGCAGTCAGAGTAGGAAATACCGTTTATATATGACAGTGATCTACTTTACACAGAGAAACATTCTTTATTTTACAGCTTTTTTCATGTTTTCTGCACTGTAATGAAAGCAATTGTGGAAGACAATGGAGAAGTGGATGTAGCTGTAGATGACCGTTATGCAGCAGACAGTGACAGCTGTGGGGTTTGTGCCTAGAAGAGATGATTGGTAGGATTAAAATGTATGCTATTTTATCACGTACAGGGCTAAAAAGTGTGTCTGTAGCTACACAAAAAAGCAGTGTCTTGCTGAGAAAACACAATTACCTATCAAAGTGTGGTGTTGATAGCTGGAGTTTGTATGGTCTTGGTGATCGCGGTGCCGTTGCTGCCCCCTGCTGTTAGCACCTGGAGCTGCAGCTGGTAAACACTGTCAGCCTGAAGACCATGAACTGACACCGACCGTTGAGACTGTGGATGGTGAAGCAGGGTACTAGTTCACAGACACACATGTACACTATTCTTGCTTGGCAATAACAAAAATAGAGAATCCTCCATTGTACAATATGTAAATGCTGTGTCATTATGAAATTAATCTTTTATTTGTTAACCTTTTTATTCTTTGAATGTTGAATGTCTGACTCATCATCCAAACTGAAAAGGCCCCCACACACACACACACACACACACACACACACACACACACACAATGTAGACCTCTTTTCGTGTCTCACCGGTGCAATTGTCTGTGTCTGGGAGATAAGTGTGTCTTCCTGCCCTTCTGTTGCAGTGGTAACATCTGATTGCAGCGTCCAGGTGAATTGGAACCCCTCCACAGCTGCTGGGTCCAGTGCATGATGGGACATCCTCCAGCGGAGCGTCGTGAGCAGGGTGCCATTGACTTGCTGAAAGTCTGCAGTTAGTCGTTCTGGACGCAGTACCACCTTTTTGCCTGACAGGAGGCGCTCTGACACCAATAAAGGACACAAACAGTTTCTCATTTATGAAAGAACACTTTCAAATTATTTCTTAGTAGGTTTACTATGACAATTTGTATGCTAAAATGTCAATACCAATAATCAAAGTTTGTTCATAATAGCAATTATTTGGAGTGCATTTCAACTACCGTGTGCATATAAAAAAAAGGTTTTTGGCTACTGAAACTACTGGAATATTGTGATACTAGTGCAGTGCCCGTTGAAAATGTGCCTGTTTGGAACGGGCCGATTGCTTGGCCTGTGGTATTGCTGCTCGTAGAATGGACCTTTTTCACAGCAGTCATAGTAGGAAAAGCACAGCTGAAATTGATAACCTTAACGATGGCTCAATTCCATCAAGTGTCCCAGGAAGCTATTTCAGTGAGTCAGCATGCACAATACCAGGGCCTCTCCTAAGTGGAATGCAGCCAGCATTAATGGTATTAATACTATGACATGTCAACATGTCTGCTGTGAAAAAGGTCTATTCTTCAAAACCAAATTGTACCCCAAAATGACTTACAGAAGGACCCCAAACCACTTAATGTGCAACTCCACTGTATACCTCACTACTGATTTACAGTGTAGGCTACTTCTACATCAGAGGAAGACATTGTACTACTATATTTACCTGACAGAATCAGAATGTAATCACAAAATATCACAATGACAATGTGGAGTAATAAGACATTAGACTCATGGCAATGTGTTACCCACCTTGCCTGTTATGAGAGCTAATCAGCACATATATGTGTTCATCAACCACCAGAACCGGACCGTTTGTGTGTGTGGGCACACACACAGAGATAGAGAGAGAGAGAGAGAGAGGAGAGAGAGAGAGAGAGAGACAGAGAGAGACAGAGAGAGAGACAGAGATACACAGAGAGAGAGACACAGAGAGAGAGACAGAGAGAGAGAGCGACAGAGAGAGAGAGAGAGTGAGAGAGACGTTGTCTCGTGTCGTTTGATCGTTAACGTAGTGCTACTTTGCACATGTTTGTGGGCCTGAGGTGTATGTCACATTTTAGCTGCCAAAGCTCTGCTGCTCTTTATCTGTCTCTGGTCCTGCTCACTGCTCACTCAGTGTGCTTCTTTTACCGATGATATCTTTTGCGTTTGTTATCCAAACAACATCAAACTTGGCACTGCATTTACTCATGCCCATAGCAAGACACCTGTGAAGTTTTAAATCCAGCGGACTAATGGTTCGAGAGATATGCGCTTAACACACACACACACACACACACACACACACAGACAGACGTTCCTGCAATTTATAGATAGATATAGTGTTTCAATGAGTGCAAGATTGTACTTAGTGTTTGTAGTATGTTTTGTGGTTAATGTTCCCAAAAGAAGACAAGAAAACCACTTTCAAGAACTACTTTTTAAATATAGGCATTTAGGGGTTACAGGATTAATGAAGATTAATGTAACACTGCTTTAATGCTGTGCGTGCGTGCATGTGTGTGTGTGTGTGTGTGTGTGTGTGTGTGTGTCTTTAGTTACTCTTACCCTCAGTGTTGCATGGCAAAGCTTTGCCTCCTCTGACCCTGATAGAGGAGCAAGTCGGGGTTGTAACCCAGGCAACAGCCTCTGACCCCAGGTTAGTGTTCATTGCCACGGCGACCCGGTACTTACAGGCGAACAGCAGGCCTGTGATGGTGTGATGGGTGCCCTGGAGAGAGAAAATCAAGTCAAATTAGGGATAAAAAGAGTTTAAACTGAACACAGCTGGTTGTTAAGACTGACATATTACAGGGTTCCTTAAAATATACACATTACCCCTATTCTCATATAAGCAACTTGTTAGCTCCATGTTAAAATAAACACCACAGTTTGAAGTGGCACTTGGCAGCGTTGCAGGTTGGCAGCTTCAAATGGTGAGAAATGGCAGAACTATTTAAGAAAGGCTGAACTTCAATGAACAGCAATCATGCTCTTTGATATCAGCAAATTGCACACAGCACTTTGATATTTATCAACCCACTGGGTCAATGATCATTTTAGACGAGAGGCTAACACTGGGACAACAGCGGGTAAAGAAGATCTAATGTTGGCAAGTCCAGTTTTCTCTTGATGAAGTGCTATGGGCAGATATCAAGTGTACTACATATACTCAATACCAGTTCATCTTTTGACATGCTCCTCTCTATTACAGCTTTACTTTTACTTTTATAGCTGCAATCGAAGGTGTTTTAAATGCAGATTTAAAGTAGATTTTGTTTTGGCAAACCTACTGTAGAGAATATAAACCAGAGTGCTCAGGTGGCACAGTGGCATACTGATGTCTGATTTTGCGGTTTCATAATATTTTTAGTGTACTGTCATGTGCTTTTCATTTCATGTTCTTTGGCCTTTTGCAGTTGGACTACTGTATTGCTCTACAAGTGCCTAATACTGTAAACAGACATTTAATATTGTATTTCTTGCACTACTTGCAGTGTACAAGATATTCACTGTACAAGTTGTGATATACTTTTTGTTTTCATTTTAAAATGTGTTTACTGTATGAAATAAACTTTTTTTTTTCTGTAACATGCCCTGGACATTGTGTTCTTGAATTTGTGAGTTAATGTCTAACGAATGCTCTGTAGTGTTTAGTTACTGTAATGACTGGCTGTGTTTATGATCTGAAAGCATTGTTTGATTTTGCCAGCAGAGTCAGGTGTTTTGTGAATATAGTTTGAGAATTTGGTTTACAGTTTTGAGAAAATGAGTGAGGGTTTCAAGAAATGTGTCATAGCAATCGAGAAAAACTGTAATAGTAGTCATTGCTGAGATGGTTCTGCAAATCACTTTTCTAGAGATCATTCTCAGTCAAACCCCTTCTTGTCATTCTTTTATATTTCAATAAAGCAATATCCACCAGGGATTTGACAGCATTATGGTAAAAGTGATGTTAGGCAGACATATAACGAGATGATGGCAGAGAGACAAAACAATAGATGTGACATTATGTCATAACTAATTGGATAATTGCCGCCATGTAAGTGTCAGCAACTATACTGTATTGTCAGTTATGCAGCACATATTGCTTTACCAAAAGGACCAAAGAGACCAGGGAGGCTGGCATTACTTTCCACACGTTAGTATAGAGCAGATGAAAGATTTCTTATTTACATATAGGTCAACTAAAACTACTAAAAATGGTCAGTGAACTGCGTAACTTAACCGTTAGCTACCAACAGACCAGCTGAGTTCCAAGTCAAAGTTATGGCTGCTAGTTCTCAAAAGCTTGTTTCAAGCTGTTTATATCTATGGCTCTCATCCTCTGTCTTTGTGTAACTTTGTCTCTCTGCCATCATCTCGCTCTATCTCTGCCTAACATCACTTTTACTATAACTCTGTCAAATTGGATCTCTGATACACACATACACACAAAAAGACACAAGAACAATGCTCACATAAAACCAAGATATCTATACACAATTTCACAAACACAGAGACACGTAAAACTCGGCCAGGGAAGTTATACTGTACCTGCACAGTTGTTGTTCTCTCTGTGCTTGTAACATTAGTACTGCAAGTATGTGGACGCCACCGCAAAATGTATGGACCAGGGTGTCTCTGCCTGCCTGTAAAGCAAAAGAGAGGCAACAAGACAGACATTACAAGTGGGCATGTGTTTGTGTTTGTCTTGTATACATTTGTCATGAATTAGACTGTTTGAAAACTAAGAAAAAAATGTGTTGGAAAAATCTGGATTCTGATTTGTAAGGTGTGGATTCATTTTTAGTAACCGGACAGTATAACTGGAAACCTTTGATGCAGGTTTTTTGCCTACAGTTCTAAATGAATGTGCAATTATTAAAATGTTGGTAAAGACTGCAACAAAAAAAGTTTTTTTGCATCTATTTTTTCTTTTCTATTGTTGAGTTGTTCAACTCACCATGGTGAGGCCACTTCCAGAACACCTTGACCTGCAGCTGGTCGTCATGGTAATGAGGGGCAGCAACCTCCAGGCGCAGGTTGCCAGGGGTGACAGGGTTAATGGGGGATTCAGGGTGAGGCAGAGAGGATGAGAGGGGGAGGTCAGAGGAAGAAGGGGAGGAGGAGGAGAGGGAAGGAGAGGAGGGAAGAGATGATGAGGATGAGGGAAGCTCATTGGAGAAGTCTTCACCTTTGGTGGAGGAGAGAGAAAAGTCATAAAGGTTACAATTTAAAACATTGGCTGATTTGACAGTATGTCTTCTGCAATGAGGGCAGTAAAAGGTAAAAAAAAATATTTTGAGTTTTAAGCTTGTAAATAACGAGGCAAGCCACGAAACAAACTTAAAACTTTGGATGCTGGAGTAAAGAAGCAGTTTCTTAACCACTCTACAGTAAGCATTATTTATACAGTAGCTGTTCTGCCTATAACTGGCAACATCACAAAAACACATCTTATGAATGACTTGATGTATGAAACCTGTTATATAGCACATGGAATATATAAATGTATTATATTGTGCCTGGAATATCATAAACTGGTGACGAGGGTGCAGATGGTAGCTAGCTTTCCCGTTAATTCATTCACATAGAAACACTAATTGGCTTTATCTGGCCTAACTGACCCTCAGGGGGAAAACCAGGCCAATATGTGGACTGTGTCAAATATTAATGCTGCTAAATTATAAATGTTCCATATAAAATTGTTGGTATGTGGTTTGATAATTGAGCTGCAGCTGGCTATAATCCTCTGCTCGGCTGACCGACAGGTCGCCTTTAAATACCTCTGTTGCCTGGACAACCATTAACATCACCACTTTCCACTTTTTTAAACAGTGCAGCTGTAGGCACACAAAACATGCTGACAGTCAGTAAATTCTGCAGCTCTGCACAAACTAACAACTTACTAGCTAAAATAATTGACTCAATAATGTACAGCTCTGTTAGCAAATGGGTACAGTGGACTGTACATACAGTATCTAATAATGACATGACAAGTTAATGAAATGTTAATAAATGTGTACTTGAGTGAGTCTCTATTTGGGGTAAGGTGGCTAGGGGCTCCTTAGGAGGCTTTATTGTTGAATCACAGCAACACAAAGAGTAAAGCTACAGTTTACACTACTTGGGCATGAAAGCTTTACACCTGCAGCTGGCCATATTTATTAGTCTATCTAAAGATGTGATGCTTATCCATACTGCTGAGAGAGGAAATGGTGAAAACACTGTATTCATGGTATATGAAGCTGCAAATTTCTTATAAAAAATAATTAGCTCTTAAGGTAACTGCAGATGTTGTGAGAAAGTGGAGCAAACTGCAGTCACAACATGCACCATATTTATGAAACTCTGTACAACCACTGTAAAGCATATACATATTAATAGACAGAAAAAGAATTACTAGCCTAAACTCTTTCATGCATTTTACGTAATCACATTCTACCGAAATTATGACGAGAAAATTGGATATAGTGGTAAACAGTGTTACTGTTGAATATAAAAAGTATACCATGATGAGGAAGATGCTTTGTTTGTTTACCTGTATGAGTTATTGTATTGAAGACAATTTGGGCTCTGGGACTTTTCAGCCGCTTCTGACCCCAGTAGGCCACTGTCTGGACAGACAGGAAGTAGGAAGTAGCAGGCAGCAGACCCTGCAGCCACAGTTCACACTGCGCCTATAACACATTAAAGAATGGGAACATGGAAAGAGAAGTTTTCTTAACGGTTAGGAACAGTGGTTCTTTGCTACTTCTTACTCTGTCTTAATTCACTTTCACTTGCTAGATGTGTCCTTAAATTCGAAAACCAACTCAGAATCCTCACTATAGCCAGTATAGTTACTGCCACCATCTTCCCCGTCCTTACTGTCATCATAATCCTCACTTTGAGTGCTGTGTGTGTGTGTGTGTGTGTGTGTGTGTATATGTGTGTGTGTGCCCCGCTTTGACAGTGCAGTCCTGTTCTGCATTAGCCCGCTGTTTGACTGACAGCTCATTAACAAGCTCTTAGTCAATGAGGTCTGTCTGTCTGTGTGGATTTGAGCTAGTCACAACAAATAGATGCTTGGATGATAACAAGTGGTGTGTGTGTGTGTGTGTGTGTGTGTGTGTGTGTGTGTGTGTGTGTGTGTGTGTGTGTGTGTGTGTGTGTGTGTGTGGAGTTATGTCAGTGCGCACACTTAAGACAGAATGAGACAAAAGCAAGTTAAAAGCAGTTTTGGTGACCTGCAGACAAAATGGGGTTGAAGTATTTCCATTACTCTCAAGATAGACAAAACATATGGCCTGTACAGCTGTGTGTGTGTGTGTGTGTGTGTGTGTGTGTGTGTGTGTGTGTGTGTGTGTGTATTTGTGAAACAGAGAATGCAAGAAAAGCCTGGATTTCTATTTTGGTGCATAATGTCAGTGAACATTATATGTAAGAGGCTGATGTATATTTAAAAGCACTGATTCAGCAGAGGGTTACCCCTTTTACTTCAGGTTTAATGCTAAATCGCTCCAGTCCTGCATAAATTCCTGACTGACAGGATATATGTTTTATATCCATCTAGGGAATGTATGATCATGTGCTAACGGAGAGCAATAAAATATCAATGCTTTCCGTAATATGAAAACTATTTTACACAGCGTAGAAATGTTATTCTGTTCCTGACCTACCTGTTGGGATGCTGCTGTCTGTGTGTGTATCTAGATGCAGCTGCAAGTAGGAAACACTAGTTAGGGGGCCTCATTTAAATTCCAGGCCTCCCAGCCAAGCAGAACAGAGGACCAGACTAGAGATAAATGGCTCCACAAGGCTCAGTCTGGGATCGCCATTACTACTTAGGATAGCTAGGTCCATATGAAGCGCTTGCATTACAACACTCAAACTTTGATGTTTATGTTTTTATTTCTTCTCTTGAAGTGAGTGCTCACATTAGAGTTGAACATGTAAGTGGGTCGATATCTGAAGGATCCTGTGCAAAGAGTACTGTTTACTAATTTGAAGAGAAAATGTTCAGTCACTGCACAGGCAATCATAACTGTTGCGTCAAAGGTGTAATATCAGTGTTGTTTACTGTGATTATGGGGATTTTGGCATTGCTGACTGGACGTACTTGCATCGTGAACATATTACATCACCGTCACGCCTATAATCATAATACTAAAATCCACCCTCTTGACTGACTGTTATTGCTGCATTAAATATAATTTTTTTTAATCAGTAAGAAACAGGTTACCAAAGTTACTCTTTGAATTGAACAACAAGGAGACGGCAGTGATTCACTTTATTCCTCTGTAAAATAACTTCCCATCATTCTCCTGGTCTAATGCTTGTAATGATGATTTACATGTTGTGCTGGCAGCTACAGTAATAAATATTCAATCAATCATATAAGTCTACCTTTGCACAGATCTTATGCTTTACTTCTCTGATAACTGAACACTCAATCGCTAATGTCTATGTGCTGCAATGACTGGCATGTTGTCAGTCCATTTCCAGATGCTTTGACTTGAGTTAAACATGTTATCTAAATGCACGAAAGCCAATTGTCTCTGTTGTCAGTCAGTCTATCATGGCTAAGTTGTCATGTTATTTCACCGCTGTAAAGCCAGACCTGAGTGTTGTCATAGCACTCTAACAAAGTTATGTCCCATGAAGATAATGGTACTGTATGTCTGTCTGAGGACAATATTGCATTTTCACAAGGAACATATGCACAAAATGTCTGCAAAAGTAAAAGAAAAGCGTGCCAAACAGGGATTTCAGTGTAAACACGTCAAAACAAGATGTAATGTAATGCACATATAAACCTTATTTTGGTATGTATATATATATATATATATATATATATATATATATATATATATATATATATATATATATATATATATATATATATATATATATATATATTATGTAGTAGTGGCATGTATGTTTCAAGTTTTAAGTATGCAAATTCAACAAAAAATGCAGAATATCAAGAGGATTTCTTTTCATCACCTAATTTTTTAGTAGTTCCACTATGCCTCCACCTACTTTTCATTGGTAGGATTTTAACTGGTTTACAGGCTCAGCAGGACATTCTTTAATTTGAGGTAATCATTTAATGTCTAACATTAAGAATGAATATAAAGAAATGTTGAATGTGAGTACCATCCGTTCTTATGGTGTTGTTTCCTGTTTACTTGTGCTGAACTTTAAACATACACAACATACAGTTGCTATAATCATATTAAATGAGTTAAATAGTTTGCACCACTTGCATACAGTAGCTGTTTAAACCTGTTTGAGCACTGCAGAGGGCTGTAAAATCACTGTAGTGTATGTGTGCATGTGTGCGTACGTGTTGTGCATGGATTTAAAAATCTCTCAGGTGCAGCTATAGATGTGCGCTTTTCATTTATTCTTTTTAAGGACTTGTGTGTCATGTGTTCATACATGTACGTTTCTGATGGGCATAGTTTGCACAGAATAGGGAAAATAATAAAATAAATAATAGTTAAATCATTGTATTCTTTTATTCAGTGTAATTGAGTTTTTAAAAAACGTTCCCTTACCCCCTGAGTCACTCTGCTGTTGGTCTCCTTTTTACCTTGTTCTGGTGTGCGTGAGTGTGTAGGACGTGTGTGCATGTTATTGTGCACTGTATGTGTGTGTGCATGCAGTGTGTGCATGTGTTTGTGCGCTGTGTGTGTATGTCGAGACATCCAGGTGACTCTGTAGTTGTGGACTGGCAGGTCTCCCTCTCTGGGGGGCTCCCAGCTTATTAAGACCGCAACTGTGACCCCACTTCCTTCCGACCTGAGGGGAGAAAGCAACAAGTCAAACAACATCCCAGCATGGATGTAAACACATTTGTGGTAATAAAGTAAAAGAAAGGTACTTCCTTATAAGTTTAAAGTTTAGATTAGAAGTAATTGTTTATGAACACGTTGCACTGGTGTGGTAGATAAATAGTTGCAATACTTGTTTGTCATCTGCTTTCAATGTTGGGTTTCATATATTTAATTTATTCTATGTATGTGCTGTCAGATATGTTATCAGCACGTTACAATTTGAGACCTGACCTCTGTTATTAAATGTTTGATTGCAATATTGCTGCTGATCCAAGAAATTATCTAAACTTTATATGACCTTGTTTACCATTAAAACACACAAATAGAAAAGGCGCTGCAATTTATTATTGGAATAAGGTCAAGGATGAACTGTAATTTGCATCCAGCTACGCCATCAGACAGGCACTGACAATCCACTTAAAGACATTTTATGACTTACAACTGCAGCCTGCAGTCCTGAAATGATGCATAGCAACTAACCCAGCAAGGAAAATAGCAAAGACATTTATTTATCTAATAATATTTCATCTATTGAGATACCTTTCTGTAAGATGGGTCCCTGGTTGTGAACCCGTCCAGTCTAGAGTGTGGTTGCTCACTCTGACATTCATTGGAGGCTCTGGAGGTGAGGGGTCTGCAGAGAGAAATGGTCAGAGAAAAATGCTGTCAAGAGAGAAATGGCAGAAATTACCATCAAAAAAATAGGTGTAGGTACCTTTCTCAGCTGCTGCCTGTTAAGCTTATTGCTGTGAGCGTAATAATTGAAGGTGACTGAGATGAGTCTTTCAACATTTTATTAACTCAAAGGTTCTTTCATGGGGATTTGGCAGATAGACAGTCAGAGGGCAGTATTTAAAGAGATTGATGTCAATAAATCAAAATGAAACTGTTAAAGAGGATAGGACATCCCCTGTGAAAATGACACCCTGGACACGTTTGTCCCAACTGTTTCTAATGACAAATAGCTCACCCTCATACTCCCATCTCTTCTCATATACTGCTCCAGTGGCAAGAAAGCATTACATCTATATGGAGATTTAGTGAAGACTAATTGGGCAAAGACCGTTCAAACCAGCTTGACTGTATTGTAATAACTCAATGTCTGGGGGGGAACCTAATTTCCTCTTGGTCTCATTCAAGTCTACAAAGCCAATTAGATTTCCAGCATCAAAGGTGAGCGATACTGGAGAAGACTGAAGCCTCCTTTTTCAGTAGCTACCACAACACAGACCAAAGGGGACCACCACTAGTCACTGTTCAATCCAAGATTAAATCCTGTGATCGCTGCTCTTTCAACACTGGCTCTGTATCTCATTAGAAACTCAAACCCCAGTCCTGTATTTGATTAAAACTACACAATATATCTGATTAGAACTACATCCCCCATGGCAGGCCTCACACAGGCCCCAGGCTGTGCTTGGCTGACCCAGATGCAGAGATCAAAGTTAGGGCAGCATATTCGGACTGCAAGACCTGGCCTGTTTGTGTGTGCATGTGTTTTTTCTTTGGAATAAGAAGGGTATATCTCAGTGCCAGCAGTAATTTACAGATCATATCCAAGACACACGTTTCTTCTTGGAGGCCTTTTTCACTGTGTGCGTCTTTCACAATCAGCCGATTTCAGTCCATTGTTTCATAAGATGAAGACATCAAGATGAGTTCTCTGAACCAGACATTCCCTAGTAATTACTGTTGGCAGGCGCTGTGCAACCCTAATATCTGAATGAACAGGAAAGGGGATTTTCAAATTCAGATTCTCTCTCTGGTTAGAATAAGGTCACAGTGGAGGAACTCCAACCATCCCTACATCTCCCAGCTTCCTGACTTGTGACCCCTGACCTCCAACCTCTGACTAATGAACTGGAAACACAAGACTCTGACACCGATCAGATGTTATTTAGAAGTGTGTCTTTAACCTTTAACCCTGGCACTCTCACACACACACACACACACACACACACACACACACACGCACACACACACACCGTATCTTAGAGGAATAATTCAGTACCTTGGGATATAAACCTACTTGTTTTCTTGCAGAGAGTTAGATGGGTAGATCAATACCACTCTCATTTCTGTCTGTTGTATATAATAGGCTATAGCCAGCAGCCGCTTAGCTTAGCATAAAGCCTGGAAACAGGGGGAAACAGCGGAGAATTCAGGAAGTTACTGCTCCCAGCAAAGAAATAACCCACATAATCCACCGTAAAAGCACAAATTATATTTTTTCACTGGCTGCTGGCTATCGCCTTAACCTGGAATTATTTTTCTGCAGAGATACACGTAAACCTATTTGTGAACCTACACTGGGAAGAGTGTTATGAGTAACAACTCAATGGCGCGTAGTGCAGACCTGCGCGTCAATTATTATTCATTGTTATTATTATAGTATTCATATTATAGATTTTTTTTATTTACATATTTTATAGTCTATATTTATATATTCTATTTGAGAATATATTCATATGTAACAAACTCAATTTCCCCCTGGGGATCAATAAAATACTTTGATTGATTGATTTATTGACACTTACGATATACCCTTAATCCTCAATCCGTACAAATAAAAAAAATGTTGGCTTACATGCAGCCCAGAGAAGTATAATTCCAGGTTTATATGTAAAGGACAGACATTAGAATCTTTTTGTCTAACTTTCTGCAAAAAAAAAGCATATAAGAGTATTTCCCAAATGTCCTATTAATTATAATTGTTATGTTTGTATAAACGTTGATAGGCCACCAGAGAAGTTTCAGTATACTGTGACACAGGTTGTATATTCTCTAAACATTATTACATAAGGAATTCTACTATTTGGTGTTTTGTTGAAGGCGGTGGAAAATGCTATCTCAGACACCTCTTTATAATCTCCCATAAGTGCTCAACTGATAAAGAACCTTTTTCCAAAGCTCAGTCCAACCTGAAGTCATTATTCACATACAAACATGCTCTAGCCAATCCTGGCAGGGCATTCATATCACGAGCCAATCCTGGCGCAACATCAATATGACCTAAGTCTGCTAAACATTAGAGCTAGGACCTCCTACCGTATGTGTGTGTGTGTGTGTGTGTGTGTGTGTGTGTGTGTGTGTGTGTGTGTGTGTGTGTGTGTGTGTGTGTGTGTGTGTGTGTGTGTGTGTCTGTGTGTTTGTATTACTGTCTTACTCTCACTCTTACCCTGTCACAACAGGGTTTTGGCACTAAACCAACTGAATGAGCATGTGTACTGTATATGTATGTGTGAATAAGGGCATGGGCAGTTGTGTATTTTCTGTTTCCTGTCTGTGTTTATGGACTGCCTGATAGTGTTCCTGCTTTGTGTCCATTGCTGTGTACCTTATCCATCAACTCTGAGTGAAAGAGAGAGTAAGAACAGGAAAGAAGAGGACTGGAAATGTTCCAGAGTTTCTGACTTTTCCTCAGAGAGATGTAATATCTCTCATAAAATGACACAAATGGAACGGAAGAATATGTGTTTTGCTCAGTGTCTCACGACAGAATATCAAAATTCAACAGTAAGTTATGGAAACACACAGAAGGAATCATCACTCTCTGTGGGACTCTAGTAACAGCTCTCGAAAGAAAATGAAAGCATGTGTTTAAACTGTGTTTGTATTACCTTTACTGGAGATGTAGTGTTTGCTGGGTGTGGTGAAGCCTCTGCTGCCATGGCTGTTAATGGCTGCTACTCTGAACTGGTACCAGCGCTGAGGTCTCAAATCTGACAGAACCACATCTTCAGAAAGGGTCTGAAAATACAAACACATCACATATAACAGGTGCATGACAGATACAATTATACATGATTCCCGACAGATTTAAAGAGTCATAACATCCCCTGAAAATATTGTTTTTGCTGACCCCCACTGGTTCAACTTTTCACCTTACTACAGCGATGTACAGGTGTACTCCAGGACACTGTGACATCCCGACCATCAGTGAGGCTAGGTGGCGTCACAGGTCAAACAGGCTTGAAATGTTCAACCAGAGAGTGCAGCAAAACACTGTTTTTCAGCATGGTGTTCTATTTTAAACTCTTTCTCTTTAAAAACAAGTCTCACTATTGTCACGTCATAATTCAGCGTTGCCCCCCCCTACCCCGGTTGGGGTGGGTGGTGGCCTATCTGCGTCACTGAGCTTAAATCAGAAGTGAAACAGAGGGACGGGGTCAGTCTAAGGAGGTGACAGTGGAAACTGCAAGAGGGGATGAGTGTTTTCTTGAGCTATTTGACATTTCTCACCTATCAAGTTATGTTATTGTAACGCCCGCGTCTTAATTGTTCAACAAATGAATTGTCAAGCACGTGGCAACGCCGTGGGAAGTTTCACTGGGTGACGAGGGAACGATACATTTATTTCCCAAAATGTCTAAGTATTGGCAAAACATTATTCCAGGTCCTACAAGTTTTTAAAAATGAAATCAGTGTTATTTTGAGTTTCTCAATTTGTAAATGAAAGTTTGCTTCAATCCAAGCCCATTTGGGCAAAAATATTCCGTCATCTTTCACAAATCCATACTGTCTTCTTTTTCTAAAAAACATGACAGAGCCCTATGTACTTTTAGACGTAGAAGTTTCACAAGTTAATGAGGTGGAAAGTCCGATGAACACAGCCGGATTGGAATTCCATCTGATTATAGTAAAATTAAACGATTTGCCCAAATGATGGCTCAAATTGCTAAAGATTCACATGTTTTGTCTCCCTGACAGTGCAAATGTAATCAACTGCTTAAAATCTACTCATCCCCACATACACATACACACACACACACACACACACACACACACACACACACACACACACACACACACAGAGACACGAGCTGCCATCTATTTAAGTCTATAATGAGCATTCAGTCATTCAGAGTCAGCCGGTGGAACGACTGTGGCTGCCTGTGGTTCCTTTTTAAGCTCTGCTTATTTACCTAACCTCACACAGGCACACACACACACACACACACACACGCACACACACACACGGACGTACAATGCACACACACGGACACACACACGGACACACACACACACACACACACTCACTCATTCGCACACACAGACATACGGTTTACCCTGGCAGAATGGGAGACTGGCTGGGGTGGAGAGGTTTAGACAGTAAGGCAGCAGACTGATGAGGTGGAAACAGAGTCTAACATCCATCTCCATAGCTGAGAAGTTTCATCATTCGAGGCAAATTGAGAGTTATGAGTTAAAGATATGTTACGAAGTTTGTGGCGCTGCTCCACTGTTAAAGGCACAGGGAGCCATTTTTATGGCTGCAATGACTCAAGACAGAATCAGCAATGAGCCATGTTGTTACAAGGTTGTTTTTTCTAGCTAACAGCTACCCCTCATCAACATCTCCCCAGCTAATATTCCCCAATATTGTGTGTGTGTGTGTGTGGGGGGGGTATTGACATAATGATTCTGTATCTATTTAAATGTGAAAAGATGATTCAAAAACTGAATTTCTTAATAATTTCAATATCTTGAACCTTCTAATCATAAAAAAGTAAAGACCGAGGGGGAAAGGTGAGATGCTGCTGGTTACTGTAGTTACCATGGCTACAGTAGTCCATGGAGAGGCTTGGTCTTCACTGGGATGAATCCCGACGTTCCAGCGAGACTGGAGCATGTAAACGACCGGCTCCACGCTGACATTGAACTTTGACACCCACACCACCTTCACATGGCCCTCTGAATTCTCCACGAAGCTCATCTCTCTGCGAGGCTTCAAAGGAACACCTGGAGCAAATGATTATTTAAAAGGTCAAAACAGGAAAGTGATGTTATTTGAAAGTTATTTAAAAAAACATTTACGTAACATCAAATAACACAAAGTGATTGTGAGATTGATGGTCTACGGGTAGAAGGGTATTGTATGTTGTATAATGCAGTATCTATTGTATGTATATGTACAGATTGTAATTTGGGATATATAAAAAAAATGACTTGACTATCAACAAAGTGACACTAGGAACAAGCGTTACAACGTCTGAGGCAGTTTGTACTCATGACTAGTTCCACACAGACTTGAGCTGGAGCTTTTAACCACCGCGGGCCGCCTGGGACTTTAGATGCAGTCAAGCAGGCAGTATTTAAGGATGGTTATTACATTAAATTGCATTTCATTTATCTGGCAGACACTTCTGACCAAAGAAACTCACAAAAAGTACATTTAAACGCTATAGGAACAAGAAACAACTAAAAGCATGTTCACTGAACGGCAGTGACAGCAGTGACAGCAGCCTCTCATAATAAAACCCACAAGATGTTACACACAAGTCCCAACCTGCCTTTACCTTTATATAGATTGGATGGGGCTTGGCAAGTGTGTCCACAGCCATTAGAGCAGCATTTCCTGGGGGAGGGACAATGCTGGTCTGTTGAGCAGCCCTCCACGCAGGCTGCAGCGAATCCGGTGGCTCTCTGAGGCGGAGGGCAGTCCCCCTGACGAGACAACCTCAGAGAGGTCAGAAACTCCCTGCTCGTCACACACTCGGTCTGCTTCTGAGAGAAAGAACAGGGGGAAATTGTTATTATTACAGTTGACACACAACATAAACAATGCGTAATGTATGAACACACATATGAAGGCAGAAAAACACACAGCAGAGGTGAAAGTGTATCCTGGTATATGGTATGGTAAACTCCTACTGACTCCAGCCCTTGAGATCTGCTCTAAAAGGGGATGCGTGTATGTGTGTGTGTGTGTGTGTGTGTGTGTGTGTGTGTGTGTGTGTGTGTGTGTGTGTGTGTGTGTGTGTGTGTGTGTGTGTGTGTGTGTGTGTGTGTGTGCATGCGTGCTGCGTGTGTGTGTGTGTGTGTGTGCGGGAACATGGCTGCAGATCATCAAAATGTAAACACAAGCTTTAACTAATAGCTCTGAATTGCCTTGTGTTCCCAACCAGCCATCCAGCCAGTAACATGCTTCAGCTATTGTGATGAAAAACTAATATGAAGACCACAGCGACTGGCTTTACAAATAATCATTCAGGGCCACACACACACACACACATACACACACACACACACACACACACACACACACACACACACACACACACACACACACACACACACACACACACACACACACACACAATATATATACACACATAACCACTGTACACTCCCAAATGTATACATTTAAAAGCTCACAAACATGTTATTCATAACACATAAGCTTGCATAAACACACACATGAATGCTCATTCATGGCATACACAGTCAGAAAACAGCTTCATGGGGCCAACAAAAGCAAGTTTCGGGTGCAGGAGTGATATAGCCACCAAGGGTGTTGTGACACACACACGCACGCACGCATGCATAACACACACACACACACACACACACACACACACACACACACACACACACACACACACACACACACACACACAACACACACACATTATGCACTCTCTTTCTGTCTTACCTCACAAGACTTTGGAGAAAGGACCTTCCTGGTTTCCCACAGTTCTTTGCATGGCTGTAGGCACTACACATAAACAAACAAATATAAATAAGCAAAATATGAGGCTTTAGGCACAATAAAGTAAGTACATTTGATCATCAACACCTTCTTAAAGCAATAGTTCAACATTTTTGGGAAATATAATTATTTGCTTTCTGGTGGAGAGATGAGAGGATCAATATGAAGCTATAGCAGGCATCTGGTTAGCTTAGCTTAGGACAAACATTTCCAGTGCCCTTTCTATCACCACAGAATCTTCAAACTTTACACATGTAAAGCTTCATGAATGCATCTTGCACAGTTGTGATGCTATCGCGGTGGCAAAAGACAGACAGACAGCAAAGTCCTCAAAAACCACCTCTGTGGTAGTTCCCGCTACAGTAGATGTCTCCAGGACCACATTTTGCAATGATTAAGACACACAAACTTAAAAACAATGCCTTATATTAGACACATACTTACAAGAGAAATTGAAAATAAGTGTATTTCCAAAAATGTCTAACTGTCCCTTTATATAGCTGAGGTTTGAAGAAATACAAGAAAGAAAACATGTTTGAACAAGAATAAATGACATAGTGTTAGAGGATTTTAGCCTTTGCAGAGGTCTAGTATTTAAGCAGATATGGAACACAGAGAAAACACACACTCCTAATGCACACATGCACACACTCATCTGGTTTGCCACCTCAGTGAACTGGTGAATGATGGCTCTTACCAAATTAAAACCAGACAACATATAAAAACTGCGGTTTCACCCCGAACCTCTCCCCCCCCCCGCCCCCCCCATCCCTCCCTCTGTCTGTCTCCCTCCCTCAGCTCCCCAGTGTGCCTGGCTTCAATCATTTCTCCAATTTATTCATTCGTACTGATTCCACGGGAACAAACAGAATCAACAAAAAGCCATAAAAACTTCTTCTGCACAAATAAATGGGCTACTGTTGGATGAAAAAGTATTTTCTCAAACCCCAGCTGTTTTAGATAGACTTATTTGCAGACTGATGATTATGAACACTTTAAGGGTTATCATCATACGTGAGCACTGCATTAAAGACCATGTAAACTTTTAATTTATAAAATGAAAGACAAACAATTCATAGTTACTTGTCACTGGGATTCATACAGCATCAACAAACCAAACCCAGTGGAGCCACATGTGCTGGTTTCATAGCCTGTGGGACAAAAAATGGAGTCTCGGCGTGAAGCATGATAGCGGTTTAATGTTGTACAGTCGGCTCATTTCATTCAAGTCATGGATGAAAAGGTTTGGGTTAGCTTAAAGTGATACTCCCCCCCAAATTATCCCTATTGAGTATTAAACACTCTTGCTCTGTAGGTTTGAAATGTGGCAGTAAAAAGTTTGTTTCTCCACAGGGCTGTAATCGGCTAGATTTATGTAGGTTACAGTGGATCCCAATAGTGACAAAATAAAAATGTCCACTGTGTTCCAAACACTCAGAAATCAGTGCACATATTTAAAAGACAATTGTTTGATGTGGCTTTTCCATGATCTTAAAACTTTACCTTTGTGGGTCCTATAATTATTTCACCGTCTTTAATATACTGTCTGTTGAATAGCTAAACAAAAAGAAGTCTTTTTGCTTGCTATTCCACAGCTTACTGCCTCGTTCTCAGGCACATTCAATCAGGTTTGCATTAATCAGGAACATGCATTAAAGGAACACGCCAACTTATTGTGAATTTAGCTTATTCACCGTAACCCCCAGAGTTAGACAAGTCGATACATACCCTTCTCATCTCCGTGCGTGCTGTAAAGCTGTCTGACGGCTCCAGCGGCATCAGCCCATAACAGAAAAGGCAGGTGAATGGTTCCAGTAATCCTACTGCTCTGAATAAGTGACAAAATAACTCCAACATGTTCCTATTTACATGTTGAGATTTGTAGAGAATATAGTTCCCGGTTTGTTTACGGATAGAAGATGGCTGTGTCTCATGTTACGTTGTTTTTTGTATACGCTGTGACTCTACAAATCACAACATGTAAACAGGAACATGTTGGCGTTATTTTGTCACTTTTGTCACAATTCGCAGCAGTAGGCTAGTTGGAACCAGTTACCTGCAGGATCTGTGCTGGGCTAAGCTAATGCTGGAGCCGTCAGACAGCATTACAGCACGCACGGAGATGAGAAGGGTATGTATCGACTTGTCTTACTCTGGGGGTTACGGTGAATAAGCTAAATTCCCAATAAGTCGGCGTGTTCCTTTAAGCTGCAGATTGTAACACATATTTGTATTCTGTAAATTGTTCATGTTGATATCATGAGTTAAAAAAGTTCTGATAATATTATAGAATTCATATAACAGTTTTGTGTACAGTATATTTTGATTAGTCAAATACTAGTGGACTATGCTAAAATTATGTCTATATTTACTAGTAAAAACTAATGTGCAACACACATCTAGAGCAGCAGCGATTAGTCAATTAATGGATTAGTCAATCAAAAGAAAATGTATCACAAACTATTTTGATAATCGCTAATCATTTGGAGCCATGCAGAAGAAAAATGCAAAAGATTGTGTCGCCTGAGCTTCTCAAATGATAGTATTTTCTGGTTTCCTTAGTATTTTACAATAGCAAACATTTTTGTTTTTTGGACTGCTGGTCGGACAAAACAACACATTTAAAGCTGTCAGTACTGGCTTTGGGAATTTGCTCCGGGGAGCCATCCAAACCGTGCCCACTTTTGTACTCTCCCTTCATCCTTTGCTGCCACTTTGATCAGCTAGACGTTTCATTTTTCATACCCTTCCCTTCTACTCTTTCCACCTTCTGTCCGCTTTCTATTATCCTCTGTTCTTTTTATCTCCTGTCTTCACATTATCACTCCTCTTTTTCCTCCTTGACCTTTCCTCCCTGCACTGCCACTTCTCTACCTCCTTACTTGCCCCTACTTCAACACCTCTCCTCTCCTTCTTCCTCTGCTCTCCCTGACTTATCCTCTTCTTATCCAGGGCTAAAACATACATCCCCACTGAAGTTTATTTTTTGGGGGTTTTTACCCAGCTTCCGGGGCATCCCTGTGAAATAAAGGTTTAGATAGCTGACTTTGTAATCACAATGTCACAGATTTGAGTCCTTTTCCTGTCATTGTCTCTCCTCTACGGTATCTAACAAAGGCTAAAGGGAACACATCCATACCATATATTTTAGATAATACAGAATACTAACTCTTGCAAACACCAATACCAGCGTTTCCCATACATTGATATATTTGTGGCGGCCCGCCACACAATCAATGTTAACCGCCACATACTGCCGTATATGCTTTTTCTCTCTCTCTCTCTCTCTCTCTCTCTCTCTCTCTCTCTCTTTTAATGCAACAGCAATAACAATCCAATAAAATATAAATTTAACACTGACAGGGGCCATTCTGCATAAGAGTTACTTTAATGTTTGATACTTTATATATTTTGCCAGTAATAGTCCTATACTCTAATGATCTCTACTGTTACTAATGCTGAATGCAAATGGTTTACATGCAAAAGAGTATTTTACTTGTATTACTGAAGTAATGAATGTGGGTATGTATTATTTTACTCTCAGTAGGGAGAGAAAGGTGAGACAGAGAGAGAGAAGGGAGAAAGGGAGGATCAAGGCAAATGGATTTAAGCTGAAAACACTCGAGGTATGTACGTGGTACACACCTTACACTCTCAAATATCACTTGGATGTTGTTAATCACTGAAAAGTACATGCACCATATTTGTGTAAGTGGAGCTGAGAGACGAACGGACACTTTTGGCCTTGAAGGCGACATGATGAGTTATGTGTGTGTGAGAGAGAAGGCGGTAGACACAGCAGAGGTCAGACATCAGGGGTGTTACTGTTTAACACACCAACACACTGTAACAACAGAGCCTCGATTAATCACTGTGTATGTGTCCATATGTGTGCACAGTTTGCATAGTGAGCTCCTCAGATATCTGTATAATAATTAATCACACACACACACACACACACACACACACACACACACACACACACACACACACACACACACACACACACACCTTGTCTCTCGGCCCTGCTTTGGCCTCTACTGCTGTTTTATGGCCTCACCTGCCACGATAGAGGGATGACAGCCACACTCAGCGAGAGGGAGGAGAGGAAATGGGAGAGGGAGGGGAGCAGAGATGTGGTTTCAGAGTGGATGGGGGGGGGGGGAGAAGTGAGTGTCAGTTGAAAAGGAGAGAAGAGATGAAAGACAAATTGTGAAACAGGTCCAGAGGAAAGGGAAAGAGAGAGAGAGAGACAAAGACAGCCACAGACCAGATGTGCTCATTCTCCATACACCATCACCAGTTCACTGTGTGCAATGTGAAAAACTATTTATGTTCATTTATGTGTTCAGCTGTTCAGAGTCTTTTTCATATTTTTTCCCATAAAGAACATACAGTATGTGTAGTATTTAGGATTAGGTACCGTTTAACTTCTTTCACTACTCCTTTAGATTTAGTGTGAGCATCAAGACTTTTATTTTGCAATTATGTTTTCAATCCCTTAAGTTGACAAATATAAACATGTTTTCGACAAAACCCTTTATCTATTTAACAAAGCTCAAATGTTAATTGTTGTACAACTGGAAACTAAATGTTAAAATTTTAGATACAGACGCATTTCAGTCTGTACCAAGAAAGTATTATGGTATAATACCAAACCCTTGTAGGCTCTTTAAACATCTTTCTATCAGTGTGAATGACAAGAAAAAGAGTTGTAAAATTGTAGCTATGACTGCATGCCACAATCCCAGGGTGGTATGACCAAGCATCTCTTAAAGTTGAGACCAAATTTCCGATAAATCTTGTTGCTTAAAAAAAAGGATATTTCTTCTTCTGCAAATAGTCTCTTATTCTTAAACACACAAAAAAGAACTTGAAAGTTCATCAGCTTTTCTTATCTTCCACCAGCAGCTATTTTGAGAACCTGAAAGCTCTGTTTGAAGTGAAGAATAGCATCCTCGTCATGTTTTCTCCTGCAAAGCAATCCAGCAGATTTCCTGCGAAATCTGACCCGGTGGCCCACATTGTCACATGCAGTTCAGTGGTGGATGCAGGCCCAGTGATGTCACATACTGACTTCAGGTTAAAGGTGTAGTGAGAGAAGTAGAGGGCCACCCAAACAACAAACTAACAGGAGCGTGATTGTAAGGAAACAATAATGGTAGCTTTAGGCTAGTAGTCTACAACTACTGTCCGTGACTAATACTGATAAAATATCTAATTACAACCAATGTTTTGAGAAAACATGAAAGAAAAACTTACAATACGTGTTTCTAAATACTTAAGATTATGAAAAAGAAGTACATGCAGACGTTTAATAACTCGGTGTGAATATAAATCTAAATTTAGCTTTTTCATGTATGCCTTCCTCATTTCACATCATCAGGCTTAAGTTAGTCAATGATGGTCAAATACTGTGTCACAATTAATTCACAAGTGTTGATTTATTGATGTCACAGTGCTACATTCAGTAGTAACCACATATATATGCTAAATAAGATTCTACAGAACATTACAGAGGGCAAGAACACACTTTTATATTTTGAATTTGCAAACACGCATACAAGTATACACACAGGAATACACACACTTCAGGCTTTGTGGTACGTGAGTGAAAAATCCCTTTGAAAAGCATGTTATACTTTTGCCAGACCTTTGGAAATACATGTACAACAACCAGAGCTAACTTAAATCAGCAGCTTGCGGGAGGAGAGGAAAGGCTGGAGAAATAGAGATTGGGAGGATAGTCAAAAAGACAAATGCTTCGAGATAGTTTGGTGGTTAACTTCCTCACCTCTCAAATCACATGTGCCCACAATAACCTCAGACTAAATCCTCCCAGAGCTTTCTCTCTCTATGTTTCCCCTAATCATTTTCTCTCTGTGCTTTCTCTCTGTCTAAAATAAGATTGCTACACTGACTGCTCTGTTTGGACAGATAAAGGAAGGAAGTATGGACAATTAAGAAATTGATGTGTTGATGGCAGGTGGCTGTCAAAATACTCGACCTACAAAGGTTTTGCTGGTTTGTTAACTTTCTAGAAGGCCAAAATATCAGGTTCAGATTTGAAAATCTCATGTATTCCTTTAAATGCCCTGCGAACATGAGCTTGCATTTCTAACAATATTTTGACAGAATTTGCACTTATGGCCAAGTACATGTTACATATCTCAACCAGACATCTTAATAAACTACTGGACAAGTCTGAACAGCAGAGGGAATGAAAATGACTGTGGGAAAAGGAGAAGAAAGACACATAATTAAGATTGATATGCAAGCTTATACATTCTAGCAAGCTGATGTTTGCAGCTGTTGTACTGGGTTGAGTTGTACTTTAATAAGGAGGCGAGTGAGATGGGAGCTTCGAGTTGGCACACAGGGATGACTGCCTGACTGTTGAAACCCTGTCCAACATATTCCTCTTCTATTATTTCCTGCGGCCTCTTTTGATTATAACATTGTGATTGCTGATTTTATTTTAATCCAACACTTGATTTGAATGAAAAGCAATTGAGGCGAGATTCAGCACCTTCAAGTGTGGTAAAACAGTGGACAGCCCCCACTGGAACAAATTTCTGCCCTAACTAAAGCAGTTCAATTATGTTGGGAATGGGATCTTGTTCATAAGTGAGGGTATGATGCTATGTGTGTGTTTAAAGCTGGATTGGCGCGCACACTATTAGTGTTAGGTGTTGAACCGGACTGTTGTGGTGAAGGTGGAACTAAGCCTGAAGCTCTCATTTTACCCACCGGTATATGTTCCAACCCTCACCTTCATACATGAACTCTGAGTTGAGACAGAAAGTATGACATTGTTGATACAAGCAGCTGAAGGAAGTTTTCTTTACAGCTTGTCTGGCCTCATGATGCGTTCAGTTTTGTACTCTGAAGTTGGATTTCTGTCTTGAAAAGTCTGAGAACCCCACAGTACCCCGAGCAAAGCCAGCCTCAAAATCCAACATGGCTACTCTGTGCATCAACATTAGTGAAAGCTGTAGTATATAGTTTAATAGCACTTCTGTATTATTTGTGTGTCATTAAACCAGTCATACACACAGTACTGTCCAACTTCTACCTGTTCACATGTTGCTACGGTGTTTGAATGCTTAAAATACAGTGTAATGCGGTGTTCATCAACTGGTATTGCTAACAATGGCTAACCTGGCCAGCGCAAACAAACGTCTCAGCTGCTTGTCAGCTGCGTGGATTTTTCTGTGTCCTAAATTTCAGAAGTGTGTCTCCTGCTGCTAGGTACAGGGAGGGCTGATCTCGGGACATAGTGCCGACAGATTCAAACTGATAAATGGGTAAGTGGGCTGTCTGAACAACTTTGTGTAGCTGTAAAGAGCCTATATAGCCTATCTGATGTTGGACCGTCACTCAGAACACACACTACGTTGTTATCGTAGCCTATCCTACCATTTATATATAGCCTACTGATTTGATTAAAGCAAGACAACGTCGGCAGTATTGACTGCAAAATATGTTACAGAATATTTTGTTCTGTATGACAGGTGCAATATTTGAAAATCTTTTCTCTGAAATTTTGTATTACATTTATATCTACATTGATGTCAAAACCTAGACTTTCAAACATCAATATGTCATTTATTAATATGTAGTTGTGTCTAAATGACATATAAACATATTTTCCTATTCTATTTTGCCTGGAAACGCTTCCAACACGCTCGCGTGAAAAATAGGCGTCGGTTCTATTTCTCACGCCGGCAGTGTGTAAGCTCTAACCTGTTAACATGGGAGCCGAAATATAAACGGACACGCCACGCAGCTGACACGCTCGCGCGACACTTCCAGTGTGTAACCGGCCTTAGAGACACCAGCTGGACATCTACCTATGGATATACACCAAGCATGTGTGACTGGGAGGAAACCCTTAAAGAATCACACATGCATAAGTCTAAAGCTTGATTTATGGTTCTGCGGAGGCTCCACGCAGAGCTTTCGCCGTAGCCTATGTAAGTGGCCTTAAGTTTATATTTGTATGTTGGCGTGTCCGTCGATCTCTTTAAGAAAATAGCAGTGTGTATGTACCTGGAGAGTGTGTGGTAGAGTGAGTGAGTGAGAGAGTGATGGTGATTAGCCTCGGAGCGAATGCCAACTCTAGAGGCATAGTGAGAGAAACAAAGTGTTTCCCTTTCTGACCACGGTGGGAAATCTGTCGTAGGAAAAATGAACCCTCTCCTTGATTTCATGTTGTTTATAGAGAAGGAGGAAGTGAAAGGAAATGAGTAGGGGGAAATACACCGCTACCAAGCCACGCCGAGCTATGTGCGTCGCCGCAACGTGTAGTTACATTTTTCGAGAGGTGCACATCAGGCTACCGCGTAGGGTCCAGCATGGGGTCCATGTCTCCACGTACCTACATACGTAGCCACGGCGTAGATTTAATAATTAATACTACTATTAGAGTTCTGACTTACAGTATGATGTGAAATTTACCAAAGCTAAGCTAATACAGCGATAATACAGCCATAACTATTCCAACTGATATTACAAATAATGTGAACCTCTGAAGAGCAAGTAATGAGGAATGAATAAGAGAGATTATGATAAGAGAAAGAGAAACAGTGACTTGATAGCTCTGTTCTTTGTTCTGCATCAGAACTGTTTGCAAGTGGACATCCTGCTGCCTCACACACCTGGTACACATTACTACGTTTACTTTGCATGTGTGTGTGAGAGAGAGAGAAAGAAAGAAAGAGATAAAAAAAGGAGATGGACTGATGGACAGATGGAGGAGTTGAGTGAGGGCTGTAGTTCATTTTTAGTGAACTCCATCCCATGTGTGTTTCCAGAAATGAGAGTCCACTGATGATGTGACACAAACCATATGAGTTGGGGCAACATCTGCCTGGTGTGTGTTTGTGTGTGTGTTATATAATAGAGAAATCCTGGGCCCTATGTAACAAAGGAACAGCTAAAGCACAACATTCAATGAGGCAATGCTTACCTTTACCTTTATCTCCTTCTCTTATCCTAGCATATTAAGGCATTCACTAGAGGTAAAACTTTAGTTTAAAAACAATTTCATCCTTTTTTATTATAAATGTTTAACATTATTTTTGTATAAATGACAATGTCATGCAATCAATGATTTGATATAGTGCGCCTATATATGGAAGACTAATAAAATATCATTGCAGAGTATTTGCACCCTACGTGTCCTACGGATGCACTTTACAGTCCCCTATAAAGTTTGTTTGGTTTTGAACAAATGCTCCTGGTACTCTGAGAGTAAACCTTATTTCATGTCATGAAATTGCTAAAGAAATTATTCAAATATCTTGCTGTTTGTAATTGTTTTGTGCCATTTACAGTGTGAAAAAATGGATCACTGCAAGCTTTCAGCCTCCTAAGTGAAACAGATTACATGGGAAATTAAATTCATCCTTTAGCTTCCCAGTGCGCCACTTTGTGTGTGTGGGTGTGTGACTGTGAGCAAATAGACTGACTAAGTGTTACACGTGTTAAACCTCAGTGAGAACAAACTCATTCAGCACTGCTCCAAGTCTGGGTAAGGAACCAAAAAGGAGTTATAGGAAAAGTAAAACCAGTCCCCAAATTATTCTGTAAAAATCTCTGACAAAAGTTATTCAGTATGTTACACTGCCAAAAGGCTTTATGAGATCTGCAGTGGAATGTAGGTTGAGACTAAGTCACATTTTGTTAAATTTGCTTTATTAATAACCCTAAAATTTGGTTTATAAAGATAAGAAAAATGTAGCTCACCGGAGAAAACGTCTGAAAATAAATCTGTGCAGAGGAGTGTTTTCCTCCAACAGATAAACACTTCCTCCCCTCTGACTCTCTCCTTCTCTTTTTCTCTCTGCAGAGAAAATGGTCCAGACAAGGGCTGAGTATTGCACCTTAAAGGCATACTATGCAAGATCTGTACCTTAATATAACAGCTTCTAAGTCATTTCGATGGGAAACAAACTCGTAGTAGGGCGAATCATGCTGACAGCAAAGCAGGGGAACCCAGCAATGCAAGTTTGGGAGGTGGCGCCCCGCCAAATCTCGCGAGAATCACAAATTGCTTTACTGCTATCGGTTCTGCGAACATCCGCCAGAACCTTTTGGACATCGGTGACCAGCACCAGATATCTATTTCGAGTGTCTTTCAATATACGCACAACATCACAGACGAGACTCTCTCCGTTGATTGTTGTCGGGTCTAGAAGGCGGCGGAGACGGAGGAGGGAGAGGAAGCAGAGCGGGGGCGGGGGTCCGGTGTTATGCTAAGGCTAGTAGCCACCTCTAGCCACCTTCTATGCGTTCTATGTTTTGTGTTGTTGTGCTTGCTTGTTGTATGTCAGTTTTTACCACCACCTGCCTATACTTTGTATCACATTGCACTTTTCTGCTTTTTTTGCACTTCTTGTTAGACGCAAACTGCATTTTGTTGTCTTTGTTAAAGTTGAATCTAATCTAATTTACAAAGTTGTTGATTCATCCATTGTTGATAATAAGACCAAGGGGGAGGGGATCAGGCCGTGAGTGCAGAGACAGCTCTGCGTGAGTGGTATTTACGACAGTAACGGTAACTACAAGTACTCCACAGCGACTATAGGGGTAGCTGTTTGACAAAAAACGGAAACTGCATAGTATGCCTTCAAATTTGAATTTAAAAAGTCTTTGACTGTACAAGCAAGTCTTTGACTATACAAGCAAAGCTCTTTTCTGGCTGCTTGTGATTAGGCAACTTTTAATATTTCAGAGCTTTGGCTTCAGTTTATATTTTATTGAGATCAGAATCAAGTTTTGAAAATATACATTTTGTACAGTTTAGAGTTTAAACAGAAAAAGACACAAAAGACAAAATGACAGAGCACAACAAATTATACATAAAAGGCAAAGAAAAAAATTATAAATAAATAAAATAAGGCACACAACTCACTCACCCACCCACCCCACCCTGGCTTAGTTGGAATCATATGCATACATACTGTACAAAATATAACAGAACTTAGTCAGGTATATTCTTTACAATGTTCATCATTCTACGTTGCTAACATTTGCTAATTAGCACTCAACACAAAGTACAGCTGAGGCTGATGTGAATCAGTCAGTTTTGCAGGGATTTCAGCATAAAGAAAAGATTTGGACAGATTGCTATTTTGGCTTGACAATGGATGATGATGAAAGGTCGGGACACGCTAAAGTTATTAAAATCCATCCTGAGTGGAACATGAATGTCTGTACAAATGTAATAGCAATCCATTTAATGGTTGTTGAGATATTTCAGATGGGCCAAAGTGGTGGACCAACCGACTGACATTGCCTTCAAACAATAATCTGGTCTGTCTCTCTGCAGTTCATTATAAGCTGTTGATGGGATCTGTAGTTTACCTTTTTATATCAAAAATGTTACTAGAACGGGCGCCTGGGTAGCTCACCTGTTAGAGCAGGCGCCCATATATAGAGGTTTACTCCTTGACCCAACGGCCAGCGAAATCGCCCTTTCCATGTCACCCCTCTCCTTATTAAATAAAGGCCAACCTTATTAAACCAAAATAAAAAACATTTTGGATGTCATTCTGTCTCCAATGTTCAAGGTTTTAGCTGTCCTTTATAAATAAAGGCCTTAAATGCCCAAAAAATGATCTTACCTTTTTTTTCACTAGAACAAATTAAGAATTAATAGAATAGAGTAGAATGGAAACATGGGGATATTATGTATGTATTATGTTTCTGTTATATTTATGTTAGACTAATGAAACAAAAATAAAGTGGATTGTGCTCACTGTGTAATGCTCCCAAGGTGCATAATCAATAAAAACAAATAGCAAGCCTAAAATATCTCCCACATATCCTGTTAACAAATATACACACCTTGGGAGCATTAAACAGTGTTCGACTTCCTCTGCTTCATAATTCATTATTTTTGATTAATCTTGGCAATTATGCCTGAGGACTGGGATAGATGCTTTTCTGTTCTAATTTATTTTTGTTGGCCTACCCTGGTGACTTTTACAAATTGGGCTGTGTCCACTTTCAACAGACTGTAAAACGGTAAGAATTAATAACTCTGCAATTCAAACAAGCTAGAGGAGACACTGTGCATGTCTGTGCAGTATCAGCCTGTCTAAAAGGAAAATTGTGGTTTACACAGAGTCAGCCCCCACTGGCCAATTTCAGAGACTGTTGTTGGACGTTGGTTGCCACACTGGTATTCACACATGTACAACAGCAAGACACAAAGCCAAGGTAATAAAGTTTAGATGTGGTATTAAACTAGAAAATATTTTCTGTTCTCATTCTCTGTGTGTTTGTTGAACTCTAAACGTCAGGAATAGAAACAAAGGAAGGGAGAGAAGGAAGGATATAGATAAGATTGGGGAAGGTCAAAGGAGCTGTGCATGTTTGAGGTGGTGAGGGGGGTTAGGAATAGCCGAAGGTTGAGGTCTGATGTTTTGTTTGTTGCGGTATCCACTGCAATGGTCTGTCAGTGGGAGTTTTGGAGGGGGGCATGCTCTTGTCTGTTGTTGACATTAACCCCAGCTGACCTAAACATACTCACACTACTGATCTACGCACTGTACAGAAGAAGAAAACGCTCTCGCTCTCACGCCTGTTTCTTGCTCTCTCTACTTTGTCCAACTGTGCATTTGTAGCAAAACTTGGAACTGTTGCAAGAACTAAAATACGACTCAGGCGCACTTTCAGCTGTGATGAAGTTTTTAGGTGTGAACCTGAACGGAGAGTTCAGAAAACACATCAATAAGAAACCAGACAGAATATTAAAAGAAGTCATTAATATTGAGTAAGTTAATGTCAGGAAGTGAAAGGTCATGGTGGACAGATATTTTGCAAACAATTTTTGGACTGTGGCTTACACAACATAATTAATTAAACCATAAAATAGTTTCTGATCTCACATACTTTGTTTAGTGATCAAAACTTTTATTTTCCTCTCCTATCTGTTTTTTTTTTTTCTCCAAATACTGAAGATATTTTCCTGTTTTCATCTTTTGGCCTGTCTGATTTAAAACATGATGAATTGCATCAAAATATGGAGACCCCGTTTCTGTCTTATCCACAAACTGTCTGCGTGTTTGATTTGGGACCAGCGGTCTAAATCACCCACAGTAATGTCCAGAAAGCTGTAACAAGCAGGAACTGCTCCAGAGTGGACAGACTGGCAGCTAAAAATACATGGCATGGAAACTCCTCTTGAATCAAACAATGAATTAGCACACACACACACACACACACACACACACACACAGTAAAGCCTCCTGGCAGGCAGTGTTAAGTGAATAAACAGTGGATAATTTTTGCTCCAGGGTGGATGGATAATGGGGATATAGGGGAGGACGTTATTTTAACTCAAACACCACCTTTGCTATTACAGGAGTCGTGTGGTGGGTGTAAAGATTCCATACACAAGGGAAGCAAGAGAAAGAATCTCTCTCGGTCTCTTTGCCTCTCGAAGCAGAGACTCTGACTCTGTTTTTACTGTTGTTGTGTCAGCATTGTCATATCAGGATACCTCGTTGTGTGTTATCACACTTAAGGCCTTTTTATGTTTGTGCGTCGAATCGACGGCGTACCCCCACAGACCCCTCTGCGTATATGCCGGACCCTATGCCGTAGCCTGACGTGCACCTCTCTAAAAATGTAACTACACGTTGCAGCGACGCACGTCGCTCTGCCGTGGCTTGGTAGCGTTGCATTTCCCCCGACTCATTTCCTGGTTCTCCTTCTCCATAAACAACATGAAATCAAGGAGAGGGTTAACTTTTCCTGCTACAGATTTCCCACCGTGGTCAGAAAGCACAGGGGAGACACTTTGTTTCTCTCACTATGACTCTAGAGTCAGTACTCACTCCAAAGCTAATCGCCGTCACTATCTCACTTTCTCCCTCGCTCTATCACCCACTCCCCACCCACACACACACATGCTGGTTTGACGCACACACCAGCGCACAAGTATAAACATTAGACCACTTACGTAGGCTACGGCAAAAGCTCTGCGTGGAGCCTCCACAGAACCATAAAAAGGCCTTTATACGACACATAGCATAGACAGACAGACATGGAAATAGACAGTTAATAAGACACATAGACATGGAAGACAACACATAGCATAGACAGACAGACATAGACATAGACATTGACAGTAAGCATAGACATAGACATTGACAAATAGACATAGAATGTAAGCATGTTGACTTAATTTTGGCACAATCGGAACCCCATATTATACTATATCCACTTACTTACTAAATACACCAGTGACAGTTAGATGGTAATGTAGCACAAAGCAAACATACTGTTGTTACTACGAATAATTGCGTTTTAATGTACTTTTGTGCACTGATTTAAACTGTTGCACAGAAATTAGTTTGAGATGTGCCAGCTAGTCAGAAACACATATTTTCCATGGCCCCTTATACAATATGATGTCCAAAAAAAGCCATACCTGTGTTCTGTTTAATGTTCCACGACAGCCCTTTGGCCAGACTCATAATTTTAATCACTGAGTCAATGAAAAGAGATCAAAACATCTGACATTTGATTTTTTTTCATTGCTGTTTTTGCCACCAGTACCTTCTTGTTGTCTGGTATTATGCTGTAGTTTTGGGAAAGTTTTGTTACATCACTGGAGAAGAACTAGCCCCCTTTGTCATTGAATATTTTTGTTCATATTTAAAGACTTGAAATTCTGTCCCTTCAAGATCAACAACTTATTTTATAGTTACAGTAAAACTTTGCACAGTTTTTTGCCCTTTTCACTGCTAACTCTACTGTTTTTTTGGCAGTGCTGCACCCGCTTCTTCTCAAGTGCAAGCAATGAGCTTCACTAGGTGTAACATGAAGATGGTCCTCCCCAACCAGTAGGAGTTGCTAGTGCAGCAAAAATGACAAAAACCCTCACAGGCTTACAACGTCTTACAACCCGAAGACAGCCAATTGTGTTTGATAGAATGAACTACCAAATCAGAGTTAGGGTAATGTTGCCAGAAGTTTGAACCCTGGTCTTTACTCCTACATTGAAGACTCGGTTTTAGGGTTATGACTGGCTTAAAATCAGGGTTAGGGTTGGGGTTAGGCACAGATGGATTAATGTTTGGGTAAGCCTTCAGGGAATTGAATGCAAGTCAATAAAATATCTTTAGAAGTGAAGCAGTACAAGTTTGTGTGTATGAGTATTTACCTGCGCACAGCGTCTGTGGTTTTCACACCAAACCAGAACTTGGTCACTCTGGAAGAGACGGAGAGGATGAGGATTAAAACAAACAGAGATATAGAGAGAGCGAGAGAGAGAGAGAGAAATAAATCTTTCACAGACAAATCCTGCGTTTGACACATTCTGCCCACACTTGACCTATTTGTGTGAGACTGCTGTCTGACATACAAGGAGACAGAAAGCTAAATATTGTTCATAAAAGGTCACCATATAACCAGAGCAAACCTGACATGCAGACAGACACACACTCAACCTTTTTCTTATTTACATATCATCCTCAGGGTGCAAAATGACTTAACACACTGTGTTTGTGGTTGCTGAACCAGACAGAGACCGCGTCACTTGGTTGAGATGTATGTTTATTGTGTGTGTGTGTGTGTGTGTACAGTTGCTGCTAAGTGAGTCAAGACCACCAGTAAACATGGCTGCTATAACCACCGTGACAGAGGGAGACGTCATCTCATAACCATCCAACCCCTCATCCTAAAGTCCCTTCAACTTTTCAAAATGTTCTTCCATCCAAGAAAAACTCTTTAAAATAAACTTGTAATCATCCATACTTGGTATTGAACGCACAAGGCCACGCAGACCTGCTTTTACCTATTTATGTCTGAGCTACATGAGGTATTTTTTTTGTCATTATTATTAAGTAATTGTGAAATGTCATAAACAAATAATAACAAACAACCGATTATCAAAATTGTTTTAGAAGACATTATCTGTCAATTGAGTAATTATTTATTGTAATCAACTATTATTTAAGCACTGCATCCCATAAAGCCTGTTGGTTTCACAGTGTGGATGTTACATTAAAACTTATCTTTATTTAAAGTTAAGTTTTTATTTAATTTTTTCAACAGTCTTTGGGACATTTTGGATCACTTACTGTAAATAGTTTAAGTGCAGACTCAAAACCCTATCAAGTTTTTAACTTGAATTGGTGAGCTAGTCAGTCAGTGTGGAAAAACTGCTGCTCTTTGCTTTGTCATCATCAGCACAATCATGATGCCATCATCCAACATCAAAACAACTATTACAATACGGATGTGTGTGCAGTTGTGTATCTGTCTATTGTCATGTGTGTGTTCCTCCAGGGAGTATATGAGCCTCTAGTGTGTGTGTGTGTGTGTGTGTGTGTGTGTGTGTGTGTGTGTGTGTGTGTGTGGTTGTGTGTGTGTGTGTGTGTGTACATGTGTGTGTGTGTGTGGTTGTGTGTGTACATGTGTGTGTGTGTGTGTGTGTGTGTGTGTGTGTGTGTGTGTGTGTGTGTGTTTGTGTGTGTGTGTGTGTGTGTGTGTGTGTGTGTGTGTGTGTGTGTGTGTGTGTGTGTGTGTGTGTGTGTGTGTGTGTGTGTGTGGGATAAGCCCTCTTAACGACTCCTAAACCATCTCCTGAGTGTGCTGTATTTAGCCTGAACTAAGCTTATCTCTTTACACACACACTTTTCAGGGCTTCTCCTCTTTTAAGTAGTCTTTGTGCTGCTGGTATGATGAGGGTTAAGGGGTTAGAGTTGGGGTAACAGTGCAGAGGTTAAAGTTGAGAGATTAGGGGTTAAGGGCTTTCACGGTACAGAAGATATTGAATTGACTCATTCAGTCTTAACATTCAAAACGGATGCATACTGACTATTATGGTAAAATACCTGCTAAAGGAACTAAATTGCACTTTGATGTCTGAATATGAGGACTAATTATATTAACTCATAAGGCCTGTAAAGATGCTTGCATGTAGCAGCTAAAAGAAGTTACTGTCACTAGAACGGCCGAGGATTTTTCCTGAAGTGAGGACATGATTAAGGCTGTGACATAATTTTAAAGAAGTGTTGGTCTGACAGTACAGTTAAAAGCTTCTTTCTGACTGTAGCATGGGGAGGGCTGCCTCTCACAATTTTTGTAAATTTCTTAAACTGACAAACCATCAGTCATGCCTGCTTTCTGCAGAGACAAAAGACAGGCCATTGAGCATATGTGTGAAAATGGTCAGAGCTCCAAGTTCTCCACAAATATTATTTGCCTCATTCCTCTCATACTCTCACCCTTGTCCACTGCTACAGCTGCTTACTGTTGCCTCGGTTGACCAGCTGTTGGCAGCAGGGAAGAGGTGGTTAGTTTTCCAGAGAGGAGAAATCAGGAGTGAAACCAAAATCAGGATCAAATTCTGAACAAAGACCGCAACAATTTCATTCAGAGTTTACAACGCTTAAACTGAAATTCTGTCTGTGAAATGGTTGTTGGACATAACCTTGGGAGAAATACAAAGGTATGTCTTGCCCATGCTAGTATGCCTTCAAGACTTAAATGAGTATTGATGGGGTGGACACCTTTGACTTAACAGTAATCTGTGCTAGTTGTTAAGGGGGGATAATGCTGAGGCTGCTGCTTAACCAGCCTCTATAGAGATCGATATGAGAGAGAGAAGAAGAAAGCAGCAGAGCATAAAAGTAATGGTTAAATCTCTGATGAACATAGATAACAAGTCTGTGGGGAAGGATGGATGGAAAGAGGAATAGATGAGAGGAGAAACAGAGGAATGGCTGTCATGGTATCACTACAGAGACAGAGAAACACCTTCCTCCTCTGCCCCCCATTTTCTCTCTTTCCTCCTGTCCTCGAGGCACTTTCTGACTACGCATAACTGATTGACCTCTCAAGGGTCTACTGAATGCATGAAAAACATGGATGCAGGTCTTATAGTAGCAGTGTAACTCACTACTTAAGGGAGTTACACTGGTTGTTAGCTCTCTCAAACATTAAAACACGGTTGTGAATAATATAACTAATCTGTACTTTTATTGACACCAAGTCTCCCTCTGAATTTTCACCATTTTCACTTCTGGATCCACTATTATTTTTTTCAAAGACAAACTTTTGCAGACATTAAAAAACACAACTGTAAATGGACACATGTTCAGGACATAAACAGGTTTAAGAGAATGAAAACATTTGCAGGTTTAAGTGTTACATTTAAGCGTTACAAGCTTTGTTGGATATTCTACATATTCTGAGGTCCCAACAAAGCGTTGAATTTCATTCCTCACAAAACATTTGCAAATCCAATGTTTTATAACATTTTCAAACCTACACCATTTACATTTTATGTTACTTGCTGGCAGTCTTCTTCTTCACTGCCTTTGTCAAGGCATTGCTGCTTTCTGTGGCGCTTAACCGCCACCTGTGGATCAGTGGAATAATGTGAAAACATTGGCGGGATTGTGTGTTTGCATTGTACAGACAAACAAAACGGGGATCCACTCATGAAAACATTGCTCATAGTGGTCAAAAACTCCACAGGGTACCTTTAAGTTGCATTAGTACTGCAGAATTGGGATGCTGGGGGTGCAGCGGTGAAGCAAATTCCACCCTCAGATCCCCTTTCAGCTAGCCTGACAAGCCAGACCCAAATTACATTTGCTGCCGCTAGGGTGCATCTAGATTTCTAGGCTACCTTTCAGCATCAGTTTGTGAGGTTCCGTGAATTCTTTATGATGGAGTGATATCACGTACTGATTTTATTACTTTGGATTCTGTTACAAATTCCCCACATTTACCAAAATTTCCTTTAACAGTTGCCAAATGCATGTACCTGGACTAGTGGGGTTAATATGTAAGGTGAAAGACCAATATGTGTATTGGTGAGAGAGTCTTACAGCTGCATTGCAATCTGGTATAAGGTTGCTAGTAGAGAACAATGTTTCTACCGCTTTAAAAAATATATATAGATATGTCCCTGTATGACTGCTGAACAGTGGAACAACATGATACAAAATGGAAACATTATACACTGCTGTGGAATTAATTCAACAGACATATTGTGATTCTTGATTGCAATATTGCTCTGCTCCATCCTGGGTTGAACATTCTTTGTGTCTTTCATTTGTACCCAACTCTTCCTCTTAGTCTCTCCACATTGCTGTCAACTTCTGTAAAAAAGTCAGGAGAGGACTTAAAAATGACAGTGATGATATACTGTAGATGCTCCAGTCAAAGAACTGAGGACAGTTAAACATCTCCAGATTTTCACTTAGGAGATATAAAGCTGCTTTCCCCGCTGCTGGCCTCACATCTTCATCCCCTATCTTAATATTTTTCACGCTCTCTTTCTTTTTCTGTCTCCCTCGCCATAACATCCCCCTTTTTCTGTCACTCCTCGTCAGCCCCCTCTGCAACACACACATTAATGCATGCACACATGGATTTACACGTACACACACTGATCCCAAGTCAATTTCATGGGACATATTTGCTGTCAGAGCCAATCAAGGCAGTTGAGATGGGCCTGTGTGCCGTATGGCTATTAAACGGTGGTCAGAGTGGGGTTTCGTAGGGTCTCAGTGTGATGGTGTGTGTGTGTGTGTGTGTGTGTGTGTGTGTGTGTGTGTGTGTGTGTGTGTGTGTGTGTGTGTGTGTGTGTGTGTGTGTGTGTGTGTGTGTGTGTGTGTGTGTGTGTGTGTGTGTGTGTGTCTGCGGCAAAACAGCTGCACATGTTGAAAAAGTCAGGGGAGAGTAAGGGAGGGTTGGAAGAAGGTGACTGGAAGAAGTGAAAATAAGTTGGATGTGGAAGGCTGAGAGGAAATGGTAGGGAGGGAGGAAGTTGAAAAGAGCAGAGGGGGACAGACAAAAGAAGGTGAGAGATGAAAATGAATATTAGTTAGAGAGGAGACTGGAAAGGAGTTATGGATGGTTATGGATTACATGTAAATTGTATGTGATGTATTTATTTACAAAAGTATATTTATTTATTTGCTAAACCCATATAAAGAACTACAAACATTTTGGTCCAAAAGTTTATGTGCATTTTATGGTTCATGCACCAAAAATACTGTTGCTCACAAGAAGCCTTGCATGAAAATTATCAGGAGGATTTCCCTGTTGCATAAATCCCTGTTCATTTCAATTATGGATTTCCACATGGCCAGATTTAATACCAACACTAAAAACAGGGTTTTAAAACTTTTTTCTATCCTGGGATCTGCAAGAGAAATCTGTCTGAGCCTGAGACACTAGAGACCCGTCAGAACCAGAACTGACCCAAGGAGTTAGAAATACTTGCACTTAAGGACTTTCACATGGCTCTGATGACTGCTGGGTCCACAGTAATCCTTGTTGAAGAACAACAACCTGATATCACTGGATGCAACAGCAGGAAAGAGGTTGGGATACAAACACAGGCACACACACACACACACACACAGAAACGTGCACGGTCAACATGCATGCGCACAGCTGCACACACCCTTCAGTGTTTGAAAGAGAGTGAGATATAAATCACACTTCTGCCAGATGCAACGATAAAAAGTGTGTGTGTGTGTGTGTGTGTGTGTGTGTGTGTGTGTGTGTGTGTGTGTGTGTGTGTGTGTGTGTGTGTGTGTGAGAGAGAGACAGGGGCAGTGAGAGTGTGTGCACATATTATGTGTGTGTGTGTTGTGGTCAGTGTTTGTGGTGAGGCGCAGTAGAAAGTCTTTTTAACATGAGGCATTAACTCTGCTAATCACACCCAGATGACCAGAAGCAAACGTGTGTGTTTTGTGTGAGTGTGTGTGGTAAATGCATCATGACTAACTTCCACTCTACAGAATACGAAGTTCTTCCAAACAAAGTCCATATTGAGGTCTGAACCTTCCCGAAAGAAGCCCCTAATTAGCTTACGTGCGTGCGCCTGTGTGTGTTTCCGTGCACGTGTGTCAACGTTATGTGTTTGTGGTGCCCCACATCCTGTAAACAACAAGAGTCACAACAACGTGGTTGTGGTTGTCCCGAACTTTGCATTATCCGACAATTACGTCGGCATCCGTCTTTCTGTTTCGGTTCACTTCCAACAGCAGCAATGATGAAACTCCATCGATAATTGAAATACTCTAAATGATCAAACTAAAGGAATAGGAAACGCTTATTCTCCTTCTTTCCGCCAGAAGCCAGATAACTTAGCTTAGCACAAAGACTGTAAACAGGGGGGAAACCAGCGGAGACGTCGAGAAGGTATTGGTCCCGATTGAGAAATAAAACTGTGATTTGTAATTTTTTATCTTTTGTTTTGTACAAATTAAACAAATGAGATACAAGGTGTCAATTAGTGAGCTTAGGTGCCGGTCAGCGAAAAAAAGGCAGGCTTGCTGTTTCCCCCTGTTTCCAGTCTTTGTGCTAAGCTAAGTTGACCTGCTGCCGGCGGTAGCTTCATATTGCAGAAATGAGAGTGGTTTCCAGTGGGAAGAAGAATGGATTTAATTGCTCACGTATCAGATAGAATATGCCGTCATGGTTTTGATGTGGTAAAAGAGTCTTTCTTTCTGTCTTTCTCGCTTTCTGGAGCTAAAAGAACAAAGCCCTGCCGCTCAATGCTTTGCCATTCCAGCTGTAATTTATGGTCTTGGAATTTCTTGTCCTGGTTTCAGGTGAGAGTCACTCCTACGCTGCCACAATTTTATCACCATCTATCTCTGGTTCTGCTGATCAAATGACAGGGCAGTCACAAAGCCGCAGAAAGAGGTAGATGCTTTATCTCTGAGGTGAATCAAAGTCTTTGTCTCCTGCCGTCACCCACCCTTCTGCTCGTCTCTCTGCTTACCTATCTGCTGACCAGCATGTCAGAGCACACTTTTTTAGGCAGTGTATTAGTTTGTCAGGTTGTCCGTCTTCATGTATGTTTGTTACACCTGTCTGTTTGCGGCAACCTGGCTGCTCACCCTCACGTTTTTCTATCTCACCTGTCTGTCTTTGTGCTTGACCGCGTCTGTCTACCTGCCTTTATCTCCCCGTCTGTCTCTTTGCAACCTGACCTGACCGTTGTCTCTGGTCTTTTTCAGAGCGTGACTGGTTGGCTGACCAACATCTGGGCTGATTAGAGTTACCTACCGCAGAGCGGCTGGGACACACACACATGCACACGCACATGCACACACACACACACACACACACACAAACATGAATGCACAGGCAGTTCATTCAGCCTCACACTGGCCCTCAGCCCTGGCTCGAACCGCTAACCATCCGCTCATCAGCCCCACAGACCTGTGAGTGTTTAAGACACGCAGTCTAATCTGATCTTACACGATATGTAGAACAGCAATCCAGCACATCAGGTGTTAAAAAAAAAAAAAAAAAAAAAAAAAAAAAAAAAAAAAAACCTTTATTTTTTTTTTTTTTTAAAAAAAAAAAAAAAAAAAAAAAAAAACAATCTAAAAAAAAAAAAAAAAAAAAAAAAAAACACAACACAAGGGAAAAGTAGTGGAAAACCCAGAGGAGAAGCCGTAAGAGAGGTGTAAATAGAAAACTGGTGACTCACATTCTAGTGGCTACACACTAGCCACATACACACACTCTGAGAGAGAAAGAGCCAAAAACACAGGGTTCACCCAAATGAAGCCAGAGGAAGCAATGTGTGTGTTTGTGTCTTTGTGTCTGAGTGTGGTGACAGAGTAGGATGAGTAAAGCTCTTTTTGCCCTCACTGATGTTATAGTTACTGGAGCTGTTATCAAAAGTTTTTTTTTTTTTTTTTTTTACGTAATTTTCCTTAAATGAATGAATGTTCTGACACACAGTCTCTCCCGCCCATTAATCACTCTGTGTTCTGCTACACCGTCCTATAATAGGTTTAGGGAGTGATGCTGTTCCCCAGGATGTGGCTGAGAGGAAACTTGTTTCCTTGTTTGCTCAAAGTTTAGAGGCTCTTTTTAATTTGGTAAAGCACACAAAGTTTTCAGTGCCCCTTTATATACTAAAATGAGTTTCTGAGTCACACGCAAGGGTTAAATTGGGCCACGGCTGTCCGGGGCTCAGCACCAGCACATAGGCCTACACTCTCCTATCAGGGGACGCTTAACTTAAAACTTCAACACATCTTCAATGCATATATTTTTTATACTTTTCTCAGTAGGAAACATAGCCCTAAATGAAGTGATGAAAGAACTTGCAAACATCATAAATGTAATTGGTTTCCTTTTTGTTGCTGTCCATGGGTTTCTACCTAGCAGATTGGCGACCTTAGTCTGGGAGGCGGCAATGCACCGTAACACTGGTTGCCACCTGCCATTAAAATTGAAAAAAAAGAAGAAGAAGCAACCTCAACGCACTTGTCAGTCAGTCAGACAGCACAGATGGCAGAGATTGATAGGTGGATGGCAAGGTAGGGAGAAAAATAGGTCAAAAACTGACAGGTTTAAAGGTCCCATGACATGGTGCTCTTTGGATGCTTTTAGTGGTCCCCTAATACTGTATCTGAAGTCTCTTTCCCATAATTCAGCCTTGGTGCAGAATTACAGCCACTACAGCCAGTCCCACAATGAGCTTTCCTTAGTGTGTGTCATTTCTGTGTCTGTAGCTATTGAGGAGGAGAGGGGGGGGGCAAGGTGGAGGGTGGGGGTGTGGCCTTGACCAACTGCCACTTTTCTCGTTTGAAAGCCATGATTTCTCTCTTTCTCATGGGTGGGCAAAGCAGAGAAAGGGGAGGTAACCTTGCTCCTTATGACCTCATAAGGAGGAGATTCCAGATCGGCCCATCTGAGCTTTCATTTTCTCAAAGGCAGAGCAGGATACCCAGAGCTCGGTTTACACCTATCCCCATTTCTAGCCACTGGGGGACCATAGGCAGGCTGGGGGAACGCATATTAATGTTAAAAAACCTTGTAAAGTGAAATTTTCATGCTATAGGACCTTTAATATATATATATTTTTTTAACAGAATTTTAATTGCTCTGCTTAAACAATGTTTTGCTTTTACAAAATGATACTATAACTTTAACGCAAGACTGTTTGCGGCAGGTTGCTTCCAATCCAATGGATTGTTCCCCAGTGAGTAAAAGTGCATTAAGGATCGGACTAATCGAGTGAGTTTCTTTAAAAACTACTTGTTTCAAGAAGTTTCATGAATCAACCTCTGTGTTCTTAACAGCAAAGGATCGGCCTATTTTGTTTCAAGATGTTGACACTCTTAAAATCTTCCTGAAACAAATCAAATATAGTATATAGTGTAAGAAATGTCGAATAACTTCAGTTGTTTTAATAAAACTATCTTAGATCCACCACATCCATCAAGTGGGATGACTAAATATTTATTTCCTTTCTGGATTATGAGATATTTTCTCAACAATTGAGAACTATCCATAACAAGAGAAATATCCATGTCAACTAATGGCAAAAGTATGACAGAAAATACACTCACACACGCAATTAAGGAGTTGTATCAGGATGGAATGCAACATTTTGTTCACTTAAAAAAAAAAAACCCAATTAGAAAATGAACGTCTGGCCTGTTTGCTACCTCCCAGTCAGTTGGTTTCATTTCCATCGCTGCTGTTTGATGCTCAACATTTGACTACTGCACTCCACTACATAAAGTTTAACCAAATGTTCCCTTTCTCACACCTCCATTCCCAGAAACCCCACCACACACACATCTCACTCTGCCAGAGAGTCATCCAGGGGCCACCCTCATTACCCAATGCACAGGTGTCAGGAGTCTATTCTGGATGGACGAGGACCAGACCAAACCTTCGTTGTATACATGAACATATGCAAACCTGCACACACATCTTTCTTCTACACACTTCAGAGCCACTGGGGCTGAACTCTTTGGTTAATGACTTTCCCACCCACTACACAGCTTGCACATGTTGAAGCTGTTAACGATAAGTGGCTTTTCGAACTTGGTAACGTCCTAATGTCCCCGTTAATCTCACATTCCTCACTACAAAGGCCACAGAACATGGGCCAGCGATTTCACTGAGATGAGTAATTTTGTCAACTATTATAAACTAGTAGGCTACCCAACATTTTTCAGGGTCCCTTTGGCCCTGAGTACTGACACGGGGCAACTATGATCTGAGCAACATCAAAACATTTCTCCAAATCTTTCCTGATGAAAACCCTGTTGGAAACAACTCACTATTTAAAGTGAGATCACAGTTTCTTCTGATTAATTATTTAGGCAGCAAGTGTACACTGTAAGCTGATCTAAAATATCTGCACAACATGGAATTTAGTGGCCATGTTGTTTCCCTTAAAAGGAAAGAATGGCAAGCTTTATTAAAATATTTGGATGATAACTACAATTTGTTTTAATATATTTCTCCAGCAAGAGTGACAAGAGTGACACAACTGTGAATGGGGGTTAGAGGTGTAGGAATATCTGGTGTGGCTTTTTTACAAATCAGACCAAATATAATTATCGATGTTGTATTTAATGTTGTAATAATCTTTCATGATGCAATTTAAAGTTAGAGTAATTGAATTTTAATGTCTGTTGTTGCATGCATATCCAAGAGCCATTCAGCCATTTGTGCATACTGCTCTATCTGACAATTCACTGAGAGATAATTATGTCCTGTTATGAAAAAGTACAAACTTCGACCTTCTGATTTATTAAGCCTATCAATTTGACTGAAGTCGCTCATGCCTTTCACCGCTTCTGTTCCTTTCGTCCTTCAGTATCCCCCTGTGAAATATTTCAGGGAGATAGATAACTCTGAATATTTAAGCAAATAGCCTACAATCAAATAATAAAATTGCATTAAGCAAAGCTATGTTAAGCGACTATTAATACCACAAACGAAATTCATGACCTCACATATGGATTAATACAGTTGCAGAATACAGTAGCCTATTTTGTCAACAACACATGCCGTGATCGCAACTGTACAAATACAGAAAATAGCAGTAATGCACATTTTAAAGAAAGAGTTTAGAGGGTAAAACAGTATAAAGGTGTGCAGCCTAATAGTCTTTATATTTGAGGAATAGCCTACAGTTTACTCACTTTTGAGGGTCACATGTTTGAAGTATCAAACTAATGTAATTAGACTAGGATGTAAGTGGTAAATACCATCGAAAACCCTCAGTCTTGGCTGTGTGTCTTTTTATGTTACGACTTCTCATTTATTTTGTATGCACTACTGGTCATGTTGACCGCGGACTGCAGGTCATATTTGACCTGAGGGTCGGTAAACACTCTCAAATAAGGGACAAAGTGGCTAGATACCTGGAGGTGTCTGAAGGCGGCGGTTAGCTGAGTCATATGCAGAGTGAGGCACCTGGACGTGCATCTGGCGCTGTTGATTTTCTCCTGCACATCACCCTGCTCGGGGGAACTCCTGCGGGCACTAGTCACCGCCAGCACCGCGCACAGGAGCACCAAAACAGCCCGACAAACACACATTGCACCGCGCGGAAATACAAGAACACGAAATAAAGGGACGCACAAATAAATTAAACGGCAGACTTTCCTTCCTCGTGTCCGGCTCCTCAACGTCTTGCTCTCGCGACCCCTTAATAAGTTCAGAATGAAAACATCTGAGCGCTGCTCCTGTCTGCGCGCGAGCAGTGAGCGGAGCGGCTCTACCCTCCTCTCGGACACTCCCACCACCGGTAGGCTACAAGTGCGCCCACGCGGAGTTATAATGGTTTTCAACCTAATTATCCTTATCATCGTCATCATCATCATCATCATCATCATCATCATCCTCATCACCTCTGCGATTTCCATAACGTATTCCTCCAATTAGTCTCTTCATCATGATCATCATTATTATTATTATTATTATTATTATTATTATTATTATTATTATTATTATTATTATTATCATCACTCAAACGCTCCCTTCTCTTCACCACTATCAACTGTCTCTTTTCTCTGATAGCATCCACACTGCAGTTTTTATTTTTATTTTTTTTTAAAATCCCCAAAATATTAGGATCGAGTTATCCATTTATTTTGTCAATATCACTCTGCTCATGGGTCAACCAGAGATCAGCACCCTGGCGTAAGAAGACTTTTTTTGGGATGTCACAGTAGGAAAAGCCAGGTGTGAATGATAAAATAAATGATGGCTGAATTCCATTTAGCTGCTTCAGTTTCAGGTCCTGATAGTGTTCCTGATAGGGCTCACTGTCACACTTTCATGACTTAGTGTGACACTTGAATATAACAAAGACATTGGTAACGTACCATGATCATCATCATCACCATTATAACCCTGCATACCAACAAATCTAAATCAAAATCCTATAATAATCTTCTTTTATCTTACTTCACTGGTGCTCATGCAATTATGCATCATTATCATCATGTTCATCATCTTTATTCTCCTTTTTCTTATCACCACCCTCACCTCCAACATGATGTGGATCTTTAGTATCTTCATCTTCATTACTGCATCATCATCTCAGTAATCGTCATTACATCATCATTACCTCGCCATCTCACTTTAAGCTTCATCATCATTTTTTTTTTCTTGCCTAACCTTTATCATCTTAATCATCCACCATCTAATTTCCTCATCGCCATCATAGATAGATAGATAGATAGATAGATAGATAGATACTTTATTGATCCCCAAGGGGAAATTCAAGGTCCCAGTAGCTTAAAGACATCACACACAACATACACATACATCATAAACAGGATGATAATAATAACAAATCCACATGAATAATACGGACAATAAAAGAAAACATACTAAATAAAAAAATCCACATGAATGTACTAAGGGATGTATAAGCATGAAACGCTTGCAGTGACAGGGCAGGGACTGACAATGTGATTCAGTATGTATGCTAGGTGCTCTATGAGAGTGTGTGTCATGGTGGTAATGCAAATAAGTCCAATAGTGCAAGGATAAAGTCTAGAGACCAGCATTAAATATAAGAGAATAATGTTGACATAGTAATATAAAAACTATAGCAGTGCAAGGATGAAGTTTAAAAAAAGACAGAATTAAATATGGGCATTATAAGAGAATAAAGTAGACAGTAGGATAGACACAAATCAACAGTCAATGTTAGAGGTTTGAAGTAATAGGGTTACAGCCATTGTTTCAGTATTAAGTTAGACCTCAGTCCATGCTGGGGGAAGGAGGGAGGGAGGGGTTGTGCATTTGGGCTAATATAGCCAGTAAACAGTGTATACGATGTAAGCAGTAAACAGTGGGCCAGTGGACAGTCAGTACATAACTATTGTTATAGGAGGTAGTGGAAGTAGTGGAGAGGGAGGAGAGGCAGACAGACTATGCAGAGAAGTCTATCTCTCCTCTCCCCTTTTGTGAAGCATTGTGGAGTTGTATGGCCCTGGGCCCTGGGGACTTGACAAATAAACAGATCCATCAACTATCAACTCAGTAAGTAAATAAGGAACACTTTGTTGAAAATCAAAAAAAGTTGAGGAGATGCAGTGCAGTGAAGCAAGAGAAGGCATTTATGGCCTAATGGTTTGCATTGCAGGCTTTTGTTCTGAGCCTATTAACACTTTACTATTACTATTCTGAAAAACAAACTTCCCTTTATAGTCTGGTAATTCTCCCTGGTAATTATTAGAGCAGACTCATAAAAAGAGTATTTATTAATGGGAAAGAGACCTAAAGAATGTGTTGAGGTAGGTGTCTGTCGCGAAGCCAGTCAGTGTGTTAGTCACCACTTTTCAACAGCAACTGCAGAGCCAAATGGGTTTTATTAGATCCAGGGCCAAGTCAAGATGTTTAGGACACATTGTTTAAAAGCCCTATTTGTTTACATAAAACTATAACCCAGCAGAGGAGTCATCTCTGTTGGCAATAAGATGTAGAAAGAATCACCTACGTTTTGATTTACGGGAAATGGAAACGTATAAATATTTAGTAAGTACTGGCAGGACTGTTCTTGGCACTGCAGTGGAACCCAGACTAGATTCTGTCCTCATATAGAAAGGACAGCATACTGTAGGTTGGTATAATAGTACAATCCAGTGATTTACATCCTAAAGATATCAGCTATAATATGTACTTGTGATCCCCTCATCGTGTGTATAACCATGAACATGAGCTTTGAGAAGTTGAACCAAATAATATTATTTCCTCTCAGATTCTTTCATTTAAAGGACTTTTACAGGCCGTGTACAGTATGTGTGCACATGCACACCTGACCTCAGAGAACCTAGGCAGTCCTTAAATCAGTAAGCATGAAATCAATTATTACACACACACACACACACACACATACACACACACAGTAGTTGCCCATTATCTATATGACCGATATGTTCATATTTTCATAAAACACCCTGCTCAGGTTTCTGAATAAACCATTAGTGGAGTAAAGACCCTCCCCAACACATACTAAAACATCACAACAGAAGCATTCACCGTCTGTCCAAATCTGTTTATTGATTAAAGCCAAATGTCTTCAAATTTCATGAAAAGAGAGAGACGAAGAGGGATAGAGAGAAGAGAAACAGAGTGATAGAGACAGAAAGAAAGAAAGAAAGAAAGAAAGAAAGAAAGAAAGAAAGAAAGAAAGAAAGAAAGAAAGAAAGAAAGAGAAAGAAAGAAAAAGAAGAAAGTACTAAAGAAAGAAAGAAAGAAAAAAGTACCAAAGAAAGAAAGAAAGAAAAAGAAACAGAAAGTTCTGGCCTGTTTTCAGACCTCTTAATCAATGCCTGCTATCTTATTTTTTCAGCGATCTAGATCTAGATATTGAAGTGAAAACGGAAATGACTTTATTCGGTCTAATGATCAGGCTAAGTGCTTGAGCTCCAAAGTTGTGTCCTGAATATCATTTCAATGAATTTGGGAGGTTTAATGACTTGAGGAGGAGTTTACAATCTACATTTATACAGAAATTAATCATTCAATCCATTCAAGATAGTTTGAATTTCTCCATCAAAAATGTATTTCTGCCATTGTGGGGGAGATCAAATTAGCAAAAATATTTATTTGAACAGCTAAATTCATAAAGTTATGTGGAAAAGAAACATTTTACAGACTTTTTTGGGATGGCTATTGAAACATGTCTTGGGGTTGCTGCACTGGAGGGACTTTGGACTCTTGACCTAAGTATTTCTAAAGTCCTACAACCCTGTAAACCAGTTTGTAATGAAGTTTGTGTGGAGAGTGATACAGTTGTACTGTCTAATCTTATTCACTAAGAATAAAATTAGGACATATTTCCAATTGTGTTATGGCTTTTCATGTTCACAGAGAAGATTGAGTTTCATGATTCATGCTATTATACTGCTACGTGTAGCTCTCTGATGATGAAATCTTATGAACCGGTCTGTTTGACATCTGACTTCTAGGCCTTCCTCACAATGTACCACATAAACACAATTTCACAACTAAACCCAGCAGAATTAACCGTCTCTATGAACTACAAAACAGAGAAGCTGTTTCCAATTTTCAAATATGATCTCTATGTATTTAACATGTCACCAATCAAATCCAAACTGTGTCATCTACTGAATCCCAATCCATTTAAACTGTTTCTGCCACAATTTGTACATGTTGTTATCGTTCCTGTCCAAGATTATTGAAGTGGTCAGAGATTATTCCCTGCAGCTGGTACTACTCACCACTCATCTGTTAGTCGTCTGATCTCCGTCACCTTCAAAGTCTTCAACAGAACTGTTTCTCAAGCCATGGTCCAGGGACCCAAAGGTGGCTCATAGTGAATACTCAGCACAGTCTGTGTATGTCAAGAGTAAGGGAAGGCAGGGGGTTTGTGAATGGAGCTACAGTGTCACTATGTGGCATATCACAGCAATTGCTAATTTAGTATGGTTTCATAAAGGACAATACTGTATAAACCAGTGGTTTCAGCGACTTAAGTTAACCTGAGAAGACTAGCATGAGTTAAATATATCACATGCATCATTATGGAGTTAGTGAAAATGTGACTGTGGACAAAACAATATTGCAAATGACCACGATCATAATGCCTAAATGGTTTTTCAAAAGCTAATCCTCAAAATAAGATTGTCAATCATGCAATTCCAAGTTTAAAGTCTTTAACTTAAAGTAATGTTGGTGTGCTTAAGGAATTTCCCTGTAGATTTTGTTTTATTTTCTATCAGAGCACAGTAGTAAACTTTTACAGAATATTTTATGGTGAGGATTTAAGGTAACATCACAAAAGAAGCTGATATTAAATTCATAAGAGGTTACTGATTACACAGAAATGCAGACTGTGTTCAATTACTCTTCTACAGGCAATAATGCAGTTCAACAATACAATACAGTTCCTATGTCTTGCTCCTGAAGCAAACTACTTGATTTTTATTGTTAAGGAATTTAACAGACTCAGTGTAATCTCCAAAACTCTCCCTCATGCATGTCTAACATGCTGCCCATCTGCTGAGTGGTTGTATTGCTGTAAAATGTGAAAGGTGAAAACTACTGACCTAACTGCTGCAGAGCCTTAAGATAAGATAAAACTTTATTGTCCGTTCACATGGAAAGTTTCCTTGCATCACATGCTCCAACAATCGACAGACTAACATAAAACAACATAAAAACATCTGTAAGGTCATCCTCCAGCAGTCATCAAAAAGACATGATACAATATAAACATCTGACACACCTGTCCCTCGTCACACGCACATACATTTTACATCCAAACATATATGATTTATGATTGTTATGAGCACAGTCCCTGTCTGGGTAAAAAAAAAAAGTGGTGTAACCTTGGTGAAAATAATGTGTTTGTGTAAAGCGGTCAAGATAACACACTCTCAGACAGATACTGACTCCCGTCTGCCCTACTATCTACTCACCCATTATGAATGACTGCATTTGTCTTTCTCCTTAGTGGGCTTATGTACAGTATTTGCATGCTGTGGTGGTGGTATCTTTTCATTCAGGACAAAGACTGTATATTTATCACAAGACACATTCTCATTATTTGTGGTGGAAATCTGAACAAGATCTGAATAAAAGAGGATGTGAGACAAAACCTCTCTTTCGTTTGGTTTATTTCATACGTGCATGTAGGGGAACAAGTCCTGCACAGATACACAGCAACCGCACAGGAGTTGAGCCCCTGAACAAGAGCAAGCACAACCTTAAATACATTTACAAATGAATGGGCCTGTCATGTTTACAGATGATTTACAGATTGATTAATCCCTTATCCTGTCAATGATAATCCAACAGTAACTGTTGTTCTACTATTATATACACATTTATATGGGATGGAAGCACTAAAAGTAGCCTACCACACAGGAAGCAGGGGCCAGAACAAGGCTAAATTGAGTTCACTCTAGCATTAATTCTAATACTGGTGAATGGTTACTGTAGGGGAGGCCGGGGATAGTTGTAACATTTTTGACATTTCTGTCTGTATCTTGGAGCTCTTTGAAGCCAGTGTGTTCAAAATGTGATATATACTAGTTACACGTGTCTGCTATTACATAGTGTAGCGGTTATCTCTGCAACCCAAACAGAAAATGCACGGTTTACTCTCAAACACAAGGAGGAAAATGTTACAATTTACCCCATGGTCTGGGTTAATTGTACCAAACCTTGGGGTGAAATATAACATCATGAAATTAGGATTATGACAAAAATTGATATTGAAACTTTTATTCAACACTTAAATGACTTTTTAACATAATATTTGTGTGTAATATGCCCTGAGATTGTACCACGCGCAGTTCTCCACCCCGGTCCAGTCTGCGGCGCAGCGGCGGTAATGTAGCAACCACATGAAGAAATAGGCGTAGTAGAAGAAGACAGAAGCGGAAGAGCAGCGGATGTTTTGATCTGTCGGCTTATATACTGTCTATGCTTACAGTAAGTTCATTTACATTTACTTGGTTGTAAATTGTAGATGTATTCCTACCATGTGTGCTTTATTTCACCGAATCAGTGTAGCTACGCGAACGATTCAAGGTATCAAATAAGACAATTAGCTTGACCTGTAGCGGTTCTGTTGTTATTTTTCGTCAGCAGCGTCATCTTAAATTAGCTAACGTTAACAGTAACATTTAATTTAGCTTTTGGTCGTGTGTCGTGTATCTAACAATCGGCTCAACACTTTGTATTTCAGTGTTACCATAGACATTAGTTTTATATTAGATGTATTAAATATAGTTATGTTTGTGTCATTACACAGTTCACCCTGTGTTAGCCCTTTTATATACTGTCTATGGTGTTAGCCCCAGTTTGTTCCTCATGTAACGTTAGGCAGGGTTTAGGCAACTTTATATGACGGTAGCACATTTCATATGGAGACACTGGCACAAATGCTTCTTTTTACATTTAGTATAGTTGATATATTATATTATATTATATTATATTATTAATATTGTATTATGCCTCTGGGATTATTTATGTATTAAGTGTTGTAACGTTATGTATTGTGCTGTTATTTTATTGGACCATGAGTCCGTAATAAAGTCTTATCAGCAACAAGGCAATTCAAGTGCTTTACATAAAACATTAAAGACCAATTAAACAACAATTAAAACATTTATTAAAGAAAATAGAAAAAAAGCTAAAATATAAAAAGACAGGTATACAATAGAAAAATAAAAGTTACAGTGCAGTGTTAGAAATGAACATTTACTTGATTTCCTAAAAGGCAGTGTCAAACAGAAAAGTCTTCAGCCTTCATTTATAGGAACTGAGATTTGCAACGGACCTGCAGTTTTCTTTCTGTGGTGCATGAAAACTGCTTCTCCATGTTTAGTTCGGATCCTGGGGACAGAAAGCAGTAAGTCCCCGACGACCTGAGAGTTCTGGATGGTCAGAAATGTATTTTGGCACTAAACTGTTCAGTGCTTTATGAGAGACAGGAAGCCAGTGTAAAGAGCTCAGGACTGGAGTGATGTGATCCACTTTGTTGGTCTGAGTGATATACTCTGGAGCAGCAGCGTTCTGAATCAGCTGCAGCTGTCTAATTGATAATAATAGATATTAAAAACAACTGTTCTGTATTTTTGAATTGACGATTACAATGACTTCTACCAGTTACACGAGAGGCACAAACTGGGACTAACCAGTTTGTGTGGCATATTATGGAAATATTTTACATGCAGCCTTGTAGACAGGGCATTTAATCATTTAATATTAGGTGGAATTGCCAATATAATTTCAAATTTGTTTTCGTCCTCATTAAGAGAAGTTAACTCTGTATTAGTTAGACATAGCTATGGCACGCTTTCCTGTTATATTGAGGTCGAGAGCCAAAGAAGGGGTGTCTTGTTGAAGATCAAAATGGATGGATGTGTAAGGATGATGCATAGTCACTCAAGACCTGCTTTCAAAATTACTTTTCATAGGAAAATGTCAAAAAAGTCAAAAAAGAGAAAGCGCAAGAAGTTGTCATCCTCAAGTGAAGAAGATGAGAAGGTAAGAAGGCATTCAACAGTGTTGACTATTGTTGCTATGGGTGGTTGATGTGGCTAAAATACTATATTTGGATACAGGTTATTTTATACCATGATATCAATATGTAGGTGGTATAATGTCACATAAAGTCGGGGGAAAATCAGTTGAGAAAGTATTCATGGATAAAAAATGTCTGTTTTTGGCTAGTCCAGCAAATATTGTACAAATCAAAATGCTTCATCACATTTTGAGTATAAATAAAGGTTTAATTAATGACGAATAATTTGTGCTAAAAATCTAATATTGCCATGAATTAGTCCTCATTGATTTGCAGACAGATAGACTACAACCAGAGATATTATAAATTCACATCTTTATGTATTATCTTTATTGTAATTATTTTTTTCATTATCAATTAATCTGACGATTACTGTATGTTCTCAATAGTCTTGTCTTTAAAGTTAAAAAATATATTTTAAATATTAAATACCCATCACAATTTTCCAAAGCTGCACATTGATTGTTATGTTTGACCAACGGTCCAAAACCCAAATAGATATTTGAGAATATTGAGCAAATATTTAGCATTTTTGCTTGAAAACTTACTAAAACTAATAAATCAAATCCCCAAATTGTTGCAGATTAATATTCTTAATGAAATATTAATGAATCAACAAATAGTTTCAGCTCTAGTCTCACCGTACCGTATATATTGTATATTGTCTAACAACCAACTGTAGTTGTTTATGTCATCAAGGGTCTACTCTGTACTCACAATAAAGTCCTCCCAAGAGATTTAAATAATTTTTTTTCAATTGTTTTCAGGCATCCAAGAAACGAGATGTTACCAAGAAGTGCAAACATGGCAAGAGAAAGCAAGATGTAAAAAGTCAGGCGAGGTTAGATACAGTATACTTGACTTTAACAACAAATTAATATTGATATTATGTAGTTGAAAATCATTCACGTAATTGATATGTTTGTTAATTCTCTCTGACTGATATTTCGTCTGTTCTTCTACATGTAGCTGTGCAGCAAAACTGGAAAATTGTGCTTTTTCTACCGTTAAAGATGTTTCCCAAAGCACCCGCCAGATCAAAAAGCCTGTCTACAGACTGGCAAAAACACAAGCAACAGACCAGAAAGCTGTTAATAAGGAAGAAGAATGTACAAAATCAAAAAGTGTCTTAGTGCCATCCCATTGGGGAAAATGCTCTAGTAAAGCAAAAAACGATATTTCAGGGAACGAAAATACTGTCAGTGGGAATAAGACTGTGAAAATGGGACACTTAAAATCCTCGAACAATGCAGGTACAGTTCCTCAGAGGACAGACAAGACATCTAATGAAAGATCAGATGAAAAGTCTTCCCAAAGGACCCCATCCAAAAGAAAAAAGCAGCTAATGAGTCCCAGTTTGGTTTCTGCTGAACAGAAAGAACAGAGGCAGGATGTCCTGGAGAGGGAGCGCAGAGCTGAGGAACTATCAAGGTCTGGAAATGACAGCAACACCATCAAGACCAGGGAACCAGTCAAGACCTCCTCCGCTTCCAAGGATACTTCGCGGCAAAAGAGAACCGAACTGTTCGAGAAGATGTGCCAAAGGCATCAAAAAAATAAAGCTAAAAGGAGTCTGTGTACAGAAGCCAAAACTTCCTCTTCCTCTACCACAAAGCATTCCTCCACTTCAGCCAAGCAGACTACCTCAGTGAGTAGCTCAGATGTGGTGAAGAATGTCACTTCAATCCCAGGTAATGCCACATCAGTGTCACATAAGACAGCTAAGTCATCATCTGCTCAGCAACAAAAATGCTCTATCGCATCACCTCTGCCTCCTAATTTTAAGATACCAAAACTGGTTCAACCAAGGTCATTAGGTAGCACCGGTAGGGATAATGATGCTAGTTCTACAAACCGAAATCTCAAACATGGGACTGAGATTTCAGTCTCTGGGGCCTCAAGGAGCAACTCCAAGCAGGAAACTGTCCATCAAGCTCACAGCTGTTTGGATGTTACACCTAGTTGTTCATCTGAAGGACAAGATAAGAGGTCCTCTTTGTCAGATCGACTCCCAGCTACGTCTCATACCGTCACTGAGCCGTGGTATGACCAGGTAATAAAAAGCATAATTCATTTAATGTGAACAAGAAATTTATTGTTTATCTTGACAAAAATGATTCAAATAATAAAAATGTTCTAGCTAGTATGTTAAAATTGTATTTCGTTGTTGCAATGGTTCAAAATGGCAGAGATTGATTGTTTTTAAAATGTGTTTTTGTTTAGATGCAAGTGGTTGAAGAGCTACATCTTGCCCGTTCTGAGAAGAGATTGGAGGTGAATGTAATGCAAAGCTATGGAGAATTAACCTGTATGGACATAGACCTTCCAGAAGAGGGAGCTGCAGACACGTGTAAGTTTTATTGTTTTATTGGTAGACGCTTGACATCTTGTACACTCATAAGTGTAAAATATAAACTCTTTTTGGAATGTCTCAAATGACCAAATGCAGGCGCTATATGTTAAGTTCAAAAGTGTATGCATTGTATTGGCCTCACATTTAGTGTGATTTACCTGAAACATGATACGTAAGCAAAACAAAAACGTTTGCCTCAGAATGACACATGAAGATATTTACAAAATAAGACCTGTCAAGTTACAATTTTAGATTCTTCACTGGCTTCTGGAATCAGGTCTCTGAATATAGATTAGTGTCTCCTCCTGTCCTTGAAAATCTTGTAATTATTTTAAGATTATAGAGTAACCCCACAGAAGATGTGAAAAAGATAATAGTGCCATGTAGGTAAATGAAAACAACAATTCTGACCCGTAACCTGCACAGGCACTAAACTTATGCTGAAATTGTCATGTGCGATTTTTATTCAGTTGTTAACTTTTGACAGTCGGCAACAAACAATTCACTGAACATGAACTTGTCTTTTTACAGGTAAACAACCTCCTCAGCAAGACCTTATCCTTGTTTTGGACACCAACATTCTCCTCAGTCACCTGGATTATGTGAAAAAGATCATATATCACGGCCTTGGAGGTGTTGACATTTATTTTCATACTTGATGTTTCTTGTAGACCGATTTATAATAATTTTTATATGTTATATAATAATTTAACACATGCCATTATAAAAGGTATCCAAATAGTTTTCACTCCCAAGTTTGTCCACTTGTAAGCTAAATACTTGTAAATTAAGTTATTCAGCAGCAGTGGCTAAACTACCATTACACATCATCAAGAGATGTCCCCACCCTTTTAAACACAACATAATGTTTGCATCTCTAATAGAAAGAAGCAATACATGTTTACCTGTCCTCAACCCTCTTTGTTTAATTGTGTGTTTACCCTTATTCCTTGCCCTTACATTTTCCGTATCATTTTAATTAATTGAGTTATATTTAAGGACTAATGAACAATGTCAAGTCCTGATACAATGATCATAGGTATGCAAAGAGGAGACCATGTTAACATGCATCGGCTCATAAAGAAAGAGTTTCATCACCAATTCAAAAAAGTGTAAAAGTACATTACATTGGGACATTATCATAAAAATAAAAACAAACATATCCAAAGAAAGTATGATTTCCACATTTTGGGGATTTTCTTCTATTCATTCTTCTATGAAATGCACTTAAAATTTGAAATATGGAATCATCACTACTTTGCTTTCTCCCCACTTCATGCTCTCTTAGCCCTGGGCTTCCCTATTGTCCTGATCCCCTGGGTGGTGCTTCAGGAGCTGGATTCCCTAAAAAGGGGGAAAGGCCTGTCAGGTTCTGTGGCCCACCTGGCAACTCCCGCCATCTCGTACATTTACAACTCTTTGAAGAATCGGGAACCTCACCTCTGGGGGCAGTCTATGCAGCAGGCCGCTGAGAGCAGCAGTGAGTGCTGATTTAAGGACAATATGGGAATTTTCGGTGCACTGAAAGTAGTATGAATTTATCACAACATGGTATGGAACCTAAAGGTTAAGAGTGGTTATCGTCTTCATACGCTGTCCATGAGCCCATAACAGATTTCTACTTGGGACTGTTGGGTGTTATCTTAGACATTAACATGATGGCTGAGCAGGCTAATATACATAAATGTCACCTGTGGTTACAAAAGATCCCACATCAAACATTACAGAAATTTGCAGGCAAAACAATAAGCACTTACGTGGAATATTTATGCTTTTCCTATGGGTAAAAGCATCACAATATAATAATGTATCTTTCATATCAATGCTCAAGTGTGGGATTTTTGGCTGTAAACATTTCTTTTAGTTCTATTAGAGTCTGATCATTGACTTTGATGGGTTTGCATGATTTATTTTATTATTGAGCATGGTATAGTGTCTAAGTTGTGGGAGATCACAGCATGTTATTCCTTCTATAGAGCGTTTCTGCCTTTACAGTAAGCTATTACATTAACAGCAACAGAGCTGCCTTGCATCCCTGCCCAACACTAATATAAACACTAGGTGGCACTAGCACTAATTTCCTCCACATCTTCATAGCATACATTGTGAGCATCTCAAGGGCAGGTTTCAGCCATGCATAAGGTAACCCACTTCTTAGCTGTATGTAATATTGATCAGACATCAATATTTCAACAGTGGTATGAAGATATCTTCCAAAAGATCTGTGAAAAGGAGATTTATTGCATCTCCTAAAAATAGGCCTGAGATCTCCATCTTGTTTTCTTCATCTTCCCCCTTGTCTTTAAAAGAAAAAAAGACACCCTGTTGTTGTACAGTGTGGTAACACGCTTACCATGAGCTATCAGTATCGTGAATTAAACATGTCTCTTTGTCCTTATACAGACTGTTTCTCTCTGTCGCTCTTGTCTTCCTGTCCCTTACTCTTTCTCTTTGTCCCTCCTTGTCCCCAGATGGTCTGAATGCTGAGAATAATGATGACAGGGTGCTGCAGTGCTGCCTGCAATACCAGAGTCTCTACCCAGAGTGTGCTCACATTCTATGCACGTGAGTTCCCCCTCCCCCTATGGTATACTGCTGCTGCTGCAGAGTCTGTGTCCTCTGCAAATAATGCACATGCATGTGACACAGTGGGTCCAGCCAGATAGTTCCAGTTGGAATGAAAGAAAGAGAAGGCCAGACAGAGTAATTAGGCAAGAATAGATGTGCTGAGCAGGGAGAGTTTAGTTCAGGGATTTTTCGGCTTACATAGTGGGGTGGCCATTGTGTTGTTTCACCTACATTTTCCTTTTAACCTATTTCTCTGACTGCCACTATTTCCAGACACTGTAATTGATCATTTTGCTAAATTAAAGGAGAAGTGGGCAGACATTCGATTAGCGTTGCACAGCAACAGGTCAGATTACTCTGGATCCGGTTTTACCCACCAAACCTCCAGGCTGCTGTAAAATAGATGTGTTTTAACGTTGATTGTGTGATCACTGCCATATAGAATTGCCTGATTTAAAAACAAAACAAAAAAACAACAACATGTAATTCCCTCTTTTCTCTCTAGTAATGATAAGAACCTATGCAGTAAGGCCCTCCTGAGTGGGGTGAAGGCCCTCAGCAAGAGTGATTTAGAGGCAGAGGTTGGAAGATCCAGACATGGCTTTCATCCTGTGCAAAACAATAAGACTCCCATGCTGCCTCACATCAGCCCTCCTGTCTCATCACCAATGCCGAGCAGGAGCTGTACACCAGTCCAGCCACACTGTCAAGAGACAACAGGCATTTCTGTAGAAGAGGAAGGTGAGTCAGGGATTAATGTGCGCATCTTGCAAATGACTGGCCATATTCCATCATAGTGTTATAGTTAACAGCACATACCATCCATACACCTGCCATGTCTTCCCAGCCCTTCCAATTTCCGTGTTTTCTTTGCCTCACTTCAGGTCCATCTGTGTTCAATTCAGGTGACGTTTTAACAAACAAAAAAGGATATATGATAGAGTTTTAATTAGTGTTAGAGTTAAAATAATTATGATATGCTCCTGCTCTCTCTCTCTCCTACTGCACATACATGCATAGAATGTAATGTAAAGAATAACTGCAGTCCTGCATTATGTGTTAATTGTGTGTATCTACTAATATACAATATGTATGTATGTATGTAACTGATCACAGATGACAAGCGGCTGACCAAAAGAGAGGATGAAGAGAAGACAAAATGGGACTGTAGCTGTGTTTCTGAACTAGAAGACTGCCTGCGAGAGGTGCTGTCTGATGTGTTAGAGGTAGAGATGAAGGCGGCTTACCAAGAGCTTTGGCTAGAGGTAAAATTGTGTTTCACTTCATCTTTTAGACGATATTTTAAATACTGTTTTGCATTTTAAACTTAGAGAACTAGTGTCTTGTATTTAGTGCTGCACAATTAATCGCAATATCAGTCAAAAATAATTGCAATTACGCATTTTCCTCGTATCCTGCCGCCCTACAGGTATTTATTAATTGATTAAAGGCAAGAATTTGGTTTTGCATGAGTTTAAGGAATCTTAATTTAAATCTCTTGTGTGCCTTACAGGTGTCTAGATGCGCCAGATTGACTGACATTTTGAAAATTGCAATATTTTTTATTTTTCATGTTGGCTTTTGATTGTTTTGTTTTTTTGTGGACAGATAGTTTACCTGAAACCACCATGGACTCTTCAAGATGTCCTGCATTGTTTAAAAAAACACTGGATTGCTGTTTTTGGGCACATTGTCCCACGGAGGAAGCAGCAAACAGTTTTAAACCTCATTGACTTCTTCAACTCAGGTATGTAGTTGGATGAGGGGGAAGGGCTATGATGTATTTGAGTGATAGTCAACAGTCTTCTAATGAGTACATATTTTTAAAATGCTTTTTTTTTTCTTTTACCCCAGTTAAAGATTATTAAAGATCCAGTACAGTCTTAGTTTTTTTGTTGATACCAGACATAGATAAATAATGTCTACAAACAGATAATATAGAAAACAGATAATAAATAAATAAATAATAATTAAATCAAGTCAGTTTAGAAATTAGCTTTTATCTTTAGCTGTGCAGCCTTAAGGTTTCTAATATGGCATACGTTGTGCGCAGTACATCAACTCAAAGTGTGTACCTCTGACATTGTTTATTTGGTGTATTCTAATCTTCCTTTGGATGTGAACAATATATTTAGAAAAAAACAAACAAATTTGAGATACTACATGAGATACGAGAGCAAAAAATTTTACTTCTGTGGAAACGACCAAGCTGAACTCCCAGAGGTGTATACATGCAAAGATATTATTTGTTCCACTAACAGTAACAGTTTTAAGACTGTAAGCCAAGCATTTCTGTTCTCCTTTTTATTCTTCTCCGGACAGCGGTGTTGAGATACTGAGTCATCCCCCAGATAAAACCTTCCACTGGGGTATGACGTGGTCTGTCCTGCACTGCGCTAGAATCCTACAGAACTACATACAGAATCAGGTCATCTGCTGAAACGCTCAAATGTGTGTCAGAAAGATGCTGAGTTGTCCACTGCAGCACTTCTTACTCTGGATCTCATCACTGGATCCAATTAAATTACACTAACTGTGTGTGTGTGTGTGTGTGTGTGTGTGTGTGTGTGTGTGTGTGTGTGTGTGTGTGTGTGTGTGTGTGTGTGTGTGTGTGTGTGTGTGTGTGTGTGTGTGTGTGTGTGTGTGTGTGTGTGTGTGTGTGTGTGTGTGTGTGTGTGTGTGTGTGTGTGTGTGTGTGTGTGTGTGTGTGTGTCCTTACACTAACATTATTCTGGATTTCTTGGGACCACGCAGCCTGGTTCTGTGCCAGGACTGTGAGAGGAGGAGTGGGAGGAAAGGAAGGAGGGATAAACTGAACAAGAGCAAATCTAGGAGTGGAAAAGTACTGCGAGTGTGTTTGTTGTTAGTTGTAGCTACACTTGTGAGAACAGAACTTTTACAGCCTCCTAAAAAGTGACAAAAGCAGAATAATTTAGGGATGCTCAGGGAACTTTAGGCACATTTTACTGTGTATTGATAACTGCTTAGGTTACGGTCAGGGTAAGGGTTCCCGAAAGGTATGTATCTGTTATCGTTAAGGTAAGGTCCCAGAGAATTAATGAAAGTCCAAACAATGTCCTTTCAGGTATTCAGTATAGCAAAAACAATGTTGGACATAACACACGCTCACAGTCTCATTCATATGCTCACAGTCTCTCAGCTGACTTGTTTTTGGCCACAGTGTCTAGCAGCGTGACTCTTTTGTTCTTCCTACAAGGCTACACACACAACACATCCTCTTTCCTTTTGCCTAGGTTTACCAAAAAACTGGCAACTGATTGTCTGTATATGTTGAAGTGCATCTATGTGCATCTACTGGCACTGACCCACATGATGGGTGATATCTATCTATCATGTGTTTACCCAGGTGAAACTGCGGACTGTAGCGCTACCTCAGCGGCCCTCCAAGAAGCTAAGGAACTTGTGAAAGCGTTTGGAAAAAGTTCAAGCCGTGTTCCCAGTGCCATCTCCATAATGGACAACATTTACAATAAGCTACAACCGCAGGTCAGCTTGGAGCAAATTAGATACCTCAAAGTATTCCACTTCCAGTTCAAATAGTTACCTCCTTTTCTAGGACTGCACTCTGAATTGTTTTTACATTGTGGTGGTTTGGAAGCACAGAATATTTGCATACCCTGTTTGTATCGTGTGTTGTGTTTATACCCAGATAGCAAGTGGGGAAAATCTATTCTCTTTTAGACTTCAAAGCGTTGATTGCCACAACGATAATTACCCAGACAGCAGGATGCATTATCATGCTATACACAGGTTTTTAATTGACACTATTGGATTTTATATCTACATATGTGTGTGTTTGTGTGTGTAGTGGGAATCTCCTGCCTGTGATGTTGTCATGAATGATGATGATGAAGACAAACAACCCACATCTGCTCAGGTTTCTCACCAGGAAGTATGGGCCCTGTTTGAGAACATCTGGTCTAATGTGTTCCAATTAAGGTGGGTGTAACATGGATTTGACTGATCCAGTACTGGGACGATTCTACTGCAGACATTTGTGAATATGTTACAGATTTGAAGAAAAAATGCCTTGATTTTTACCTGGACTTTATGTCACCTTACATTCAAAAGTTGTTGTTTCCTGCTGCAAGAAGACACCATTCTAGAGGGTGAACGAGGTCTCTTGCAACACTTCTGCTAATAGAACGTGTAGTGGAAAGTAGAAAGAAAATTAGCAGGAACCAAAAAATTTGGAGGTTGTTTATTTTGATATTATTGTTTGTTTTTTATTCCATTCCACTGACCGCTAAGGTCATTTGTTTCTGTCATGTTTCAGCTTAGAAGTGTTCAAAGCTCTGGGCTTTGACCCTCACACCATGCAGAGGGCTCAGTCAGTGGGAGGCCCTCCACCACCACAGGACGCCTTGGTCTATTTGCACAAACTGTCCTCCATGGTCTCACAGCTGCTCCAAGCTTTCAGCAGGTATCTCAGCCAACTCATATCACTGCTGTCCACTAAACATTCTGCTTCTCTCCCTGTTAGCCACTATGTCCACTGTGTTAACGTTATATTACTCACTTTGTACAACTTGTATGTGAAAGGAGGTAGCCTGTGTTGATGAACCCACAAAGATTTATCACTCTATTATGCAGTTCCCCTCAGCTCTACAGAGTATTATAGTGACTTGTAGCTCATTGTTTTAGTTTTCCAGCCCGCAATCTTACTGTTTTGTCTCTCTCTCGTAGTGTTTTTTTATTTATTTTTTTTAGCGAAAAAGCTCTAAAAACCAAATGCATACTACCCAGTCTGCCCAGCAAACTTAGAGACTGTCTGGTAGTAACATTGTGGTGCAATTAGCAGCCAAACAGCCATTTCCCTCAGGAGATGGTGGAGAACAAATGCAGAGCTAAAAGGACTGCCTTGTATACCAAAGTTAAACTTGATTGCTATAGCTGTATCCATATGCAAAAGGTGTTACAGACCCCTTGTTAATTCTCAGTGGGTTTAAAGAGCCAAAAATGAGGTTTCTGAGCAGGAATTCTGTGGCACCTCTGAAAACCTCTCCTGCAACACCCTCCGTAACTATTCAATCTCTTTTCATCGTACCGACTGAACCCTCTGACTTAACTTTCCTCATGCCTTCACAGGTGTGTTTCACCTTTGTCTGTACAACCATTCCCTCTAAGAAGCCCCTTTTAAACTGTCCTTCACCTGTCCTTAACCAGCCTACGCCTTCCTGTGTCCTGATTATGTGTATGTGTTGTATGCTCTCAGCTGTCAGGCCCTATTTGGCATGTAGTATTAGTAGTGTTAATCTGCTTAACCTTGTAGCTTCGCCTTATCACCTTTGCCATGACGCAACAGAAAGCGCTACACTGTAGCAGTGCTTAATTTCTCACAATGCCTAGGAGAAGGAAAATGCTAACAGTTATGCCTGAGATGTCCTCATCTCCTATAGGCTTTCCCACAGTATACTCAGACATGCAGTGACATCTCAAAATATTTGTACTTGCACAACATCCTTGCAGTCAACTTGTTTCCTGTTAGGTTAGTGATGATTAACATTGCTGTCATGGCAAGTACAAGAACACATTCCACAATTTAGAATTCTTTCAGCTCCATTAATATAATCCAACTACTTTAGAAAGATGGCTAGATAGGATATTACAATATTAGTTAGCTAATAATTTGGTCACTCAAGTCTTCACAGTGTATCTGTCCTATTTATTATTTTTTCACTTTCAGTTGCTCTCTTACACACACACACACACACACACACACACACACACACACACACACACACACACACACACACACACACACACTCCTGAAAATAACCTTAAAAATGTGTGTGCCAATGAAATCAAATTGTATTTTGTTTCTGCTGTGCATTATTTTGTTCTCTCTCGGTTGGTTGTGCTCCCCTCTGAATCTGTAACTTGTTGATTCATATAGGAAACATCTTTTAGAGCAGAACCTGTACAACCAGTAAAAGCAGTGATAAGAATTTGGACAATGTTTTTTAACAACTAGACAAGTGTGTTTTTATTTATCTCTGTGGTGAGATATGAAGAAAAGAAAAATTATGCTCTTGCAGTGTTTTGTCAGCTCAGTGGCTATAAAACAGACAAAATAGCCCTCTTAGATCATTATCCACTAAACTCCTAAGTATGTGTCCCAGGTGCACTTTATTACCACTTCCACCCACCAGGCCTTTATAGCTCCCCTGTTTATTGTGTTTGCCAGCCTTTGTCTGTCTTTGTGGGATGTTAATCAGTCTGAAGAGGAGCAGTGTCCTCAAAAAGTTTGTAAAGATAATACTTTTTTTTTGCATGTGGAGCTGTAAGTGTGCACTCTGACAATGATATCCTGCTAGTGCACAATCGAGACCTAAATCAGGTGAAGGTGCAGATGTTCACTCTGCACAAAACAACCTCAACAAGTTCTACCACAACTGCATCCTGTTTTAAAAGTAGATTTGTTTAGATCTTTTCTCTTTTCTCTCAAGCTTGTAGTGTGTGTGTGTGTGTGTGTGTGTGTGTGTGTGTGTGTGTGTGTGTGTGTGTGTGTGTGTGTGTGTGTGTGTGTGTGTGTGTGTGTGTGTGTGTGTGTGTGTGTGTGTGTGTGTGTGTGTGTGTGTGTGTGTGGCTTTGCTCAGTTGTGTGGCTTTTGTAGATATATTATGAAAGTTGTACATGTTTGTGATGGAGTTCCCCTTTGGTGTGAAGCACATTGAGTTTATTTTAAACTTCACTTAAATGTTCAGCTATTAGTTATGAATAACAGCCATTATGCTTACACACCCGCCTCTCACCTAATGTCTGCTGGAATTCCCTCTAAAGGATAAGCAAGTATAGCTAATGGAGGGATGGATGCTTACACATGCACTCAATATAAACACTTTTCTGCGATAACGGTGAATTCTTTTGAATTATTTTAGCACACTTATATATGCTTATCTATACACATGCATGTGTGTGTTGGGCTGCTCAAGTACCGTTGCCTAGGAGACAGCCAGACTAATTTCCACATGTTTGAGCGGAGCTATGACTCATTTCATACAGGCTATCTTTTTTTCGTCTCCCTCTCACTAATTTTTCTCATTCTGTGGACACTAGACATGGATAATTTAGGTCTCTGCTAAAATTTCCATTTTCTATTCCTCAGTCTTCCCTCCTCTACTTGCTTTCTTTTTGTCTGTTACTTTATTTTTTTCCTAGGCCTTCAGGGTAGGCCTCTGTAATAAAGCTATTGACAGTAATGTGTGTTTGCATGTGTGCAATTGGGTTAAGTGCATGGTGATGAATGGATGAATAGGTAGAGAAAGCATTCAACTATCTGTATATTCATTGTGTCTGCAGCTGTGCCAAAAGATTGTATATAAACTAAAAAGGGAATTATGTATGTGCTTTATCATTGTCTTCTCGATGTTTAAAAACTCTCAAGAAAGTGTTGAATCTGGAGAAAGGGGTAGCAGGACAGAATACATCGAAAAAGTGTTATTGTATGTAGTTTTAATTTACTGTTTAAATGCTCTTACAGTAGTGAAAGCAAAAGATTTAGTTCAGATTCACTTACACTGACCAAACGCTGCACTGAGGTAATAATTAAAATATCATACCTTTTCAGGCTTCACCTGAAAGAGAAGTCCTCTCTAAAATGTGTGTTTTTCTTCATCCCAGTGTCTTGTCCTCAGCTCCTGGTTTAGAGGAAGTCCAGACACTGCTCGGCATCATCCACGCTAATAAGGTTGGTGCCATTTCCCAGTTATTGCTATAAAATTAGATGGGTGCCTTTTTTAATTAAATCATTTGGCCTTTTTCAAATGTGTCCTTTGTCATGTTGAACACACCTTGACCTGTTCATTTTCAGCTCAGCTCATATGCCTTGTGTTTCAGATTGTTGATGTGGATTCCAGATTGACAGCCAAAGAACTTCTAGATTGTTTCTCACAACAAGACTACAGGTAGGACACACACACACACACACACACACACACACACACACACACACACACACACACACACACACACCACACAAACAAACAAACAAACAAACAAACAAACAAACAAACAAACAAACACAATAATAATGATTATTGCATAAATATTGTTGATACAGAGCATACATTTAAATTGTTGCTGTTACACTATGACTTCTGTCTGTCTGGTAAATCAGATGGATTTATTTTGACTCAACTTAAACAGTTGCTACAGATTTTTTTTTAAGATTGTATATAGATTTCTCAATATATACACTACTTATTCACTCCTAATTCCGCCGATATCAGCATGACCAGATAGATAGTTAAATTGTCTCCCTCTTCTGATAGATTGAGGAGTCGTATTTTGTTGTTTCATCTCATCTCATTCTGTTTCCTTGGGCATCCCACTCAACCTCCAAATATTCAAGTTGTTCTTCCATATAATTAATTCTCTTTTCTTGTGAATTGATGTGCACTACTTGCTTGTGCAAGTCGGAGAAGAGAGATTTCATTTTCTTGTCCAGTGATTCAACTTAAGTTTCAAAAGATTTCATCAGCATCAACGTTCTTTTCTCAGCTTAAAATGCTTTAACTATGCATTACTGTCCTTTGCGTCTCCTTGTTCTTTGTTCTCTTCGTCTCTGGCCTTTGAGGAAATGGTTGATTTGATTCTCAGCATTTCTATTCGCTGACAAATGCGGCAGATTTCTCAAATCTTTTACAAATATTAACTTGTACTTGCTACAAGCCTATCTTATCGCTTCCATATGTTTTAACATCCAGGATGAGCTTACAATACGTTTTTGTCACTTTCCTTTGGAGGTTAGGTGCATTAAAACTAGTGAAATAGACCCAGCACCGCCTTGATTTAACATGTAGCCACTGAGTTTGATGTATGTGTATAGCAACGACTTTCTTCTGACCAGAACGACAATGTCTGATTGCAAGTCAAACATTCTCAAGTTTTCCGAATTCTTGTGCTCTTTGTAGAAGCATGCCCGGGCAGGTATGTGTGTGTTGTTTATCCAGTGTCATTACCGTTAGTTTGTCATAGTTGCCCTCCTCACAGATATCCCCAGCAGAGCTCTGACAACAACGGTGGCCATGTCAACAGTTTCAAACAATTGTGTGTGTGTGTGTGTGTGTTATTAACATATCTTTGAAAGAAAGCTTCATAGGTCTTTGTACTTTTGTAATCTAATAGGCACACCACATTCAATCAACTCATTTTTATTGACACATGGAATCGTACAAGGTACAATTCCAGTGAAATTTTATTACCCACCAGGCTGGCATATAATGGGACTGCTATACAGTTACCTGGCTCACAAATCAGTTGATTCGTTAGCTGTTGAAACACGCACCCATGTTATCTTGTGGATGTATCTGTTGCATTGACAAGAATGATGCTGGTTCTGTACTAAGATGTCCTTTTCAAGTGGAAGTGAGAACTAGAAATACATGTTTGATTGAACCATGGAGATTAAGAGTAAAGCAAGTGTTGATTTAGCAAGCGTAGCTGGGATCATAGCTGAAGTGAGGTATGTGTCACTTCACCAGGCTATTGTCTATGCCATCTATCTACACACCTTATTATAACCTGTGGCCTATTTATGATTATGTTTAAGTTGAAAATTATAAGTATCTTTGGGAAGGACGTATCTCGTGGAAATCTGTAAGCACTCCAACACACTTAAAATGATGCACAAAAACACTGATGGATTCAAGATCCATTATAATAAAGTTCTTCTTCTTCTTCTTCTTCTTCTTCTTCTTCTTCTCTTTTCTTCTTCTTCTTCTTCTTCTTCTTCTTCTTCTTCTTCTTCTTCTTCTTCTTCTTCTTCTTCTTATTATTATTATTATTATTATTATTATTATTATTATTTAACAGAGACACATGGCTCAGGAGGAAAATTGTGTCTTCAGACCAGATCAGAGAGAAAGAAAATGCATCATTTATAGTCTTCCCAAAACAAGACCTGAGTGTCTTAAAGGTCCAATGTGTGGGAATTTCTCCCATCTAGCGTTGAGATCATATATCGCAATCAACTCTCTCGCGCCACGCAGTTCAAAGTACATATTACAGCTACGGTAGCCTTTGCGCTTTTTTCTGATGACGCCGGTCTCTTGCTCTTTTCAATATCCTGCAACACTTGGAATTGATGGTGGTGGTAAATATTCATGAAAAGGACAAGTTTGTGAACGGTCAACACAGATTTTGAGAATGAACAACTAAAAACGTTACACACTGGACCTTTTAAGAGACCATAGGCTGATCAGTCATGTGTGCAGCATCTGACTTCTCAATATAGAATGTAACCGAGATACAAGTAGCGTCAACAAAGCATATGATCTCCATCTGACATGTTTTTCAGTTATCAGCAAACATGTGATCTCAATGAACAATCTTTCCAGATAAACAGAGTGAGCAGAGTCACAGTAATCAAAACCCGAATAAATGATAAAACAATGTTTCATGAAGGTTCACCTGCGCAGGTATTTGCTGCAGCTTGAGAAAAAGAGGAGCTGCCGTTTAGGTCTACAAAGTGACCTCCACCCTTTCTCTCACTCGCTCATGTAACACAAGCTTTACTCTTACGCCTTCTCCAAGATGATCTTGCCTGTCTCAAGACTAAATTATTAACACATACAAGCACACAGTTATCCTACTTATCCTGCTTATCCTTAGCTGCTTTTTTTCCTGCTTGTCACTCGTAATATGACGTATTTTAACATAATCTGTACGCTACTTTTGCTACTTTTAGAACCAATATAATGGAAATGTTAATACAAATGTTTTAGTGCTGAAATTATTAGTTACATTTTGGGTAGTAGAAAATTATTCACCAACAATTTTAACAATCGGTTAATCATTTATCAAGAAAAAGCATAGAGCTAATGCTGATTCCAGCTTCTTGAATGTAAGGATTTGTTGTTTTCTGTGTTTTATTGTCATAGAAATGTAATATCTGTGGGTTTTGGAATCTTGGTTGCATGACACACAGTATTTTTGACATTTTATAGACTTAAGTAATAAGCGATTAATCAAAACAAATTGACAGATTGATTGATAATAAAAAAAATAGGTGCAGCTCTAAATATTTCCTTGCATTGCATTTTTGTGTAAATAAGCTATATTTTATTTTATACCCTCAGTCCCCCATGTATGAGCAACAGAATGCACACATACTGAGATGAACAGAATCAGTATCCCTGCCGCTCCAGGTCCATCATGATATGCTTCCGACGCTAAATTGCTGCTGCGTTTTTTTACTGCAGGTTGAACACAACAGCTTTCATGGAAACAGACTTCTAGGTATTTAACAGATTATTTGTTTTCCAGCCATTTTTAGTTATCTCTTAAAGCCGCCGCCTGACTGTCAGAAGCTGTTTCTGATGATTTCGTAACCCCAAAAAAGATATTGACTTTCACTAACCGCACAAGTGATTTTTATAGCTCGTGGTCACTTGAAAAAAGATAATTCTGTATTTGGACTGTGGTTACTGTGGTATATTGATAATGCTTATTGTATAACCAAAAAGTGTTCTCATCAGATAACTGAATGTTTTACTGCATTTTAAGGAGTTACTTACTTACTTGGAACAATGACTTGAAACCGTGATGAGACCAAAGGTTTATTCAGTTCTTTCCAGTCACGTCATTCCAACTTATGTTACAACAGGTCACCACTGAGAGATACCTTTAAGCTGAATGTGATTGTAAATATTTGATTTGGTACATCCACTGGGAAGTGATGTAGGCTTTTACTTAGTGGCGCGTTATCTATGGCGTTAAATATTTGATTTTGGTGCTCAGTGCGGTAGTATGATGTCATCCGTTATATAAAGCCTTAAGGAGGCCCTTTCTAGAAGCATGTTGGGTCACTGACAGGCAGCTTTCAGTACAAGTAGACCTCAACAGAAGATAAGATTTTCGAAATGTCCAATTCTGTATTCCTTATCATTCTTGATAACACAAACCTGTTGGCTTCATGGCTGTGGCTGAGGAGGTGCAGTGGGTCGCTGTAATCACAAAGTTGGCTGTTCAGTCCCCAGTTCCTCCTGTCCACATGTCAAAGTCTCATTGAGCAAGACACAGGTGTTTGTGAATGGGTGAATGAGAGGTAAATTGTAAATGTAAGTATAAAACGACTATAAAATACTAAATATGTTGCAATTTCAAGAAAGGTACAAAAGATTTATTTAAAAAAAAAAAAAGTACAGATGTAAGGAAGAGGTTTTCTTTATTTTAATAGCTAGATAAAGTAGGAATTAAATTGGAGTAGTTTGACTGTGGTAAAGACTGAGTAGGACCTGATAAGCCTATGGCTTCTACCTATCCCTTTTCAAACAGGTCCAGTGTTATGTTGTAATTTATATATATATATATATATATATATATATATATATATATACATACACATACATATATATATATTTGTCATATATATTTGTCATGTATGTGCATGTTCCTTGCCGTTTTTAGCTGTTAACTTGCTGCTGCATTTGAAGAGTGTGAGCATACAGTAAGGAGAGCTTTAATGTGGTCTTAGAAATGATTTGCAATCCAGTTGGGAAAGACACACAGTGCACTTGTGTGTTTGCATAAGCTCTTTTCCGAATGCCATCTCGATTTTACTGTTTTTTAAGAGAGTGGGTTGGAAATGGAACCAAACAAAACAAATTTGTTTCCCAGGTTTCTGTGTTTCTCAGCTCAGCTCGCCTTCTGCTAGAATACATTCAGGTCCACGAAATATTTGAATACATGCAGCCTTGCATCTCTTTCTACCTGCTTGTGATGTTTTCTATGCATGTGTGTGTGGTGCTCCAATTGTCTGTGATTTCCCTGGTGTTGTTAGGAAACGTGTTTGTGGACTTATTTGTGTGAAACTGTTGATTTTGCTTCTCACCTGTGGCTTGTGTGTCAGTATTGATGCCTGAAGTGTTTTAATAAGGCTTCGCTACAAATGATCACAGCCAATAGGTGAGAGCAAATACCTCAGTTGTAAGATATCGCCTCTCTCTTACATTGTATGTGTGTGAAGTCAAGTTGGCGTGTTACCATCAGTGTTTAACATGCATACCATTTCTCGTACAATAAATTGACTCAGACACACAACCTTAAACACCAGCTCCTTATCCATAGCAGTCAGCCCTTTTCAGCATTGTCTTCTATCATAATATTTACACATTGGTTTTATATAACTCAGTTAAGCAGAATGACCAGGGGGAAACACTGTACTGCTGTTTTCATAAAACTAACCATCCTGTGGGGAACAGCACATTTGAAGAAAGCCTAAAGCCTTTCATTAATGAATGTTCTGTTCTTTTGATTCGAAAGCTACACTGAAGAGAAACTGCTTTGTGTTTGATAAAAACAGATCATTCACTCTCAGTTGTTTCTCACCAAGTCAATCTTTTTGTTTTTCAACGATTAAATTATACATGGATTATAGCCATGTTAGAAATAGAGCTTTTCTTTCATCCTCTATTCCATAATATTACTGAAGTATAATACTGTTTCATCATTTACTAATTGGGCTGGACCAAAAGCCCTCACAAACCATTGTAGGTCAAACATTTCCTAAGCAAACCCAGGGCCACCTTGTTATCATTAACTGGCTTTCCTTTGTAAGCCTTTCTGTGCGACTGACTTACACTCGTCAGGTCAATTTTTAGGCTTTTAAATCAACGTCAAACGGGAAAACTCTTAAAAGAAATCCTTAGCTAGTTCATATTGTCAACGTGTGCAACAGGATTCATTCTTTACAGCATAATTGGTGTACGGTGAAAGAAGGGAAACACTGTTCATGTTAACAGCGTCAAGAGAAAATCTCAAAGCATGTGTCCAACCAAAAAAAGAAATAAAAAATATACAGCTAATGTTTCCAGATAATCAATAATCATTAATTAAAAAAAGAAAGGCAACCCTCCTGCACATATTGGCCTACTATTGTTCTTCTTTTTTCTTCTGATATTAAGAAGTAGATTGTGGAGACCAAGAATTGGTCACCATGGAGATAATCCATGTGTCCATAGCAGCATAATGTGATTGGCTTGAGAAGAACAGCAATCAGTTATGTCATCCTAATGCATCATGTGGTTCTATATTCGATTTGGTGCAAATCGTTGCTCTCTCCTGGGGATATCCATTAATTATATCAAACACATATAGACTGTTATGTAACACACACACAGAAGCAGCACAGCTCTCCCTTTTGTGTGTGTACATTGTGGGTCTGGGTCAGTGACTCTGCACAATCCATTTGCGTCACTGACTTTGTGTGACTGCGTTGAGAGATCCTTCCTGCAAGAGCTCCATGCTCTTTGTCGAGACCACTGTGTCACACTAATGAATGAAGCCGTAGTTGTAGCCAAGTCAACACGGGGACAGGAAGCCTTTCACACAGTCCCTCTGTCCACGCAGCATGCTGGAATGTAGAACCAGATCATTTGTGACAGACCAACGCAATCTGGGAGTAGCTTAAACCTGGCAAGAGTGAAGAGTCCGTAACACAACCTGCGATTTCCATGGGTTATAAAAACACACAGCTGCACCTTCGGATGAAGAAGGGGGAGGTGGATGGATGGATGGATGTAGGGTGAAAACAGGGGGCGTCAACAACCGGCAAACACTGTTCTTTCTTTCCTCCTTCTCTCCGCCCTGCAGTTACATAATGTTCCAATGGAAACAAAGCAGATGAGGACACAAACAAGCAACAAGCTCCCTCAGTGTCTCCGCTGCTAGGCAGCTGTTGCCAAGACACCCCCGACAGCCAATATGCGCATGTTGTTTGTGCTCACGGTGAAAACTGGTCATGTGTTTTTGTCTGTGCATTTGTAACTGCATGGATGTATGCAGTGTCGTAACCAGAAACATGTAAATGAACTGGAGGAAAGTGTGTGAAATAAAAGCTGTCAGCGGGCTTCTGGAAGCAGCCGCCTACACAGAAGCTCTTTTGTCTGTTTGGGACATTCTGTGCTGAACATGATCAGCACGTGGAAAGTTAACTCATCGAGATGTCTGTGTGGAGTCGTCCAGGTTCACACAAAGGGAGGTTGCACAACTCAAAACATTTAGCTGCTAGTAAGAATGGATAAAACAAAAACTGAACTAAAACCAGGGTATATAAAACCCTAACAACAGGCTGTGGCTTTTGCTAACACCCCAAATAGGGCCGTAGCAAAAAACAAAAAAAAAAACAGGCCCAACATTGCTCTGTACCTGAGAATTTGTGCTAAACACAACAGTCCTGTGGCAAGCTTATGCTACGTTTACACGTGGCCGGCTATTTTCATAAACGGACATTTCAGCCTCTCCGTTTTGTTTATATGTACCCGTGTATATATGCCGTCAATGCAGTCAAGAGCATGCCAGACCTGTAGGTGGCAGTGTATGTTGTGTTTAGTCACAATGTTTCAGTCACTTTTTTCAATGTTTAGTATTTTACATTTTAGTGTTTTTTTCCCCCATTATTTTGGCCACTTTTTTCAACATTTTAATTGCTTTTTCTGAATTTTTTTCCCAATGTTTTTGTGACTTTTTCAATGTTTTTTCTTTTTTTTTTTTACATTATTGGCGCTTTATGCATGTCCCATATTTTCTAACATAAAAAAACTTTGAAAACAGGTCAAATTTGACCCAGGGACAACATGAGGGTTAAAGCAGGTGACAACACCTTTTTCCTCCCACTTTAAATCGACCGCAGCAAAAGACACAAATACAGAGTTCCAACTTGTGCAGAAATGTTTGTGTTCGTGTAGGACCCCGAGACGATTGAGGAAGTAATTTTTAGGGCCGTTAAGGCCATTTGTCCATTGGTCAAGCTCACTGTTGTGTTTTTGCGTTCTCTCTTGACTTGTGTTCCCAGGGAGAAGCTGCGAGTTGGAGGGAACCAGTTAATGGGGCTGAAAGAGGCCCTGGATCGTTGTGTCGGGACCTCAGGTCAACAAATCCCCTTTACCACATCGCTGCCCTGATTGGATCCGAATCAGGGAGTCTGCACATCAGCCAAACAGATGCGCTGAATAAACAATATCCTTTACTTGAAGTAAAACACTTGAATTTGAAGCACGTCTGCTGCTCATAGTGTGCCTCTGGTGACTGGAACTGTTTACCCTTTTTTAATTTCCATGTATGGATGTTCTCCGTCATTGTCATTACATTTGCTAAACAGAGCTTGTACAGTATTTTCTGTATCTGACATTTTACATTATTAAGAGTTTAGAGTTCCTCCAATATTCATTCAGCTACATTACACCTGGTTGTCATATCTCCTGCCAAATCACAGTTGAGCAGCGATTTCTCACCTTTCACCCTTCACAGGGCATTTTATATATCATTTTATATTTCAGTTTAGTAAGTGTAACATTTATGCACAGAACATATTGTATTATTTTGTTACCGGTAGTTAAATCACAGCGCTGGCTTTCATTATTATTATTATTATTATTATTATTATTATTTAAACATTTAAATTTGTTTTTGAAACACAGTTTGTTACATAGTGTGCAAACATAGAATTTTGAGATATTTATTTAGTGATAGTTTTAGACGATATGAATGTGTGGTGATGCAACAATGTCTGAAGTTTTAGGTTTACCCCTCAGGCCACTGTGACAACTGACAGACAGCTTTCTTTTAATGACAATAGTTAACTATATTTTAATGTCTCTTCATTATTTTTCATCCCCGACCCTATTTAGCAGTTGGTTCCCATTATTTATGATTGTTCAACTCCACCGAAAGCTTCAGTTCACTGGGCTTAAAGAAATAGTACGTCATTTTTGGTAAATAGCGCTTATTCGCTTTCTTGTTCAGAGTATTTGTGCTACGCTAAGCTAACCATCTTCATATTTTTCATGTTCGTTTTACCAAATTAATGCTTTAGACTTTACACAACTGACTGCAAATATAGCTAAGAGCATAAAAACCAAAGCAATAACACCTGACCGAGAGTAAGGTTTGACTTGCCTGGCTATCTTTTGAGCTTCTTCTTTTCGAAATCATGATTTTTGAAAGCCGACAGATTGTCTCACGGTCCCAGTGAGAAGCTGAAACCAAATGGCTATTTATTTATTTTTACTAAAGCTATTGGTGGAGTTGTCACGCATAATCATAAATGATAAAGAACAAAACTTTAATAGAGTCTAGTTGGAAAACCAGTGAGTGCTCAGATTTTGCTGGTTTTGGTTGATTTTTTTTAAGTAGAAATGTAAATAATTTGAGAACACAAAATATATTTTATGTAACATACTTGAATGTTTACAACAAGACATTAAATGTTTTGAAGCTCTGTCTTATGAGAGATTTCTTTTTCTTGCTTCCACTGATCTTTGAGTAGTTAAGTCAGGACCACACAAGCATGAGGCATCGAGAGCACCACCCCCCCCCCCCTGCCCTTCCATGTGCATGTATGGAAAGCCTTAAGCGGGGAGAGCAGCAGTGCAGTTTAAATTGAGCGCGCTATTTGGAAAGCAGCTGAAACAGCTGAGCCATCAGCTGGTGTGCTGGTTTAGGAACGGTCAGCTATGGGCTGAGATGATAGCTGAGCTTGACTCCGTGACCTGCCCAGAACTTTACGCTATGATTCATAAGTGATTTCCAAAGGAATGTAGTCTCAGTTATTAGTGACTTAACTTAATCTTGTAGAACTTCTTTCCTTGTGGTATTTACTGCAGTTTTTAGGACAGGCTAATCTGGTATGTGTGCTGTGATTGACAGCCTGAGTGTGAGTTCATGGGGGTCCGCGGTTTTGTGTTTTTGTTTGTTGTGTGTGTGTGTGTGTGTGTGTGTGTGTGTGTGTGTGTGTGTGTGTGTGTGTGTGTGTGTGTGTGTGTGTGTGTGTGTGTGTGTGTGTGTGTGTGTGTGTGTGTGTGTGTGTGTGTGTGGTGACAAAGGGGATTAGAGTGCAGGTGACGCCAGCAGACTGGCTGCGATTACACCTGCTGCTGTGACACGCACAGCGAGGACAAAGCATCAGCCGCCATGCAGGTGTAGGGAGAACAGGTTGCGAGGGCCGACGACGATCTGAGGTCACTGAACTTCCTGTCCCATTAAGTCATCACAGAGTCGGACACGACGCAGACGCAGTGGTTATTGAACATGTTCAGTGGACTCTAACCTTTGGCTTTTTGTTCCTGATGTGTCTCCTGCATCATACATTTTCCCACGTAATCGTTTATAAAAGTGTGAATTTTAAATTTGACTTCATTTCTAAGTTCAAACCATTTTCCTGCCTGAGCAGTCTGTGCCAAAGGAACTGGTTGCAATTTAAAAGCTCACCTTGAGTCAAAGAGACCCTTTCTGTCTTCAGATACTGTATAATCAAATGCTTGGCTGAAGTGAAACAGCTTTCATTCCAGATTGTTGATGTGATGGAAATGTCTCTCAATTTCTACAGAGGAAAAAAGAAAAGAAAAACACCAGTTTTGTATCCTCTTACATTTTTGTTTTCAGAAAGCTTTTGTCTGAAATAGTTTTCCTGTGCTGGTTGTAAATTGTGAATGTGTGAACAGGAAAATGACTAAATAAAACATGTTTATACTCTTATTTGCATGCATAGTCGCCTTAACGTATTGACAATAGATTATGCCCTTGCCTTTGTTAATTTACCACTTCTTGGGTTTAGTCTGTCATCCACAGGATGTATAAATCCAAAGAGGAAGTCAACAAAACTTGTTCCCAATTAACTGTGCAAGAAAGAAAATGGATTGGACTTTTGCCTACGTAGTTTTTTTTTTGCCATGCAAATCTAAGAGTACAGACTCATCCATGTCCAAGTATTTAGTAGTCCCTGCTTCCTGTAGCACATGGCCCATCTGCTGCTTTTGTTGCTGCGACTGTCAGGTGCATCAGCAGAGATTATCGGACTAACTTGTGAAGGGGTGCAGGGTAGGGATTTAATAAATTGTCGGCAGTCAGGGATGTCTGAGGTCGTGCAGATGCAGCTGGTCCCCTCTCAACACTCCCAGAGTGACTGGCGTCGTCCCCTACTGCACAGGTCTGTTAGCCAGCTTAGTATAATCTCTCCTAAAAGACACTTAGAGGAGCTTAGTGTGGTAGTCCCAGGGAAAAATGGACAGCAGTGACCAGGGCGCAGTAATTTCTCGACAGTAATAGCAGAACGAAGGGGAGGGGAGGGGAGGGGTGTTGGTGTGGCAGTAAAGTCTAAATTTAGGGTCAGCAAATCAGCTGTTGGAAACTTCAGTCCAGGCTTGAAGCACCTGGTTCAGCTGCTGATCTACGACACACTGCTGTCACAGCCAGACATCTCTTCAATATTTACTTCTCCAAGTACCCTCCTCGGTTAAAACCGTTAATCAGTCGTGGCAAAAGGTACAAATCTAAACATTAACGGTGTAAAACCAGTTATTACTCAATACATACATGGAGACAAAAAGCTGATTTAAATGATTTATTAATTAAGAAATGTTATAAATGTGATTCTCATTCCAACATTTCTTCCAGAAGAATCTGCCCATGCCTGACACTTTAAAAACACAAAAGAAAAAAAAAGGATTTTCAGTAAACTGCATCTCTACATACATTAATTAGTTAAATTTACAATAACAAAAGTTTGGTTAGCAGAAGCATGGTTGTGCGTGTGGTGTGTGCACAAAAAAAAAGTTACTAAAACTGGCACTGGTTAGATTCGTTGACTTGAAGCTGTCTGCTACTACTTTTTATTTTATCAGTAAATCAGCAGTGTATAAAAAAATATAAAAAAGGCCATCATTTTAAGATTCATAAAGCAATCCAGCTGGTTTAAAAATGACACTAAAAAAAGCCATGAGGTGTTTATCAAGTTTGAGTAAGGCTTCAAACCACTGACCTTTAAATATGTGAGCAAAATTACATTTCCACAACAGAAAATTCTTAAATAAAACTTAACTTTTAAAAGTCAATTGTCACCACTCCATACTGCCACATTCCAAGTGACCAATAACTGCTAGCTCATCTGAAAACCCTCAAAGTGACAAATCTTTCAACTCTAGAGAAGAAAAGCACTAAGTGTATTAAATGTTGGCATATGACAAAAAAATGAGGAAGAAATAAAATATGTACAGCACGAAAAACATTGTATGCAATATGCAAAGGCTTCATGTTGCTCTGGGCAACCCACCCCACCCCCACCCCTACTCCCCACCCTCCAAATATAAGCCAGCCTTCACTGAAGACCCCTCATCCCAACAACCCCTATCCCCACCCACACGTATCCGCTCATACACACACACATACAGAACATCACGAAACACGATTACGTCACTAAGCCTGTTAGTTTGGAAAAGGTGAAGCACTGTGAAACTCCCCAACTCCCTTCCTCCTCCTCCTCGTCTTCCCCCTCTTTAGTCGGAGAGGGGAGACAGGGCCTTGGTGCAGTCGTCCCACTCGTCTGTCTCGAGGTTGTACACCTCCATCGTGTTGAGGAACTCGTTTCCATCGAAGCCGCCCACAGCGTAGATGGTTTCTCCCAGGATGGCCACGCCCGCATTGCTGCGGGAAGAGGTCATGCTACCCAGCATCCTCCACTCGTTGCGGGCGGGGTCGTACACCTCCACACAGCGAAGCGCGTGGGAGCCATCGAAGCCGCCAACAACAAACAGTTTGCCTGGACAGAGTGAGAGACCTCATCAGCAGAAGGACAACAGAATCGCTGAAATTCATAACAGTTTGCTTCTTGTCAACATCTTGTTTCCCACACAACTTCATGTTCTTGACACACATACACACACACATACACACAGCTGATTGCACCGTTCACACCCCCGTTTGTGGTTGTGGGCTTACCTGCATGGACAGCAACGGCGGCCCCCCTGCGAGCCACATTCATGGGGGCTATCAGGGTCCAGGTGTTGTTCTCAGGGTTGTAGCGTTCCACAGTGTTCAGGCAGTTCCACGACTCCGCCCCTCCAATCACGTACATGAAGCCCTCCAACTCACACACTGCTGCCTGGTGCCTCCCTGAAATAGAATTTGCTTTGATGAATACAACTCTCCTAGTTTCCCCCCCAGGCTGCAAATATCACAAGAGCTGTTCTGAGGAATAGTTATCCTACTTTCGGTCTCGTTTTTAAGCATAATGTACTCTTTGCTCCAACAATCCAATTTCCCAGAGGGAATAATTAAAGCTTCTTTTTTTTTTTATTTATATATTTAAATCTATTTATATATTTAAATCTATCTATCTATCTATCTATCTATCTATCGTGGTTAGCTCGCTGAAAAAGATATTATTCAGCTTTATGCCTTTTAGACCATGTTGTAACTGTCAAAGGGAAGGCTCTGAGTGTATGTGGGACTGTGTGGACACGTACTGATGTTAAGGGAGGCACAGTTGGACCAGGTTTTGGTCACAGGGTCAAAAGCGTCACAGTTCTTCAGGCCCTTCTGCCCGCAGGGGTCCGACCCTCCCACAACAAAGAGTTTGTTGTTCAATGAGCAGACACCTTTAAACAAAGAGGACAGGAATGAGCTACTGTAAAAAAGGCAAAATAGCCTGAAGTCGGTAACAGATGCTACTTTATGTAAGTGTATTCCTGGATAAAAATCATTAAAGAGCTCATATTATGCTCATTTTCAAGTTCATAATTGTATTTAGAAGTTATATCAGAATAGGTTTACATGGTTTAATTTTAAAAAAGCCATATTTTTGTTGTACTGCACATTGCTGCAGCTCCTCTTTTCACGTTGTGTGTTGAGCTCTCAGTTTTAGCTACAGAGTGAGGCATCTCACTTCTGTTACATCTTCCTTCGGCATCATAAGCCAAAAAGAAGCAGCACTTTAAATTCAATAATCAGCTTATTAATCCTTGCAGGAGGGACTGACCTGCATTGCAGCGGTTGGTCCTCAGCTCTGGCACTTGAGCCCACTCGTCAGCATGTGGATCGTACGTCTCCCCGCAGCTCAGCTCGTCAGAATGTCCATTTGATCCTCCAATCACGTACAGCTGACCCTGTAAGGTGGAAATGGACAAATCATTAGATGATGATGCATCAACCTGACACCTAAACACTAATTTATGTTTTTGGTTGACTCATACACTTTGAACTACAAGGACCGACTGACATTAAGTTAACAGACTTTAGAAACCCAATTATTTGGACAGGTAATAGGGAAACACCCAAGTATTTGCACAAGACTATTGAAACCTGGATAGGTGCCGTCCTAGGCCAATATCCAACACGTCATTTCATTGTAGAGTCAAAGAAATCAGATAAAGAGTAAACCGTACCATGAGCACAGCCATCTGAAATCGAGCCCTTGGAGTCCGCATGGGAGCGATGAAGGTCCAGCGGTCCTCTTTGGGGTCATAACACTCCACAGTCCTCAGACACTCTTCTCTGTTGTACCCTCCTGCAGAAACATCAAGGTTACAGTGGAGCTCTGTGGTTTTTCCTTTTTACACAACCTCCATTTTAAACATTAAGTATTTAAGACCCTAATGTCCAGATAAGTTTGGCGTAGACATTGATGGTACTTGGGCTACACAAAGAAACTCAGCGTTCGAAGGTAATTTTTGTCTCTTGAGCCAAGACAGAAGCATGTAGCGTCCCGTGTATCCCAACCTCCTTACACACACACACACACACACACACACACACACACACACACACACACACACACACACACACACACACACACACACACACACACACACACACAACAACACACCACAACACACACACACACACACACACACACACACACACACACACACACACACACACAAAAAAAAAAAAAAAAAAACACACACACACACACACACACACAACACACACACACACCTAACGCTGCCGATGATGTTTCCATTAACTTGCGGTGCCCAGGCCAGAGCGAGCGTAATGCATGGGTGAGAGCGGCTGCTCCTCCAGCTCCTCGGGCTGGGCCTCGAAGCTGAGGCTCTTCATCAGGCAGGGGGTGGCAGAGGGAGAGGTCTGAGGGCTGCTGCGACCGTGCAAGAAGATCACACACAACACACTGTCCAGCACAGCCAGACACAGGTAGGTGTTGTCTAGAGGTAAGATTGGAGATTGTTAGGAGGCATTGGAGTTGAGGATAAAAAAAAAAAAATAAAAATAGTTTTGCGATTAAGCTCAGAATTCAGATGCCATGTCCTTTCAAGTAAAGTGGGTTAGTTTTGAAGTCTTGAAGCTGCCAGACTTCTGACTTAAATCTCACACTTATTGGGCAGCATATGAGACGTGTGCACTAAATATATTGTAATAGAAATAGTTCTGATTGTATTGTATGTAGCTAATGCACACACTTACTTGTGGTCTTCTCAGAGGCGATGTACTTCCACTCTCTCCTGCCGGTCTGTTTCTGGGCATTTGCTGCTTGGTTGGAGGGTGACAGGCTTCCTGAGGAGCTGCAGCTCATCTGTCTCTGGGTGCTCTCACGTACGGGTTTCTTCTGCAAGAGCACAGTGCAGCTACAGAAGCCAAGCTTGCACCACAGGCCCACCAGTGGCCACAAAACCAGCTAATCATACCCCAAACTACACTTTGATCCAGCTGATGTAGCCGTTTGTATTGAGTAAGTATTGAAATCTCACGCCATCTGAAGCCAACAGCACTGCAAACTACAGTCTCAGACCACACTCTGTCAGATCTAACAGCACGCAGTTGAGTCACAACTCAAAATAGAGGGTAAAACGCTGAGACAGCCATTACGGACGCGTTCAACTGGTTGAGATTAGCTTCAAAAATCCAAGTGCGGTTTTAACATATGCTCACCAGCATAGCCAGGAAGGCAACATAGCTCACGTCTTGCTAATCTATTGACATTGGTCTTTACATTGTGGCTAAACTGTGGTATTAAATGAGCCATGTGTACTTATTGCCAGGCACAGGCTGTTTAGTATTTTTTTGCATGGCCAGGCACAAGTTTTCAGCAAGTACAATAAAGCTACACACTGCCAAGCAAAATGTGGTAGAGACTTGTGAAGCCAGGCACAAGCTGTTGAGTACCTGCACAAACTGAAGGTGGTCCTCCTCGCCACCAAACATCTCACTGTGCCCATCAATCACCAGCCCTCCATCCACCAGCTTATGGTCAGGTGAGTAGTACAGCGTTTGCACCTGAAAGACAAACAGGAACAACACACCCATGTGGCTGTCTCCATGGCAACACACTGAGAACCCCAGCATAAGGGGGAGAGGAGGGAGGGAGGAGGAAGAAGAGGGCAGTGCTGTGAAGAGGAAGAGGGGGGGGGGGGACGAAAGCATGGATCTTCAGTCACTTGGATGGAAAGCTTCCTTTAAAAAAGACACACACGCTGCTGCCACTGCAAAGAGTGGTTTAAGTGTTTGAACTCAAGAAGGTATCGGACAGTGGCTCTCCTTAATTTGCATCTAAAAAAACAAAAATGTTTAAAAAAAAAAAAATAAAAATAAGAGGGAGCCAGTGAAGAATGAGAGGCTGCATCTGGAAAGTTCTTCTGTGAAGAATGAAGAGAAGGAGGAGGAGGGGTTGCATGTGACCCTTTTTCCACCTCTGCTGCTTGGAAACCGGTCCTTTAGCTAAACAAGTTGGTCTTTGTGATGGCAGCCACAATGGGCAGTCAAATCCAGATGACTAAAGACAGTAGCGCTGTTTTAACAACTATCAAGCTAAGCTAATCTTAACCATTACCCATTAATATGATTAAATCCAAGAAATCAAAGCCACATGTTCTGTTGAGGATACAATGGGAATATGTGTTGAAGTCAAGTCAACTCAGTTGCCCATCTGATGGGAAAATTTTAGAAAAAAAAAAAAAAGCAAAAAAGGCTGCTATAATTTTCATAGAAAGTTGCTGAAAATTATAATTTTACCTGGATGGTTAATCATTAATTTATAGACCAGTGGAATTCAATATTTGTACTGAGCAAATCACTATGCTTATGTGCAATGCTGTTTTCTGTCCAATGCCCAATTTGAGTGGTTCTTGAATGGCCAGTGGAAGTATGCCTGTATGAGGATATATTGTTATGTGCAGTAAAGGGCATTCAATTAGATGTATTTATTGCTTAAGGTTTGTGAGCAATGTATTCTGGTAAATGCAAAAAATGGGGTGCATCTGTATATGTGGCATGGACAGATGGGAGCACAGGGTTGCTTGGCTGCAAAGAGAGGCTGCTGAGAGGCAGTAGTGCTTCTCTCCTCCCTCTCTTTTCTCTGACTCATTACCCTGGCGGCTCAGTCCCGGCTCTTCAGTCTGGTCTCCTGCTGCTGCTAATAAACCTACAGGAGAGATAAATCAACGGGGAGGAGTGTCTGTTAGTGCTGGAGCAAAAAACATGCACCTGTTCAGATAGATAGTAAAGTGGCAGTGAGACAGTAGAATCAAGGGTCACACCTTTGAGAACCTGTGTTTTTGTGTTTCAGAGGAGAAGAGCACTGTAATACTCAGATGGGGTTGAATGTAAACCAACCACATACCCAAAGAGAACAGTGGAAACAAACAAGAGCAAACAGCAGCTCTTTTTGGCTCACCTCTAATTTGTAGTATGGTTCAGGGGTACAGAGTTTCTTACTGCAAAAACCTCAACAAACCAGAGGGAAAAAAAGAACAATCCTGATATAGCAGCATGACAATGTCATGCCATTTCTACTTCAGCCCGCCTAATGACTTCTTAATGTCAAAAACAGGAGTCGGAGGGAAAGGAAGGGGCATGGTGGGAATGAAGATCAGTCTGAGTGTTTAGACTGCACGCCCTGGTACTGACCTCCTCCATCAGTCGTTCCAGTTGGTCTCCATTCTCCCAAAGGCTACGCTGCACCCAGTTGAGCACCTTCGAGTAGAGCTTGCCATTGCTGGGCAGGGTCAGGTTGTCTTCTAGCATTACTTCTAACTGTAAACACACAAAGGGGATGGAACAGGAGTTAGATTTACACACAGTAGGAATAAAGTGACTGCTTTACTGAAAAAAATAAATTCCATGACCCTTATTGTTCACTGGAAAACATGATCTTAATGGCTGATTATCATTTACTTTAGAATTAGGTACATGTGATTCATTACCTGTATATTCCCTTAATGTGGCCATGATGGCAGGATTCACCTTTTGTATCATATTGAGTTGGTTGGGAAACAGTCACACCACTAATTAAACCAGTAAGCTCCTGGTGTGTTTATACATGTTTGCACTAATCATGGATTCATCAGGAAATGGGTTTGAAAAAACAGAAATATTGAAGGCTCAGGTTGCTTTTCTGAATTCATGTCTTGTCTTAAATAATGTGTTTTTACAGGTGACTCAAATAGGACAACAGCAATTAGCTAATGGACCAAATAGCTGCCAGCCATCAATATTTTTTGATAACGCGCAGCACAGGTCAAGTTTGTAGTTCAGGAGAATTTAACCGATTGTTCCAACAGAGTGAGTGAGAAATATATATATATATATATATATATATATATATATATATATATATATATATATATATATATATATATATATATATATATATATATATATATATATATATATATATATATATATAGCCTCAAGGTATTAATGTTACAATGACATTGAACTCGCAAATCTTCACTTTTGAGAAGTTGTAATTAACAAAAGTTTAGTATTTAATAGATAAAGTAGTTCACTGTCAGATAGTGATTTATGGTATGGCATACCAACCAACTTATCATTTTAGCACTAGACCTACTCCCAGCTATTGTACAATACTTAAATCAGTTTGATGCACAATGAAGGCCAAACAGCATGCACCAACCCAACAACTTCATTCAATTTATCTGACTTGAACAACCTCAACTAGTTAATCTCGTAAAGTACCTAATGCAGTCCTCATGTTGAATAAAAACCTATACACTGTACCTCCCTCTACTAGGCCTTACTGTTGCATATGTTTAAAATGCCCTAAATACATTCTCAGCAGGCTTTAGCAGTAGGGAAATCTATTAAGATGCACACGTACATACTAAGTATTGTCAATCTCATGTCAAAGTCAGAAAGTTAAAAATACAAAAGCTTAATCCAGCGTGTGTCCTTCAATTTAAGACCACCAACGCTGGTTAGTTTTAGTGCAGGAGTCAAGGGGGACTAGTATAGACAACTCTCAACCTGTGTTGCCTTGTAGCTTCATGATCAGAGAATGGCACCAACTCTTTCAAATCATCTATAACTTATTAGTACCACTTTAACGGACTATATAATACTTAAAAACATTATCGCATGTGTGCAAACTTAAGCTAGTACCTTGAGGCGGGGAAGTTTGAGGAAGTCTTCTTGTTCAGACACTTCCAGTAGATGTTCCTGGATGAAGGCATCCACCTTGGCCAAAACTCTGACATCTCCCATAGAGCTGGAAAGTGACATGAGAGACTCCGTGAGTCTCAATGTCACTATTAAAGATCTCAAACAGGTATGGACTGCAGCAAGCCAGAACAGCACGGTGAGCCATCAGCTCATGACCACACACCTGGACAAATGAAGAGAAAGAAGAAGACAAGCAATTAGGAGGTCTATGAGTTTGTTAAAAGGGAAACTACTACCAAACATGACATTAGTGTTTCAGCATCAAGTGAACTAAAGAAATAAACACAATATTGATTGACAGAATATAATGAAAGCAACATGATCAATAGCTAAAAATCAAAGCCATTTTGATTCCCCTGTGCCTCAATAGCAATATTTAAATGTCAATTCCGGTTTCTCCGAGATCAGTATTATACAAAAAATGGTGGGAACCGGTTCACAGTTTCGCAATTACAGCTTTAAAATTTATTAATTTTAATTAAAAGGTCTGGGTAAAAAAAAAATAATAACATCGAACACAATGCATTTCATCAACACACTGCACACTGGCAGGGAGTGGGATTTCTAAAGTGCACTCTGTCCTTGAAGGCAAAAAAATAAAAAATAAAAAAAAAAAAAAATAATAATAATAATAATAATAATAATAAACAGCTCATACCTTAGGAACGGTATGACTGATAATTGTAGTGGTTTTGAAACCGTGACTTTTTCTAAACGCGGTATACCTTGAAACCAGTCACCGGCCCATGCCTAGCCGTGTCACTTCTAAAGTAATTACAAGAATTACAGGTTGTCCTGACATCTTGCACCTCTCAAACTTTTGCGTATTCATAAACACGTTTGTCATTTTATCCCTTACAGTGCACCATACCCTTGTATGCTTTACAGAGTGACTCTGTGGCTTCTCTGAAAAAATGTGAGTGTGTGTTTGCATTAACCATACCTGCAGTCTAACATCACAGAACTGACCACTCTTTCTCAGAGCGTTCATTTTGGCCACGGTGGAATCCAGGAAACTCTCATCCTCAAAGATCAAATAGCCGTTTGGAATCATCTTGGTGAATTTTGATATTATGCCTGCAGAGGAAAGGTAAAAAAAAAAGTAAAGCAATAATACCCAGCATGCTGGTCTTTTGCCCTCTCTTACATGCTTTCAGCCATGCAACATTGTTATAGCTGTCTTTATTAATTGATGACCAGAAAGAGGATTAGGTGCCTGTAATGTGCATTGTGTATTATAATCTGTCCTATGCATTAGTCATGGCCTTACCTAATAGAGAATAATGCAAATCCAGGGAAGCAACACTGCTGAGAGTAGAACCGAAGTTAGGCAATAGGCAAAGCAGACTGAGATCACAGTGGAACTCAAGTTTTCTTCACCCAAGAAGAGGGATGGGAAGTTGTTAGAAGAAATGCCAGTTGACTTAATGGCCGTGAGCAGCAGGGAGAAGGGGAGCAGCCGCACGGACAAACTATCAGGCTTGAAGCGACTGTAATCAAGTCCTCGGGATCCCGTTGGCTATAGAGTTGTACGTATTCTGTGTTGGTCATACATTATAACCTAGAAGAAAAGGAGAAAAAAGGGTTTACTTTTAAGTGGAGAGAGGACCTATTCTTGGCACCCATGCAATGCTAGCATGAGTCAGTTCCACGTGGTAAATCAAGGCAAACTTGCGCACGGGAAGGCAGTAGAGAACACCCCCCACCCCCTCTTCCAGCGTCCTTTTCACAAGCCATTTTCTAAAACATGCAGTGGTAGAGTACAGTGTTTCCATTTTACCCACATGCATACAAAATTCAAGAATAGATTATCTGATTCAGCTTATCCTCATCAAAATCAGAAAGAAAACTGGAATTAAGCATCCCAATATGCTGTAAACCAAAAGGCATACAGTGTTGGTAGCTAAGCCCATGTCTTTGATACTCGTCCCTTACAACACCCTCCAGTTATCGCTTTAAATCTCCGCACCTGCTGATGCAGTCTCACCAGGCCGAGCAAAACCGTTTAATCCGTTTCATGCCTTGAGCTCTGTCTCCACTCTCTGAAGCAAGGCCACTCCAACTCTCTTATGTGATAAGTCCCTTTGACTGGCTCCTCCCTATATGAACCCTTTCATTCAAGCAATGGCCTATAAGGAAAATGCAGGAGGGAACATCTTGTGACAAGAGTTTCCACAGCCAGTCAATTGCGGAGATACAGTGATGGTCTGTTATATGTTGCTATAAATTGTGGTTGGCCATCATAGTTCTCCATATATCACAGGCCCCACCCACCCACCCCCACACATCACAGCTATTAGAGATCATCCCATAGCTCTCCATCTTAAGAATGTATTCTGCTACTGAGTTTAGATTTCACTAGCCGCAAAGCCTGTGGCAGCCCATACTGAGCCAAACAAAAACAGAGCTCACTTGTACCAAACCGATATTTACAGCAAAAATGTACACAACTGATGTAATCCCATGCCTAACCATGATGCCATCTGCAATCTGAAGCTCAGTAAATAAATTGCAGTCCCAACAGCTTTATTACTATACATATATGGGGAGAGAGGACAAGACAGACCACAGCAGCTGCCCATAGTCTGAAAATGTATCCACAGTCTATGTGACATGGCTTTCTTGGGTAGCCCAGCTTTGTGATTGTGTTCTGTATCCAACTCTCATGCAATGATTGTAACTCATTAGAAAAGGCTGTGATTTACGCAACTGCTGTGCATATAATGTACTGACTCTAGCTGCTGTCAGTGGCACATTCAGTAGCAGCCTCAGACTGCATGTTGTTTTTTGTTTTTGTTTAAATTGGTCCTTTGACAAAAAAACAGCACAATGCAAAGGAACAATAAGGTGCTGTTCGACTGTTGCGGGTTTGGCAAAGCGGTGTGTAGGCGGATGTGTTAAACTACCAAGCTATGACAGATGGGAGGTGTGCCATAGATTTGGCACATGCTAGAATATGGTCTATTTGTATTGTACCGAACAGCATGGATAGCTATAATTCAGCCTGTATGTGTGTGCCTGTGTGTGTGTGTGTGTGTGTGTGTGTGTGTGTGAAACACTGACCCAGTTTTGAGTTGTGATGCAACATCTAGCAGAAAGTTCCTTGTGAAGGAACAAAAGCCCAAAACTCCTCCACGATTGGGTCCACCGTGCTCGCCTGTTGCCTTGTTCCCCTCTCATTTCTCCACCTAACACTTACCCAACACTCTGCCAGGCAAGCCACGCCCTGAGCTCTCTGCATAATTCTTTAATACAGAGCAGTTTTAAATCACAGCTGTGATTAAATAATCTTCTGTAAACTGATAAGACAATCTCACGCCGTGGCCAGTGTTACTCTGGGAACCTGCAAATAGCAATTCAGGAATGATGTCTGGCTATTTATCTGGAATTTGTGTATAGACCAAAAAAAAAAAAAAAGCCAGGCCGACATGAGCTGCAAATGTGGATATTGGGTCATACACTTAAAAATCAGCCAACAAAAGGAGAGAGAACAAAGGCATCAAAGAGAACAAGTGACATTGTTCACAACGTTGTCACAGAGGGTAGCCCTGAATGTATTTTCTCTCTCTCCATTTTTCCACCTGATTAGTCAGTCACAAAAGTGCAGGCCTGACACTGAACAATCAATGCCTGTTAGACACCCCTCCAGTGGTGAAGAGAGGCATTGCTGGATATTTCACCCAGTTCTTTACTGTCTATGTGTGGAACACTCGGAAATGTAAAGTACTGCTTAATTTAACACATCTTGAACAAGGGAATCTATTACGGGTGTGACAATAAAAAAAAATTAAATAGGCAGTGAATATTGTATGTGTTGTGTGCGTTTATAAAGATACAAACATTGATCGAAACACTAGCAGAACTCAGATACTATAATACCTAAAATAGTTTGTTTCACCCTTTTCATAAAATCACTAATCTACAGTGTGTCATTTGGAAATTTCCCACGTGGTTGCCAGCCTCAGAATCGGATTAAAAGCACAGTAGGTCAAATACTATGCATGGCGTAAGGCAACATGCAGCCGACTGACACTATAACGTTATAACACTAAAGCAATTTCCTTTAACTAGAAAATCGATACCAATCGAACCAATAAATCTCCATGTCGACAGAAACAGTGGCGCGTCAATATTAGGCCAAGGAGACTGGTCACAGACCATTAAATCTGACACAATACGGAACTAAATGGAGGCTGAGTAAAGGACAGGATGTACCCATGCTACGTTACCCACATCATGCCATAGCCCAGTGGGCAAGTCTTACAATTGCCACCCAGTATATTGTGTTTGTCTATTCGCTGCAAAGCAATGCCATTCATCTGCCTGCCTCCTCTGGTGGAGTACTGTAACGTTACCAGGGCCATGTCGTCTGGCGATGCCAGGAGTCTTTACTACAGCGAGCTAGTCTAACGTTACATAGCTACATCCCGCCACCAGAAGCTGGGAAAGGAACTGAGAAGAATCCGATTAGCTAGCTCGATTTGTACACGGATTACAAAAGCAGAAATATGTTAGCCATCCAGTTGGTGTCAAGCTAAAGTTAGAAACCTGAAGAGAAACGGAAAGGTCTGGAAGATAGTGCACGTTAGCCTTCTAACGTTAGCTAGACAACCTGCTGCTTAGCTAGGATGAGAACCCATGAGACAGCCACACCAGTTGGATTTATTAAATTGGACCTTGTTGAATACATTCGGTCGTCTGCCAGCGTCCGTGCTCAACGCGAGAAATAGCTTCACTAACGTTACTTCGTTAGCTGGTAATATGAGCCAAATACCTGCGTCATTATAGTTAACGCTAACTGTATGCGGGAACGGTTTGTGATATGTCAGCGCCAATAACGTTAACGTTACAATAGCTAGCTAGCTAGCTAGCGAGGTATTTCCAGCAGTTTCCACGCAGCCTGAACAGAGACAGCAGCTAACTACCGTTACCATTCATTCTTAAACGCAAAATAAATATCTAGCTATAGCTCAAGATTTGTTGAAATTGAAAAAAAACGATTTCTCCACATTTTAACAGCCACGTTAACGTTACTTGACAAATACGTTAAACAGCAGCATTTCCTTTTTGATTTGAAGACAGAACAAATCTTACCTGAGGCGTTTGACAGCAAACGATATTAGACATATTTAATGCGAATTCAGAGTTGGTTGGATTGGGTTAAAGCAAAGACGCAACGCGGCTACAGGCACGGGTTGTTAGGCTAGTAGTAGCTAGATGTCTGTTCCCCCTTTGTGGAAATAGCACGTCCACTCTCAGTCTAGTTTGGACTAGATCTGACAGAATGGCTGGTTGTGGTGACGGGAAAGCACGCTCACTGTAAGAACTGTGCGGCCGCCCTGTGACGCAACCAACAGTGGGCGGTCCTACAACGCCTACTCCTACTCAGAAAGTGATGAAATCCAGGATGTAATACAGTCAGAGAGGGTTTAATAGAGACTCTATGATACAGTGTACGAGTGGCTCATGGGCTTGTCTCAAGTTGTACATTCAGTATGTGTGAATATAAACAATAAAGTTAATGACAAAAAGAGTGGTCATATGTCATGGACCCTCCACATCAATAATCTGAAAAAACAAGGAAACCACAAACACAGAGCATCACTAGAAATCAAGGTCTACCAAAAATACATCAGATCCATTTTTGAATATGCAGCACCAGCCTGGACCAAAGCCTCATAACACCAATTCAACGCACTACAAATCATCCAAAACAAGGCATTAAAAATGGCGTACAGAATCCCACAGTAGCCTACCCATTACATCCACAGAATGGCCAGACTAAAACTCATCCAAGAGAGAAACATCATCCTCACAAAAAACTACATTCAGAGAGTCATCATCCCAGCAATGACGCAGCTAATCCAGGAAGCACAATGGGCCACCGGAACACCCGATAATCCTCCAAAACAAACCACCGTAGCCATCAGAATGCCAATTTACAACCCACGATTACATTCTTTAACGCCATTCCATTCACCCCATTTCCACTCTACATACCTCATCTATTGTTATTTTATTCAGTGTTTTCATCTATTTATCCAGTTATTTAATTACTTTCTTTTGCCAGGCACTCCCTCGCCCCCCACCAACATAACCAATGTAGGCCTCTCCTTGCTCAGTTCTGTTAGCTTTCTTTTATTTTATCTATTTTATCTGTGCTACTCATTTTATTTTATTCAACATAATTTTTTTCTGTTTTGCTAATAGCCTATAATAAAAAATAAATGAAACATTGGTCACATGCTGCCTTCAGTCCTCCCAAGGGGGCTCCTTCTCCACCTCCTCCCCTCATGTTTGTCTTTATGGCTAGAAAATTGCACAAGCCCTGACCTATCCTCCACGCACAAGAAAAAACCTACCTACCTACTTCAGCAGGGTGGATGTTTGCTGAGTTAACCAAGTCTCCTGGTCGAACCTGGGGCCAGAATGGCTCCTCTGCCTTTTGCGTCTTATGTCTGTATGGAGATCTTTTATTTTGTGTCTCCTGTCTTTTGAATGCATTAGCCATTCAATTTATGCTGCCACTTTTCCACATTTACTCGTCATTTGTCATATTCTCCTGTACATGTGTCTGTGAGTCATGACAGCATACCGGGATAAGTCGTTTGATGTCCATTAAGAAGGTACATCCAGGTTAAACCCTCTCCACTACTGCACATACGTCATCTAGGAAGAAGGACCCATGCACCTGCCTTGACTGAATGGAGCTTAGTACTACTTAAGTACGTCAGTAATTACATTAAGAATGGAGCAGTGGAGTGTGTTGTGTGTGGTGTTGTGTGTGTGTGTGTGTGTGTGTGTGTGTGTGTGTGTGTGTGTGTGTGTGTGTGTGTGTGTGTGTGTGTGTGTGAAGTCGATGGGCTCATGGATGGTCTCCAGCAGCAGCAAGAGCATTTAGCCATATAGCCTTAAAAGCACAGTGACCATTGTGTTGAGAACCAAAGTGTTAACAACCAGAGCCAGGGGTCCAGTCAACGCAGATTAGGTTTATCAACACAACGTAATCTCTTCATAACAGCTCTTGTGCTGGTATTATTACCCCAACATGTTGTGCTGCCATCCGTGTGGGGGCGACATTCCTGACATGGTGAAAGAAGTTATTGCTGGCTCATGGGCAAGGAAATAAATGGCTGGTTTCCAAGGATCGTTGTATCATATTTCACCCTTATTTCTTTTTTGTAGCTGTGTCAATGTGTGCCTGGATTGCAGAGGGAGAGCCACCATAAACACGGGCCAGGAAACCAGCCAGCGTTAAGGTCATATCACCAAGGATGTTTTCAACAAAACAAATTAAAAAAAGATGCAGTCCATGCCATCACAGATGCATTACTATGCAACTTTTACATGATTGCCAAACACATGCTTATTGTTACGTCCAGGTATTGAACTGTAAATGTTAACTTAACCACCTGTAACATAAACAAACAATACACTAAACACAATCAAACCAAACAAAACCAAGTTGGGTGCCAGGAAGGCAACAGGTTTCCAGGGGGGAGAAAGAGCGAGCCATCTTGGAATCACCCAGCTCATATACAGAGGCCAATCCCTTAACAAGGTAGGAGGAACCAGTCAATCAGGGGCGACTAAGAAAGGGAACAGAGACAGGCCAAATCAGGAAGTCATACGGCCCAGGGCCGTCACAATCAACACAACCTAATCTCTTCATAACAGCCCCATCCATGCGGGGGTGACATTCCTGACAAGGTGAAAGAAGTTACTGCTGGCTCATGGGCAATTAAATGAAAGGCTGATTTCCAAGGATGGTCACCTGCATCATACTGTATTTCACCCCTATTTTTTTTGTAGCTGTGTCTATGTGTGCCTGGATTGCAGAGTAATGAGCCAGTATAAACACGGGCCAGGAAACCAACCAGCTCTAAGGTCATATCACCAAAGAAGTTTTCAACAAAAAATTGAAGTAAGATACAGCGCATGCCATCACTGATGCATCATTATGCAACTTTTACATGATTGCCAAACACATGATTATTGTTAAATGTTAACTAAACACCTGTAACATAAATAAAGGATAAACTAAACATTTTCAAACCAAAAAAAACCAAGTTGGGTGCCAGAAAGGCAACAGCGTTCCAGGAGGGAGAGAGAGCGAGCCATCTTGGAATCAGCCAGCTAATATAGGCTGAATCTCACTTCCCTTATTTGATAGCTCCTCGCTCCTCAGTCCTCCACTGAATTGGAAGTTGTTCTGCCCCTCCTTCTTGAAGGCCGTCTCCAAGCTCTTATTAATGCCTAGAGGAGCGAGCATCGAAAAGGGGTCTCCTAAGGAACTATCAGCGAGGGTACAGGAGAGCAGCCTTCCCAGAAGCCGTGCAGCTGAGCTAACGTCGTCTTTACAGCTGACAAATGAACATGATGCTTCAGAGGAAAGGATGTCTCATCCCTCTATGGGTACATCCCATGTCCCTTACTTGATAGCTCCTCGCTCCTAGCTCCTCGGCTGAACCGGAAGTGGTTCTTTCCCCATCTCAAAGCCCTTATGTATACCCAAGGACCGAGCATCATAGAGGGACACACTAGAGCAGCCTACCCGGAAGCCGTGCAGCTAAAAGGGTTGCTAACTCCGCCCATACAGCTGACGAATTCATGTGATGCTTTAGAGGAAAGGACGTCTCATCCCTCTATAACACATTTGCCCGTTTCCTCTCTCCTCCCATAATTTCCTTGCGTTGCTCCTGTGTTTCCTCGGTGGGAGGGACTAAGACGTGATGAAGGGAGGCAAGTGGAGGAGTCAAGGATGCAATTTAAGCGATATGAGATGCAGTGCATAACACATTTCCTCGTTTCCTCTCTCCTCGCATGATTTCCTCCGTCTCTCCTATGCTTCCTCCGTGGGACGAACTAAGATGTGAGGAAGGAAGGCAAGTGGAGGAGCCAGGGATGTGTTATGGATTATTATTATGGATTATGGATCCCACTGCAGTTCTAGACAAGACCTGCCCTACGAAGCAGCCCGTTAGGCATTGACCTTGAGTAGTTAAACTTAGGATAGCCGATAGTAGCACAGCTGTTGAACCAGTGCCTTATGGTCAGCAGCATTTTTACTCCACAGCAGTCAGTATGGCTCTGTTTATCATACACATGTGACAGTAAAATCAAGAGATATAAACTCTGGCGCCCCCTTCATTCTTTCATTCTACAGAGATTTGTTCAGTAAGGCTGCATAAATGTGTTCTGACAAGAACACTATGAATATTTTAGGTATCTGGGCCCAGCAGTAACACGTGACTGGCACTGCTGTGTGGATGGAGTTGAGGCAAGCAGTAGGTCTAAGTCTTGTGAAAAATTTAGAATGACAGTGTTGAAAAACTTGCTAAATACTTTAATGCCAGTGATGGCATTACCAGCTATTTACTGATTTCTTATAGAGTAAAATGTGACACCATAAAGTATCTAGTCTCTTCTCTAGTCGACATTAATTCAATTTAGTGGAAAGGATTTCATTTTGCAGTATATTTATTAATTCACTTATATCTTGCATACCATTCTCAGTCTTCTGTCAGTTTGGCAAATACAGTAGCTAGAGCATCAAAGCTGTGTGTGCCTATCATTATAATTACACAAACTAGACAAAAATTAGACAAAAGTTTTGTTGATTATCACCACCTCTCCACCCCTCACCCTGGGGCACCACAAAATGAAACAGTGCCATGTAAGTGTGGAGTTACATAGTCCTCTGATAAGCTACTGATAACTGTGAAACTCATTAAGTTAACCTTTTCATAACAGATCAATGACATTGACGAAACAAGGGCAGTGGGTTTTCAGTGGGGCCAGCTCAAAGGTGAAGACAATGTCGTCAACATATGGCCTGTGAGGTCTGAGACAACACACTATTTACGTGACCTCTGATAATCTGTATTATTTCTCAAGAATCCAGCCTGTAATGTTCTGTAAACACACATGATCTGTGCTCATCTGTTTTCATCCTGACAGTTCAGTCCACACTTATAAACATGAAGTACTCTTTTCTCATTGAAGAACTGACCCTTTAATTTGAGATGGCAGATGGACATACTGGTTCATAGACAATGACTGAGACACAGGCTTTGCTTTCCTGCAACCAAATGAGGTTTGAATTCAGATTCGTACAGTAGACCAATCTGTTTGACATCAGCACTTTTACAAATTCATTGTGTCACCCATAAATGGTAATGCTATGGTCCTAACACACTTTGAGTTACAATAAAATGACATCTTTTCAGATGGTGCATTGAACGAAATGTGGCATAATAGGTGCTAAGCTAAGCTATCAGTTACTGTTAGATAATAAATTACAGCTAACACCTTCTGCTAACTGATAACCATGATTGTGCAGACCCACAAAGGCTCACTGTAGTCAAACACGCTCTCTAGTCTTTCCCACAGATCTTTGCCAGGCTTTCCTCTCGTCCCCACAGAAGGAAGAGTCACAAGAGTGTCACAAGAGTCTAGCTTTCTGTCCCATGTAAGTAAACAAAATCTCTGTCAGAAGCTCTTTTCAAACTTTCCACCCTCCTGTGGTCTGTCCCATTCTAAGGATGTGTGTCAGTTCAGTGAGAATGGAACACACGTACACACACGTACACACACATACACACGCAGCTAGATTTTGTTGGAATAAAAGACTTGGTAAGCGGCAAACTGAGCTGCTATCTTGACCTTGTGTCGCATTGATCTCCCTGGTGGACATTGCCCAGGTGGACATGAAATGTGACCTGGATAACATCATAGGTCAAACTTCAAGGAGTTCAAACAGGGACACACAACTCAAACACATGCTGTGTGCACATGCATGTAGGCAAACACACAAAAACACTCATCTGCACACACACAGTGGCTGTTGGCTATCATGAGTGATATTCTGTTTAACCTTTAACCAGTGTGCCTCCAGGGAGGAAGGCTTGCATCACTTTGCCCTTAGTCACATGAATTCATTTATAGTTATTGGAAACTCACCCAACCTGAGTCACAGTAGCTGTGGTACTTTTTTAATCTCAGAAAGGCAATTACTTTTCACAGAAACCAGCAACACAGTAAAAACCTCTGTGTGTTGTTTACACAGATGGATTGTAGAAGATACACAGTCCATTTTACTATATCATCAAACTGCTGTAGCGGCACATTAGTAGTTGTACCTGAGATTCACTCTTATAAGCTTAGCTGTCCGAATTAATCAAGGTCACCGCAATTAACTGGAACATTTGAGATTTTCTACTGATTAACAGAAGAAATGACTGGATCGCTTTTTGCTCAAAACTCCACTTTAAAATGTGTAGGCCTGAACATTTGCATCAATGTCCTTTTTAGGGCAGTTGACCTGGTTTCTACATGCACTTGTCTCTTTAAGATTTTATTGCGGCTATGAATTTTGAAAATGTACTTTTTTGCAGTTTTTATACCTGTAATGATACTTGAACATGCGCCATGCTTGCTATTGTTTGAATGCTTCACATATAGAATGTCTGATCATATTCACCTTTGTTTCTAGACAGGTTGCCTCTTAGAAGTTTAATGAACGTTTCCAGTAAGTGCTTAATCTACTTCTTTCTCAACTTTAGTGTCTGTGTTTGTTAAATTAAATGGAGGATTAACTGAGCAGACAGATGATGTTGCAATCCATTCCCAACTGTGCAGTGCTGTAACAGGAGAGGCCATGACATTTACAGACCGGGCTGGAGAGTGTGAATTAATTGTGGAGTTGAGGAGAGACTGGAGTGCTAACGCATGTTGATGGGTATGTGGTAGTTATCTGTCTATCGTTTGCATACTGTATACATCACACAAAAGCCACGCACACAAAGTATGCTTTGAGCTACCTGCAGATCTAGCTATTGAGAGTAAACAGACAGAAAGTTAGCATTCTGTTTGACTGCAGAAAAAAAAAAAACTGGAAGAAAAAAAAAGTGGCATTGATGTTTCCTGTTTAAATTCAGCAGCCCAAACAGAAATTGAGACAGCAGCCATGATCATAAATTATGTTTGCATTCTCTGCTCACTCAAGTATACAATGACGAGATCACGTGCTTATTTTGTGGAAAGTGTGCAGATCATCCTCTGTGCTGTTGTGTTATCCAGCAGCTTCTGTTTTATCATTGTTGTCTGTGATATGTTTTGTTATGGCACCAATGAAAAATGTCAGCAGGCATTAATGCCGTGGCATGACCAATATTTACAGTACAGGATCATAACAAATCCATGGCTGTCTCGCTCCAGCATCACATATAAAAATAATTAAATGAACATGGCACAACAACGTACTATAACATTGAATTTAGGAAATAACGTATTCATGAATAATTATATAATAATTTGCACAATATTATATAATAAACATTGCGTAATATTACATAATACACAAACTTTATAATATTTAGCTTTTTTGGCTGTAAAAATGGCAAAAACTGGTTTGTGGTAAAGGTGAAGTTAAAGGACAGTGAGACAGAAGCTTGATAAATAAAAAGTTGTATCAGGTGTTACACTTTTTCTTTCCTTACTGATAAGTGTTGTAGATGGTTTTATGGTTTAATGCTGTTCCTTTTAAACTACTTTAAGTTATTATGTATAAATGTGCCTGTGTTTATATCTGTAGATATATTTCAAAATATATATATATTTCATGCCTGAAAGACACAGCTGACATTACAAGCAGCATGCAAGTATGAGAGAATTTTCCGATTGTATGCTTGTGACCATTAAAAAGTAAAAAAAAAAAAAAAGAATTGTGCTCAGAACAAATTAGAGCTAAAAGAGAGCCAAGGAGAGTGCTTTTTTCATTCAAAGCATTCAGAAAAAAGAGTAAAGTGGATACATTGCAGCGAGACAGCAATGTGAGGTGCTTCTTAAAATGAATATACAGCCTTTTTTGTAGATGCATTAATAATGCATCCGCCTTAGATGGAGTGGCTTCTTAAAAACTAGTCCCGTATTGTTGCTGTGTTCCACGTGTATCTTGTATTTTCTCAATGTCACATTCCAGCAGAGCAGTGTTGATATTTTGGTCATGATCTTGTGTTTTGGTCCAAAACAATGACTCCCGTTGTGACAATCCTTTCTTTGGCCTTCCTAAAGCTACCACCGAGCTGTTTCATGTTAAACAAGGAAGAAGTGATGGCATCCTGTAAAACATGATAGTTCAAGCTGAACTCAACTCAAAGACTGTCACCTGTCCTCAGCCTCACATAGAGGATTGTCTTCATTCTATTTAATGAAATGGTATTTGTTAGCCAGTTTAATACATTTTAGTGCTTGGAGAAAAATCGGGAAAGCCATTTTGCATTGGTTGAGCTAAATTGGAACTTTTTAGCCTCTAAAACTGCACAACGAATGCAGCATTGATGACTGCAGGCCACAAAGTAGCCTAAATGGCCCCAGTCTAATGTGTGTTCTCTAAGAGGTGTTCACTCCAGTCTACTCTACATTGTTTATTGAAATTATACGGAATAGACACATTTCTGGTTCGATTTAATCCAAAACCAACAAAAGGTGCATTTCGTTTGAGAAACCTCTTCTGTCAATTTTCTCAATTACTTTATATTAATATTCTTTTGCCTTTTGCATTGCTATGCATGTAGATGCACAGCTATAATGTAAGCTTATCACTTCCAATACATTTTGGAGAGAGATAACTGCCTTTTAAGTTTTTACCGGAAGCAATTGTGAAACTGTGAAAACAGAATTGGACAACAAATTCAATAATAGGGATTGCAAATCAGCAAAAAGAAGTAATTACATAAACCAGAGTTAGACCATTTTGCTCCATGCCAGGAAGAGAGAAAGTATCACAAGTGAAAAATGAACATTAATTCCCTATAGGAAGTACTACTCTAGTGCACAAGAGTAAAAAGAGTAAAATACATAACAATTAGCCCAATAATAAACGCAAAATTCCTTCCTGGAAAAACTGTGTAGGTGGTTGGGTATGTAGGTGTGGTATAAAGAGAAAAGGGTAGAGAAAGAGAAGGGGGGAGTGTGGTGCGATCATTGGGGTAAAATGGTTGTTGGAGGAAATATTGTATTGACACTTATGTATAGTCAGAGAAGCAAGTTACAGATTAATGGCATGAACAAAAATATGTATAGAAGAGAAAGATAATGACGAGGAATAAATGAAATGTAAACACGTGATAGATAGATATTCTTTCTTTAGTTTTGAGTGCACCTCCTGTTAAATATTGTACCTTGCAGCCTATAGCACATGCGTCACCATACAGTAAAAAGCTCAGCTGTTCAGAAACAAATTATTTAACAGATGCATTTAACAGATGTCCAAGGTCACTATGATATACTGTATAGTACAGCATATCTACCGTGAAGGGAATATGCTGAATATGCTGTAGGAATGTTGTTAATGATTCATTTTTGTCAGAATTTCTTCATTTAGAAAAATGAAAACAAAACAAGAGACATCATAGGTCACCTGCTTCAATAGAGCCTTAAGCATTCAATCTGTCACACCTACCTGCACACACACACACACACACACACACACACACACACACACACACACACACACACACACACACACACACATACAGCAGTCTGATTAGGAAAGCCCTTGTTGTGACCTTGTTGATACCTGATATGCCTCCACATATAAATCTACTCACTAGTCTATATCACGGTGTTACCATGGTTAAGTATATTAGTAACTTGAATCCTTTGCTGCTGCAACAGTGTGAATTTCCCCATTCTGGGATTAATAAAGGATTTTGAATCTTGAATATTTTGAATCTTGAATCCCGTACAAATGAGTTACTGTGGTACCATTGAGGTAGACAGGGTTGATATTTTTTTTTTCTTGCAAATACAGTATGTTGTGCTATTTACATGTGCTGCATATTCTACAACATGTGTGAATGCATTGTTTTGTTTTTAAGCATGCTTCTATGTGTGAGTGTGTGTGAATGAGTGTGTGATACTGTGTGTGGGTTTTTCTGTGCATATTTCTCCTAGAAACTGATCAAATGTGCCTTCTTCTCTCAAATTGGTCAGGCACAGATTATAATACCAAATATCACAAATGAAGGACAGACTAATCATATAACATGATAGCATTAATTTAGATCAAATAAATTAAACTCTTTTCTGCCTCCCCACCAGGAATTCTAGCTATAATACAGATATTGTTTTCATAATCCAGTGCATATGACTTTACTGTCAGATGTTGGCTAAACTAGGTAACACCATAACTAGAAATACGTTAATAATAAACTTCTTAAAAACAAAGAGTTTTTTCTAAATGTTTTAAGGCCTAATACTAGTTTTCTATTAACTTTATGGATTTCTTTGACACAGTTGCCAAAACAGACCAGCAATCTTTAAATAGCACACGAGTTAATGGTTTCCTCAAGGAAAATTACAAGCAGGTAAGTCTATTTTGGAACACAATTGTTCGCCATATTTTATTTATATTCACACCAGTGGTGGCATAAGTGTAACAGTAACGTGTAATAATTGTAACTGACAACAATTAGCTAGTTTTAACAGGTGCAGTTCTGTCATCCAAATACTATTAGGTTAGCATTTGCAGCTAGCTAACACATTTGTGAAGACACGTAGCATAGTTAACAGTTTGTATATGCTGATAATGTTTTGCCATAGTTTTATAGTTTATATATTTATAGCTGCAGCTAGCTTACTGTAGCTATCTCATCTATACATTTTTAGGAACGTCTGTCTGTCTGTCTGTCTGTGTGTTATGCGCATATCTCTCGAACTGTTATTCCGATGGATTTCAAACTTGACAGGTGTCTTGCTACAGGCACGAGGAAGTACGGTGCCAAGTTTGACGTTGTTCGAATAAGAAATGCAAAAGATATCGTTAAATATATAGGTAAAAGAAGCACACATATGACGTTTCAGAATCCCATATGCAAAGCACAACCAGCTGCGGACAACAAGTGGCAGCGAGACGTGTGTCCGTGTTTGGGGGTAAAGTAACCTGCACACCTGCACATCACACGCAGACGCCACATGCAGAACGCTTTACAACGGTGGGGGGGGGGGGACTCTTTTCCTGCTATTGTATTAAATTGCTTTGAGCTGGCAGAACATAACGTAATCTCTGAGATTATTCCTTCACAGCGCTGTGCAATGCGAGAAGATCTCAGAGTTGAACCGGGCAGACACAGCACTTTTCATCAGACTCACCCTGGGTCAGGTTAATTAAGTCTACTGCTAATTTACAACACTAATAACATTACCGTCGCCAAAATACCCCAGCGAATCAAATCCACTGGCTACTTCACCGTTAACCATCAAGCCACTAAACCAATATGGAAATGAACACCTCTGCTGAAGTGTTAAATTCGTTAACGATCATGCGACACGAGACAACACCGTCTCTCTCTCTCTTTCTCTCTCTCTCTCTCTCTCTCTCTCTCTCTCTCTCTCTCTCTGTGTGCGCACGCGCACACACACACACACACACACACACACACACACACACACACACACGCACACACACACACACACACACACACACACACACACACACACACACACACACACACACACACACGCACACGCACACACACACACACACACGGTCCGGTTCTGGTGCTTGATTAACGCAGATATGTGCTGATTAGCTCTCATAACAGGCCGGGAGGGTAGCACATTGCGCCATGAGTCCACGAGGCTAATGTCTGATTACTCCACATTGTCATTGTGATATTTTGTGATTACATTCTGAATCTGCCCCGTTCTCTGTCAGGTAAATATAGTAGTACAATGTCTTCCTCTGATTTAGAAGTAGCCTACGCTGTAAGTCAGTAGTAGGCTATACAGTGGAGTTGCATATTAAGTGATTTGGGGTCCTTCTGTAAGTAATTTTGGGGTACAATTTGGTTTTGAAGAATTCTACAAGCAGCAATACCAAAGGCCAAGCAATCGCCTGTTCCAAACTGGCACATTTTCAAAGGGCACTGCACTAGTTGATACTAATTAACTACAGGAAGCTAGCACATTTAGCTTGTGATTTTGTTAGTGCTATAGCTTTCTTCCAGAACATAGAAAATTACCATACATATATGGAAAATTACAAGCAGGTAACCTCATTTTAAAACAAATAGAGTAAAACACAATTGTCATATTTTATAGCAACAACTTGGGAACCACAGAGCTAGTTCACGTTGCTGTCCATTCATTTTCTATTGTGAATGTATATTATTTTGACTGACAGGGATACTTGTTTGTATCACTCTTGTTTTTGAATCATATGAAAACTCTGTTGCTGGTAATGTAACATCATCTCAGTAGCCTAAATGGTTTGCAATTGTTCCATTTCAGGCTTAGATACATATGTTCAAACTTCAAACATGGATATGTTAATAACTGAAGGAGGTATGCAAGCAACCCAAAATAAAAAAAATAAAAGCTTATATAAATATAAATTTAATGTGCATATCAATCGTTTTTCCCTGAATGTGTATGATGTTACTCATAGTTTGATCAATTCTGTGACAAAAAGTATTGTTGTTATGATTCCACTAATACACGTAGAGTATTAGAATAAAGCACTACAAAATGGCAGACACTAAATTAGAGAACAATTTTTCTTTGCACAGAGCAACAATTCTGTGGAGAGGCTGTAGGAAAATATTTGGTCAAACTAACAATTAAAGCTAATTATTAAAGGAAGAGAGATGTTCCATGTGCGAGCTTGTTTATTAAGTTCCTGTTCAATTGTAAAAAAACTGTATTTTCAAACATGCAGACTTAGGATTTTCAAACATATGTAAGATAAACATTGATGAGTCAGCTTCCTCAAGGCCATGGGAAGTGAGACTTACTCTATTTTTTGACTGATGCTTCCTTGTGAGGCAGTGGCAGTTTGGAGACATTATGTTCCCCACAGTGTAATGTTCCCCTACATACAAACACGTAAATGTCTATGCACACACAGTATGTCTGATGCACACAAAAATGCCTTCTGTCAGGAGAAAACATAGTGGACTGTGAAAGACTTTATTGTCAGAAAATCCATTGTGATTGTGGTAGAAGTTCCTTGAGTGGGATAAGGTCAGGAAAATGTTTTGAGAAAAGGGTTGTATGGGAAGAGATAAAGTCTGCTTTCCCGTGATCTAGTGCACATGTGTGTCTACTTATTGTTTTGTATCTTGTGTGTGTGAATGAGAATTTAGCTGCCTACACACAGGTGCGTGAGTTTACGTAAAAAGGAGAGAAAGAGACAAAGCGATAGTCAACCAGACTGAGAAAGATTATTGATTATTGCATAATACAGCCATTTGTAGTGCTTGTCCTCCCACCCTCCGTCTCCCTTTTCTCTAAGCTTTTACTTTATTTTCTACAACTTAAATCCCTTCTCCCTTTCCATCATCCCTCCATCCCTCTCTAATTTGATCATTTATGGCACAGCACTTTATTGTTGTCATTATTTGCCGATTTGTCCTTGATATTCCACTGTTCTTTTGTCCCTTGATTTCCACAGAAACTCTCTATTGCACACACATGCTCGCTAAAATGGGAAAAAGGAAGGAAGACATGGAAACATGTTGGCGAAAGGAAAAAGTGAAATGACATCAGCAATAATGGTAAGAAGGATACAAGGAAGGGAATGGGATGGAGACAGATAGATACATAGATAGATAGTGGAGAGTATCAGAAAATATCAGACAGTTCCTCAGTTTTCTCTTCTTCTCTTGTGCATGCTGCAGACAAATTGGCACACAGATAATAGCCAGTTGCCACAGTTTGATTGGTCCATTTAGCAGAGAGGTAAAGGGGGAAATCTGTAATAACCATGATAGAAACAGTCAATGACCCACATTTTTCTGCACAGACGTAATAGCTACAGTAGTATGTCGCATTGGCAGTACCATATCCTCCTAACAGCTTTGGTATTACTGTGTGTCCATTTCCGCTGTGGGATTATACTTGGTGGATTTGTGTTTTTTTTTTTCTGACAAATCCACTGTCCCCAGAAAGCAGCAGTGACTGAGCTTCACAAAAGCCTGGGTTCGCTTTTTTGCCAAACACGCATGCACACAGACAGGCAGGCAGGCAGACACACACACACACACACACACACATGGTGTAAAACTCCTTACATCATCCTTATATTTCAAAACCACAATGGTGTCAATATGAAAATGTGGTTTATTTTTATCTTTTCACCAAAACCTGTGTAGTTGTCGATGGAGGTCATGTTCTTTTTTGGGGGGGGGGGCTTAATCATGCATTTATCTTACTTGGCCTGTTAGCAGTAGTTGCATAATTATGGCCATGGCAACTAAGGCAGTGACAGCTGCAGTGAATTGGGACAAACAGGTGCCTTTTCCAATGTAAACGAGCCTTTAGACCTTGCTGTAGGTCACGAGTCATGTTGTTGCTAACAAGTTTATTGTAGAGTTTTCTCTGATTCTCTCACTCTTATTCTCTGTATCTCACTTTCACTTTCTGACACGCCCATACACTGCTTACAGTACATGCACACACACACACACACACACACACACACACACACACACACACACACACACACACACACATACACGCACACCGTTCTCGCAGAGTCTGTGTTCACAGTCAGTGAAAAACCAAAGCCTGAATGAACTATAATTATGTCATCAGCATTAACAGTAGCTTTGAAGGGAGGAATGTGCAGGGCAAATGCAGTAGCACCAGAGTAAATAGAGTGACAGAGAGAGATGCAGTCTAGCCAGATCCAGTCAGATCTGAGTCTGACAGAGAAAGAAAATCTTCTTTTTTTACTCATCTGTCTTTTCCATTATCAACCGACTACACTTGAGTTAAAAACGCAGTCTGTCTTAAAGGAACACGCCGACTTATTGGGAATTTATTCACCGTAACCCCCAGAGTAAGACAAGACCATACATACCCTTCTCATCTCCGTGCGTGCTGTAATGCTGTCTGACGGCTCCAGCATTAGCTTAGCCCAGCACAGATCCTGCAGGTAACTGGTTCCAACTAGCCTACTGCTCCGAATTGTGACAAAAGTGACAAAATAACGCCAACATGTTCCTGTTTACATGTTGTGATTTGTAGAGTCACAGCGTCTCATGTTACGTTGTTTTTTTGTACACGCTGTCACTCTACAAATCACAACATGTAAATAGGAACATGTTGGTGTTATTTTGTCACTTATTCTGAGCTGTAGGATTACTGGAACCATTCACCTGCCTGTTCTGTGATGGGCTGATGCCGCTGGATCCGTCAGACAGCCTTACAGCATGCACAGAGATGAGAAGGGTATGTACCGACTTGTCTAACTCTGGGGGTTACAGTGAATAAGCTAAATTCCCAATAAGTCGGCGTGTTCCTTTAACTCTTCAGAAGTCAGATGACCTAAATTATCAGTGGTTTGTGCCTTAAAGTTACAGATGGTAGAAGCCACATACTGAATGAAATGTCACATCACATTTTTTAATACTTAAAAAAAAAAATGTTTACAGTCTACTCTCCTTCTCTGTACTTTCACTCTTTTTTCATCCTTTACAAACAAACTCCTGATAAACTCCTGATAAAAATAGCCAAGGAACAAAGCAATGTTTTCAAACCCCATTGTGTGTGACTGACGTCTGAGTGGGTGAGAGAGAGGATCAGAGAGTCAGAGAATGGGGACAATTGTTTGTGCACACAAATGTTGGTATTCGCGTGGTTACCCATGTTTAAACTGTACAGTGTGTGTTTATGAAAGTGGAAGACCCAGAGTGTGAGAGAGAGATAAAAAGAAAAGAATGGAGAGGGATTACAAAGGATATGTTGGTGTGCACAACCAGTGAGCCTTATTGGCCAGATGAGTTGTGTTCCCTACAAAAGAGTGATTTTCCCGAGATGAGAGGCAGTAAACCCAGGGATTAAGTCTGTTGGGCAACAGAGCACTAGGCCCCAGGACGGGCTTTCTGCTTGGCTTACTGGAGGAATGGAGCCCATGTGTCATGTGGCTCATGTTTGTGAGCTAGAGTCATGCTTGTCCTGTAAGGCTGCATTAATGAGGCAGTAATTTGCACTTTACCAGCTAGCCTTTAGAAAACTACCAACATATGCAGAAACACACACTCACATTGGGGAAAGAAACAGCGTAATGTGGTTCACCTGGCATATACAGCTGGATTATCTCACAAAATGATCACAGACATATGCAGAGCAGCTCACACTAAGAACACACACACCTTTTCTAGCACTTTCTCCCATCATGGGTATTTTAGAAAACGATTGAGAAAAAAAAAAAAAAAAAAAAAAAAAAAAAAAAAAGAGAGCAGGGAATAAAAGAGGATGTGACTGCTAGAGGCAGAGAACAGGGCAGACATGAAAGTTCTTCTTGCTTTCAATGACTTTGTCTATTGTCAGCACATTATCTTTATTGTGCAACCAATACATTATTTCATGTATAATAAAGACAGAAAAAAAGACTGCAAAGTGTAATTTCTATTTTTTAGAAGTGCATGGTGGTCAACGTGCATATGTTGATTGGTGTCATTGGTTTGGGGGAAAGGAGTGTCTCCACTGAAGGTGTTGATGTGTTGTGTTTATAATGTTGCTGACATGTGTATGTGTTTTTCTAGATATCCTGCTGCTCACCATATTTCCTTTTCTAAGGATAATTAAAGTGGAACTTGAACTTGTACTTTTCCCTTCCTAGCCTGAAAAATAATGATGAAATCCTCAGGGAAGCTGAATTGTTCTTTAGAGAAAATAGGCTTCTTTCCTCTTCCACCTTTTTTTTGTAAGTGTAGAGTCACAGTGGGGTTTGTGACAAAAAATTGTCATTCTCCATTTCCTTGTCTCTTCACTGTATTATCCAAAAACTACCGGTAGACGAAGAAGAAAGTTAGTCTCGTGTAAGTTTGCGAAACCTTGGTTTGTTGCACAAAGAAAAAGGAAGTTATACAACTGTAATGTCAAGTCCATCGAATTAGTTGGTTTTGTCAGGTTTGGTAACTCTTTGGGGAAACTGCCTCAAGCCAGTGTATTCCCGCCGAGTCATCAAACCTTTCTTAAACAAACCAGTCCTGGATCATTTTGCTTTTTGAATGACAAGTGACACAGTGTTTTCCCCAGTACCTGGATTAGCAGCCACAGGAAGACAACCTAAAAACCTAAGCAGAAGTACGTACAATTCATAGTACAAGTCATAATAAAATTAAACCGAAAACCAGTCAAACAAGACAGTAATCTGTGATGTCATTGTGAGTCAAATTGTGGAGCTGGTGCAATGAAGTAATACCCGTGCCTATTAACTAAGTAAGTAAGTAAATCATTGATTCATTGTCTTTGGATAGAGCTGTGGTAGCCTTGGTGGTTGCCTTGGGACAGTGCTTGTGCCAGTGAACAAATATCCTGTTGGTACAATCTTTTCAAGTTCTACAATATTGATTAGAAAGTAAATATATTAGATACAGCAATTTCTTATTTTAAACAGAATATTGGAGGAATGAATGCCAAATGAAAATTGTAATTGGGTATTTTGCTACCAGTTGATCTAAATACCTTGCTGTAATGATGAATGATTGATCTTGTTCTTGATTGTCTTCTTTCTACTTAATCATTTACACTTTTCTAGTCAAAAGGTCAAGGAGGTTCATTTAAATGTGTACCAGATTACCTGGGTTGGGATAAAGAAATATACCACCTTCAACTGAACTCAAACAACTTCACCCTTCCACTCCTGATAATTAATCTCTTCACTTTGGCAGAATTTAATCTGTTTACCATGAAAACAAGCAATATGTAGCTGTATCAGACATATTCAGCTTGTGTGTGTTTGACAGTAGATATACTTTTCATACAGTCCTTTATACGCTTCCTGCGGTCTGAGATTACCAGTACCTCTCCACCTTGTTTGTGGATTTACTTTATTTCAACAAACCTACTTCTGCAGATTGCCTTTTGATGAGTGTATCATATTACTGGTTTGCCCATAGTAGAAAGAAATGATACTGTGCAAATAAAATTATGTGAAATGAGTTTGCGAGAGCGTGAACAATCCCTTTATTATTTTTTCTTGTATGAACGTGTTAGGAACAGGATGCACCTCCAACAGTTTTCCTTGAACAAGACATGGTTTATTTATTTTGAGAAATGTGTTGCGTAATCACTGCCTGCATGCTAGATTTGTCATGGTGCATTTTATAAAAGCTTTAGCCTCCCTATTTGTTTGCCATGCAAAATTCTCATCAGCAGATGCTCTCTTCCTACATCCCCTGAGTGTGTTTTGGTTAGTGAGGTTTGGATTCTTATTTGAATGTTTCCGTGCAACTTTCCATCCACATCCTTCAGTCCTTCAAGACCTGGTCAAATTACCTATGAAAAAAGTCAGACACTTCCCTTGCCAATGCCAATCATTTTACATAGTCATTCATCCTTTTTATATGCTCAATCTCTTTACCTTTAATGGTCTGTTATTTTATATTGCCCTGATCTCACTTATTCAGTTTTAGGGCCCTGCAACAACAGCAATATCAGATATTAGTGGTGTACTGGCTCCCCCTAGTGACAAACTATGCTAATTGGTTGCAGTTTACAACAATTGTTGTTGATTTTATTTTTAAAGATTTTTTTTGGGGCATTGTAGGCATTTATTTTTATAGGACAGCTTAGACTTGAAAGAGGAGAGCGAGGGGGAATGACATGCATCAAAGGGTCGCAGGTCAGAGTTGAACCCACAGCCACTGCATTGAGGAGTGAACCTCTATATATGGGTGCATGCTCTACCAGGTGAACTACCCAGCTGCCCCTATGGAGAGCATTTTAATAATAGATTTATGAGAAAGATTTTTATTTTTCCACACAGTTATTATTAATACAATGATGATACCAATGTTGTTCTGGTGGCCTAGACATACAAACTGGAAAGTAAATAAGAATGAAGATATTGATGCCTCACAGACAATTCATAATCAGGTAGTACTGTCAGTTCCAAACAATGATCTATCTTACTTACCAGGAAATCATTCCGTTTTGGCCTGTGGATGTGACATTACTGGTTAGATTTAAGGTTTCTATTCTTTGGTGCAAAGGTATGCCAAACCCATCAGAAATATTTAGAATATTTTACACAGTTTTCACAGAACTATTTAGGGCAAATAACATATGGTAAAGGCAAAAAAAAGTATTTTGTACTTACAGATGTGCATGAACAGTCTCTCAGACCTCTCTTGTGCTATTTCTCATACACAGAAGAACCCTGCAACTTGAATACAGTTGAACTTTGAATTAACATCCATCATAACTCTAACACAACCATCACATTTCTGATATTCATCAGCAGTTGCTCGTTGGTGCTTAAACTTCAAACAGATATGGATTGAAATAAGATGTTAAATTACCAGGACAACTTCCCAGCCAAAGAGCCCTTTTCCATACTGACACTGCTTTGGTTTCAGGGTGCTGATATCATAGACTGTAATATATATATATATATATATATATATATATATAATTTTTACAGTCTATGGCTGGTATAGACCTTTTTACAGCAGACATTTTGACTTGAATTATGGCAACATTTTATTTAGCCATAATTTAGCATGACATTTAGTATGCATAATAGACCTTTCTCACAGCATACATTAAGAACAGGTGTTACTAATAACATATAACAACAGCTCCATTCTATTTAAGTGTCCCAGTGAGAGGGGCAGTGAGCCAGCATGCACAATACCAGGACCCTGAAATCCAAGCAGCTAAATGGAATTCAGCTATCATTAATTTGATTATTTACACCTGGTGCTTTTCCCACTGTGTAAGGTCAAAATGTTTTCTGTGAAAAAGGCTCATAGCATGGCTATACTTGGAACACCTAAATTGTGTGGCGCTGTCGTTAATCTTGTTAATAACACCTGTGCTTTTTTAACAAGTCAAAATGTCAGCTGTGAAAAAATGCCAATGATTTATGCTCTCAAAAAACCTAAGGCTGATCAAATCTTACTTGATAAGTACTTGTAGGTGTAGGATGAACCCCAGCCTTAAAACTGGTCAGGAGGTTGTAGTATCCCCTGTTTACTGTTGGCTAACCTTCAAAGGGTCCCAAAAATAAATCTAAGGGGTCGTCTTTGTGAAAAATTAGATAATTTGAACAGTTATTGACATTAAACCATGTGAGAAGTTTAAAGGTCCCATGACATGGTGCTCTTTGGATGCTTTTATATAGGCCTTAGTGGTCCCCTAATACTGTATCTGAAGTCTCTTTCCCGAAATTCAGCCTTAGTGCAGAATTACAGCCAATAGAGCCAGTCCTACAATGAGCTTTCCTTAGTATGTGCCATTTCTGTGTCTATAGCTATTGAGGAGGAGAGGGGGCGGGGGGAGGGGCAAGGTGGAGGGTGGGGGTGTGGCCTTGACAAACTACCACCTTGCTCGTTTGAAAGCCATGATGTCTCTCTCTCATGGATGGGCCAAATTCTCTGGGCGGGCAAAGCAGAGAAAGGGGAGGTAACCTTGCTCCTTATGACCTCATAAGGAGAAGATTCCAGATCGGCCCATCTGAGCTTTCATTTTCTCAAAGGCAGAGTAGGATACCCAGGGCTCGGTTTACACCTATCGCCAATTCTAGCCACTGGGGAGCCATAGGCAGGCTGGGGGAACTCATATTAATGTTAAAAAACCTCATAAAGTGAAATGTTCATGCCATGGGACCTTTAAATGTCTCTTTGGAGGAACAACTCATAGACATCAGAAACATGGCAAGGAGCCCACACTAGACATTACTATATTATTAGAGGTCAGTCTTTTACTCTGTTGCACTGTTTTAAATTGTAATGTGCTTTATTTATAAGATAAGATAAGATAAACTTTATTAATCCTGCACTGGGGTAATTCCTGTGCTACAGCAGCTCAAAAGAAGAAAAAAAATGTACACACATCAGAGTAGTAAGTAGACATAGGCGAAAAAATATACATTATGTATAAAAATCAGAAAAAATTTAATTAGCTATAATAGTAATAATAATAATAGTAATAAATCAAACATATTTACACAATAAACAAGACAGTAAACACAGATATACAGATGAGTAAGGTGCGGATGAATATAAATGAAATATTGCAAGTTGTAGGTGACACAGAGTAATAAATAATAAAGTGTAGTGCAGAATATTGTCCAGTGATGTCTCGTATTGCAGACACATTTAGCAGTGCTACATTATGATGTTGTATTAAAGAGTCTGACTGCTGCTGGAATGAAGGACCTGCGGTAGCGCTCCTTCTTGGACTGAGGGTGCAGCAGTCTGCTGCTGAAGGAGCTGCTCAGGGAACTCACAGTCTCACGTAGGGGGTGAGAGGTGTTGCCCATGATTGATGCCAGCCTGGCTAACATCCTCCTCTCCCCCACCTCCTCTATGGTGTCCAGAGGGCAGACCAGAACAGGGGAATTATGTATAATTTAAACCCATTGATTATTAGTTATTTACTTCCATGTTTCACTTTTTCTTTTTCACTCATGCAAAACTCTTTGCTAATGTTGATGCAGATTGTTATTGTTGGTGTTGTGTTTTGCCACCTTTTAAAAAAAAAAAAACTTACAAAATATCTCCTATCAAGACTTTTTAACGATAGTGGTGTAGACATCTATTCCTATTAAAACTCTTTAGTATACTGTCCATCGCACACTACATGAAAAATGTCCTTTATGTTGTAGGCAATTGATTGTGAGGTCAAACTACAACCGCCAGGTGGCGGTAGAGAGCTAAAAATCACCGAAGAGCTGCTTTTTGATTGTCCTTGTCTCATACCAGCTTGTCTCATGCATAGGATCAGCATTTTAAACTATTGCTTTCTTTCTGTCCGAGTTTGATGATTCACAATAGTTCGACATTAATTGCACTTCTGATAATTTGCATGTAATCGCTTCAGATCCCTAATTGGTTCTCGAAACAAAAATCAATGAGAGCTGCAACACAACAAGTGCATTAATGGCATGCAAATCCAACAACAATACACATTTATGACCCTATATGGGATCACGGGAAACATGGCAGCCGGCACTGCAGCTCTTTGTGTAACGCCGTAAAGTAAATTATACGCACACCCGGTGCCTCGAAGTCACCCAAAACATCTCGTCCAATCAGAGCACCGCGATTCGGCATGGGGTAGTCTGCGCCTTGAAGACTTTCTGCCCAGCTGAGAGGTGGTCTTTGTATGACAGAGCTGAACAAGGGCTCCTGACTCTGCAGACAACAGACGACAGGCACTGCTGCAGCTGCTGGGAACGCAGATCAGTTCACAGAGAAGTGAGTGGCTGCGACTTGTGCGCACACAAACTGCAGAGATTCCTCCATTTATTCCGTTGATGTTGTACCCTTTGTAAGTTGTTCTAAAGACGTTCCAGTCCATTTTTAAGAGCCCGATGTCTCTTCCTTTATTTCGAGACTCACCCTGAGGTTTAACTGGCGAGAACAAAATACTCAAGAACTTTGCTTGAGAAGCATCTTGGATCCGAAATGGGCAGCAGGTTGGTGTGGTTGTCCCTTGCGCTGTCAGTGGCGTTTTCCGCCGGGCAAGACACAGGGACCGGGACCACAAAGGAGGACATCCCGGAGGGCGCATCCACCCTGGCATTCGTCTTTGATGTAACCGGCTCCATGTACGACGACCTGGTTCAGGTCATCGAGGGCGCGTCCAAGATTTTGGAAACATCCCTGAACAGACCACAGAAAAGTCTGTATAACTTTGCCTTGGTCCCCTTCCATGATCCAGGTAATGTAATGAAAGCATGTGGAGTGAAAGTCTAATTCTACAGTGGTCACTTTTTTACGCATGACATTTTTGTTTTAGCTTTCTTTGTAATATATGTCTGCACACGTTTGGGATTATTTGGAGTTTACTCTCTGCTGTGACGACAAAAGCACACAGAAAAGTGAGAAATGTAATAGTTTGTTCACAATCCGCCCTTTGAATGCGTAATGTCCCTCACACCTCCAGAGGAGGGACTCTGGGGGATTTTGTCTCTGCGCACAGATGTTCAGCCTGACGGTCACTATCATTAGCATTCCGCCAGGGTTAGTGTGTGGCGTTAGGTTTGCAATGCAACTTGATGATTATCATCACCCCTGGGTGCTCTCTCATTCTGAACAGCTAATAATGCCCAGACAGTATATCATTGGGCTATATAACAGTAACACTGGCATGTACAGTAGGTCAGAGGTGCATGGCGCACTGTCATGGAAAAATAAGAAGTTCTATATAATTAATGTTAAATAACCTGGACTCATTTGATTTGAGTCCTCCTTGGCTCCTCCTTATTGTAGTATGGTGATGAAAACAATGTACATTCAATGTAACTTACATTAGTTGTATCACTAGTTATATCACTTTCAAGTAAAATGCATCTTTACCATCACAACCACATTATAGAAGTTGACGTATAAAGTTTAAAAGTTTTGTTGATGTAAAGACTTTTTGTACACATTCTAAAGTCCCTGTAATTACTATTTTCTGAGAAGGAGGAGAGGTCACTTACCTGCTTGCAAAAGCACCATCAAAGGCTGCTGTGATGCCATGTGAAGGGGGTTTGTGTGCTGATTCGGAGGTGAGACGTGTTAAATGTCCACCTGTGAAAAAATACTCTATCAAAAGCAAGAGCAGACAGAGACAGTTAGCGGCAGAAATGACAGAGGGAAAATCAGAGTGTGTGTTGCACTCAGTAGCAAACCTTTTTTTAGGGTACTACCTATTTCAAACATTTCTTACGATAGACTCTTTTGTAGTATTTGGGTAGTATCCTGCAACATGTGCTTCCCCCTCGCTACTTCATGATATATATATAAAATTCAAGTGAAGTATATTTTAAACATATATATATATATATATATGTTTAAAATATACTTCACTTGAATACACGTAACTGCAGAGAGAAAGAACGAGATGAATCGACGGAGGTGATCTGTGTGTTGAAGAGACAGATTCCTTTTCCAGATGTTTGCTCTCCTCTGCTAAATTTCAGCATGTCACAAATTCTTATGAAGCTCAATTCCTCCATCACAGTCTGTGCCTAGAATAATAATTATATTCAAGGAAGAAATATGCTCCGTATACACAAGTGTAATAAATGATGAATTTATTATTGTGCGCTTCAGGGGGGGAAGTAAATCTTAGATCGTTAGCAGATGATAAAAGAGCTGGGATGCATTGTATCTTGGACAAAGCAGTGATAGTGAAGGAATTATGGGATTACAACCTGTGTCCAATTTCAACGATTGATTAATAGCAAATGTTACTACTATACTGTCACTGGGAAGTAATTATACAATTCTCCTCCTACAGTAAACCGAAACTGCAACAGCTTGATTCAGAAATTCGGTGTTGACTTCTCTTTGTGTTTGTCCCTCACCAGCAAGTGACGTTCGTTTGCTTCTTAAAATGTTTACGAGGATGTCAGAATGTGTTCTCCAACCCACCCCCCCACCGAGAATAGAGGAATGATTAGCAGAGCACACTGCAAGCAGGGCTGGCTTAACATTTCTCCAAATGTTGTTCTACCCCTGCCTCACTTTTTGTCCTTCTCTGTCAATATCCCAGATCCTCAGAGAGAATCAGCTTTGTTTTCATAAGAACTTTTATTCTGGGTTTGTTTCGTTCTGACACTGATCCATTTTCTCTATCCGACCCAGTGCGATAACACAGTCCCTCCTGTTTGATTTGGCTCTTTTTAAATCAGAGGCCGGAGCTTCCCCTTTATTTACACTGCAATCTGACACGGTAAACATTAGAGTGTGTGTTTGTGTATCTTTGTTTCTCTCGGCCTGTGTGTGTGTGTGTCTGTGTGTGCTTGTCTGTGTGCGTGAAGCGAGAGTGTCAGGAGGATGCCTGGATATTGGGGTCAGGCTTGTGTGGGAAGATCAGTCAGGAAGCCTCCCCCCCTTCCTCCATCCTGCAGGGAAAGAAAGAAAGAAAGCAAGAGGATATTTTACAAGTCATTTTACTGAGGCACAGGGGTTGTGTATTTAGCACTACAGTCTGAAAACACTTTAATAAAACAGTGGAACGTTTATCATTTCATACCGAGGTTGCTTTTGAAAATAACATTCACTTTATCAGAGAACTCCCTTTAAAATACCGTCCTAATAACAGCTGTAAACATGAACATCTCTCTTAAGTAGCTACAGTCCAGAGAACAGTGACATCATTAAGGAATCCAGTCTTAGGCTGGTGGAGTCAAAGGTGTATTGCAAGCAGACTCTCTGAGAGTCTTTGAGAGTTTACAGCCAAATAAACTTCATTTCACAACACTCCTACCATTACCAAGCCAGGACATGTAGCATTTATCCCAGAATTAATGTTAGATTGTGGAGTTTTCCAATTAACCATATAAAAAAGACACAATGTGTGAATAATGTGCTCTAAGAGTGGGTGTGCTGTGCACATGTCCACAGATTTGTTTTCTGTGTCCTCAGAGATCCTACGTTCTTCATGGCTCTGCTGACGTCCCTACTTACATGCTCGTCCTTGTAAATACTACCTTGCTGTGAGGAGGTGTGTTTGTGTGCCCTGTACATGCTCGTGTCAGGGTTTAATTAGCTGAGTTTGAGATGGGTCAGAACCCAGTGCCTTGGGTTAGCGACACTTTTTTGTTGCATTAGCTGTGCACTCCAGCATAACGGATTTCAAATGGAACAATAAGGTTATCATTCATAATAACCTTATTGCTCCATTTGAAATCCTTAAACTTCATTAAAGTCATTATATTTAATGTTTGGTTGCGAAGCCTTTGCAGTCAGTAAAGGTTTGGACCCTTTCCAGGATGCAATCAATCACTGATGTCTTGAAATTGTGCCGTCTTCAATTATTAGTTTGCTTGTTTTGATTTTTGTTCTTCTACATTGTCCTATGCATGGTAACCGTAAAATTGTGGTCCTTTTTCAGCTTTGCTCTGAAGCAGTGACGCAGTGGTGCTCGTGCACATCCGTGTGTAGGTCGGAGCCCCGAGGGCAGGGGGAGTGGTTGGACGGAGCCTGAGGAGATGCTACTTTCAGATCTTGCTAGCTTTTCAACATAACCAACTATGCCTTTAACAGATATCTGCATATGAACACCGATAAATAATCAATCAGACAGTGACAGCTTCTGTTTTAAGTATTTGTTTCAGCTATGAGTTCTGTAGATCGGTTACGCTGAGTTAATGGCCTGCCTTGCTACCTTTTTCTAGCCAATTAACTTAAGTTAGAAGGAGATGGCCCAAAGCTCTGGGTGTGGAGTGATGAGAGGAGGTGACGGGATAGCTTCTACCTCCTCTGCATGATCAAAGGCACTCATCTCAGGGCTCCCTTTGTTGGTGTTCAGCGTCCTTTTCCACCATCCCCTTTTCCCTTTGTTTCCTTCTTTCCAGAGCAGCAGTTTTTTGTCTGAACCGACCCGCCCGTGTGAGATTACAAGGAGTCTGCGTTTAGCTGGACAGAGTCAATAATGATGCTATTAGGCAGGAATGCCATAAGAGAGAGGTGGAGGTTTTTGGAGAATTAGAGGAGGAGAGAGGAGTGTGGTGGACTACAGTGTGTGTTGTTGTGTTTCATGTTCAAATAGACCTGCCCTGGAATATTAAAATGGCCTTTAATTTTTAGGACTGTACATGCACCTTCTGAAGTGCCCCGTGGTGCTCTTAGCACAATAATTTTAACTCTATTTAGCTTTGTAATCGGTGCTCAGAGGTTGTCCCCCTTTCATCTTAAAAGGCAGCACATACCTGAGGGCTGCTAGGGACGCTTTAAATGTCAATTTCTGTTCCCTGTTTACAAATGTGTATGTATGACAGCATTAGAGAGTCCGAGGTGCTTAGAAAAGTCACAGGTAGCTGACCTTTGAATGCAGTGGTTGACATGAATGACCCATGTGTCAAACGTTTCCCTCCAGGCTTTGAAATTTGTTTTTCAACCTCTGTTGAATTCTAAACCTCATCCTGAGGTCCTGAGGGTTCCTGTGCCCTGGTCATGACCTTAAGGGCTCTTTGACATCACTGTCTGGGCTCTTATTAATATCCTCTTGACCTTTTGTTCCTGGTTTTTTGTTTGTGAACCAGCATTTTCGGGTAACTGTCTGAGCATGGAGGTGTAAATGTTGGACAGGCTGCAGTAGTGAAAAAGTAGAAAAACTGACTTGGGAAGTTTAGATGACACGTAGCTATAGGGGTGAAGACATGATGCTTCATGGCTGGAAGTGAGTTAGGGCTTAAAGTAGAAAGAAAGGAAGAATGGTAAGAGTGTATGCAATAAAACTAAATATGTTTTTCATCTCCCCAGACTGTGGAAGTTAATTATGTGACAGAATAATGTAATGATGGAGGCTTTAGGAATGGTTTGCACATTCATCTGAATGAGGCCACTCTGTTGGCACAACATCGGTGCCAACACTGAGGGCACTAGCAAAAACATTAAACCTGGCTCAACTTTTACCGCAATGCAATATGATGTCATCCAAGACGATTGCAAGCATACGGTACATCCCGGGTTGATTACTCTATAATGTGAATGCTGTATTTCTACTGTTTACCTTGTGACCAAAGATAGAATGATTGTTACCATGGTAAATTTCCAGACTTCCTGTCTCATAGTGTTGTAAACCGTTTGCATTTCGTTGTCTCACCGGTATCTTGATACAACACACCACCAACTCAGCCCTTTGCATTTTTTCTGAACGCCCAACTTAATATCTTACTGAACGTAGTATGATTATTTAAATGTAAAGGAGTCAACAATGTACTAAATATTTTATTTGGACCCTGTAAACCCTATGTCCCCTTAAGCTTGTGGTCCAGTTGTCAAGCTTAGAGTATAATTTGCCCAATTAAAATGTATCTGCATCGAAAGAGAGAGAGAGAGTGTTATTTAAGATGACAAGTTAAAAAAAGAACAGTCTTTTGAAGGCAGTTTACTATGTCACAAATGCCCGTTTTGCTGCATGTCTGAGATGTGTTTTCCCTTTCCTTGGGCAGGCATGTTTACCTGACCTATCCCTAACTCTTACCATGTGTCCACAGCATAAGCAGCCAGTCACTCCAAGTCCATTCATCTAGGAGAGCTGAGCACCCGAGGCAAGTCAGGTGATTTTGATAACAGCTGCCACTGGTTGCCATATGTTGGCAGGGAGCACCTTTTAAATGCTGTTCTTGCAGTTGTGTCCACTGCTTTGCAGTGGCTAGAGAAGGCTTAAGTCACATAAAACGTTAATCCTAACCCATTTCAAATAAAGTTGTGACCAACATACTGACCCATTTTTCATGCCTTTACAACAAATGTTTGGGTCCTCTTTCAAAATCGCTACCCTGGAATCCAAGTGGATAGTTTCCAGCTTCTCATTGCAGACATGCAGACATACATACACTATATTGTATTTTAGTATTTGCCAGTCAGCATTTTTAGTGCCTTATTACTCATGATAATAATAAGCAGGACCTCAGTGCTTTTAAGGTTGCCCCTTTAATGAGGGCTTTCCTCAAAACAGTGTTTTTATAGTCAGTTTAGACTCTCCAGATCGATGTCTAGACAATATTATTAAGAATGCATTTTTCCTAGCACGGATTCATTTGATTTCATTGTTTTACGTCAGACTTTTAGGGTCTGGAGGACTCATTTGGAACACATTAGATTTGCGTCCATATAGAACTGGTGCCAGAGTTGAACATTCCCATGGTTTGGTATGGCATGACCTCATTTTCTTTACTGTGTAAGCTGTTTATGTACATTTTAGTTGAAACATATGTAAAGTTTCAGCAGCTTGGCGAGTGTGTTCGGAGTGACATTTACTGCCAAACCATTAATACTAGAGTGATATGCTCCTTGCCATAGAAACAGAGAGAGGACATATTTTTTGAATTATTCCGTCTTATGCCGCATGAAGGCATTTATTTGAGCTGGATGAACCTCGAACACATGCCATGTACATCGTGAATATGCAGGACAGGAGGATAGGAGGGGTACAGCCTGTCTCTTGATTTTGTGGCCAAACTTAATTTTCCTTTTTTCGTACAGATTTGAATCTGTAAAGCTGCAATTATCAATTCAGTAGCTCATTGTGACAAACCGACAGAGAATTATCTGTGAAGTGAACAGTGAAGCGTTAAACTGCTAAAGAGATATTTCAGATATATTCCAGATATTTCCCTCAGCAGTTAGTCTAGACCAAAACAAAGGTAAAAAGAATGTGAATATTGGACTTACGTATGTCAGTTTGTCAGAGACACAACTCCAAATGAATGTTGACTGTTTGCTAACACGTTCACCGCTTTACGAGGTGATAATATGTCTGTGTTGTTGCCAAAAAAGTCAATTATTGTTGCGTTAATTAAATTCTGTCTACTGGGCCAGCTTTATTATACTGGAATAGACCAAGGAGGGCATAACTTCCTTGTAAAACTTTAATGATCTTTTTATCACAGGACAATTAGGTGTAACATGAGGACGTTTTCAGTGACAGGATGTACTAGATGAGTTCATGGGTCACTGTGGAAGAAGTCTCGTCAGTTTCGGCTCAGTGAGCCAAATCTTTGTGACGCTTACTGTTTAATTGCCTTTTTGCAGGTATATTCTTATAATTTTTTAGGTCTTCTCATCCTCATATTTCTCTCTTCCAGAAAAACCTGAATTATTTACTGAAAGGCTGCACAACTTGTGACATGTGTATGTGTCTGCGCTAGAGGAAAGGACATATAGAAGCAAGGGATAGAAGTAAAAATGAAACAACAAGGCATCTAAGAATTTTGATTGACATGGAGGCCTGTGTGGTTTTTAATTGTAGCAAAAAGTGTTTTGGGAATTTGAATTACAGGCTGCAAGGCTGAAGGTCAGTCTGTCAGTGCCCTCTGCCCCTGCCTCTGAGGGGTGTGTGTTGGGGGAAGTCATGTATCATGAAGACCCCCTCAGAACAGCGTTTCCCAACGTTTTCTTTGCCATAGCCCACTTTCTATGTTCCAAAAATCCCTGGGCACTCCATAAAGCATTTGCAAATTACAAAATACACATTTAACTTTGTTAATTCCCTATAAATATAGTATAATTCTGTCTGAAACCCGAGCTTGCTTGTTGATGAACCTGGTATTCTGTGTCAACCTGATGACAAGCACATGCTGGGCTCATGGTCAACTGTTATGGAAACCTGAAAAGACTCAAATAATCTACTTTGTTTTCCATATAACCATTTATAACTTTAATTTTAAATTTTCACAACACATCTAAGCAGTTCTGAAGGCACTTTTGTGGCACACTGGTTGAAAATCAGGGCCTCAGACATCTGAGTGTGCATCTGTGTGTGGTCGGCCGTGCTGATCTGCTCAGCACGCACAATTAGAATTTCCTCAGTAAAACAAGAAAAGGCCCACAAAACAGAAAACACCACCCAGTCACTTTTGAGCTCTTTGGGATTACACCATCACTCATGAAATACTTGGTCATGAGCTTAACCGTTTTGTGGTTGTAGTATTGAGGTTGTTGCCATTTATTTTAAAGCCTTTACTTCATTTTTGAGGCAAGTTAATGCAATTAAAAGGCCACACTTAATTGTAAAGGTAATTTTTTTTCTGAGAGTGAATCATAGAGTCAGCCTCAGCCAAGTCTCAGGGTTTTGGCCTGTATTTCTACAATGGAGACCATATGTAGAAACATCACAGCGTTCTCTGTGTGTTTACTGCCCGTGCCAGTTTTTGCCCTTTCAATGAGAGGCATTTAGAGGCTTTACAGAGACAACACTACCTGATGCCTCTCTAAGCCACGGCTTTGTCTTTTTCATCCTCTTCTCCAGCCCTCCTCATTCTTAATATGTTGTCAAGGCAATAGAATGATCATCTGTCTGACCTCTTCGCTGTGATGCATTAGGGTTAAGGGATATGTTGCACAACACAACACATCAGGGGTGGGGGCAGTCTTGTAAGCAGTTTGGATTCGTAAGATGTCGTTTTATTGATGCAAAGGTGTCACCACCAGGACTCATGACCATGATTTGTATGTTTTTGAGTTTTACATTTTTCACAGGTGAAGATGATGAAAACATTACTTATTGCAAATAAGTGAGGACTGTGTAAAATCCAAGTAATCTCAAAATATACCTTCATTGCCTACATAAAGTTGTATTCAAAGATTTCAAAGAGAGATAAACTCAAAAGATATTTAACAATACCTGACCTAGGATGTCAGATTGTTAACAGACTGGAGTGTCATGCTTCAATAAAGCGTCAGAAAAGTCTAGATTGTTGAATTGGATGTTTGTTATGTGAAATATCTGCTTTCAAAAACTGCTGTGGCATACTTGGCTCAAAAAACTAAATCCTTATTGAGGTTTTTTTCTACAGTACAGTGAACTACAACTCTAGTCTAAACTTAACTAGTACTAAAAAATAAAAAAAATTAAAAAATTCTGAAATAGCATATAAGCTAAACTAATGTGCTCCAGATGGATTTATGTAAAGATTACTCAGTCCAGACCCTTCACAGAGTTCAGTAGCATGTTTATCAGTCTGTAAAGGTCAAAAGTCAACCTGAAGACAGTTTGTTTATATATCTCTATATATATATATACACAGTATATATATATATATATATATATATATTTATATACAGTATATATAAATTATAACTCATTCCTCCTTGTGGTTCTTTTCTTTGAATACCGTAGAGGAGCAAATACGTCTCATCTCTACCCCAGTCACCAAGTCAGTTTTATGTAAACAGCCATTTATACATGTCCCAACATGAAAAAAATCATACTCAACATCTCTATTGTTGTCAGACACTTTTTTATCAATAAATTATTCACTTCCTTTTGCCTTCTTCCTTCCACATTAAGTTTGTGTTCTTCTCTTGTTGCTGGTATTCAGACACAAAGTCTAGGCGGACACCCAACCATGCAGACAAGATTACATTCAACACTCTCTTTTATGTTTTTCTTTGTAGAAATTTGCAGCTCCACACATCACATTGAGTCATATAGAGCTTGTAGTGAGAAGGCTCTGACTGTCGACATGTGATAATGTTTATATGAATCCTAAAGAAAAGACATCTTTGTTGGTTCCACTCTGATTGCCTCCACCCTTTCCAAAACCAGATGTAAATGGAGCATTCAAAATATGCAGTTAACAAGTTGAAATTATCATTCAATTCCCAAACTTTACTGCCTATTATGTTTGAGTTAATGACGTCACCACAAATTTTTATGAAGATCACCGGGTGATAATAGCACTCAGATGGCCGTGTTGAGATATTTTGCAATCTTTGGACGACCACAACAGTTTTTTTCCTCAGATAATTTTAATGAGATACTGCTGTCAGGGGCAAATAAAAAGGATGGTGGAGGTTAACATGTATGCACAGGCCAAAACCGTGCAGGTACATTATTATGATTTTATAAAGTAAAATAATGGTAGTTTGTGGAGCATACCTCACCAAAATCACATCTCAACAATTAACATTACATATTGCCTGTTCAGGTCATTTTATATTATTTAGCATATCAAATGAACAGTATCATGTTGACTTTACTTTAAAAACCCTTAAGTCACTTGTAGGGAAATGACACACTGTTTTCACTATACCTTGTTCACCACGACCTGTGCTATGTGTCACCTGCTGTTTAAATTTGTACTTAAATAAAAAAAGTTGGAAAACAAAACCATTAAGTCAGACGTTTTATAGAATTACTTTAACCCTATTTCTGCTTTCTTGGAAAGAGGACAGTGACAGGAAAAAATAGGCAGAGACAGAACATGAAAAGCAGCATTTCTTTCTTCAGCATTTCATTGTCTGATATTTCTTTTAACACGTATACACAGTATAGTAAATACACTTAAACATATACACACACAGGAAGAAGATATCCATTTACTGCAAGGTCACCATATTTCTTTGGTTGCATTAATGGCCACACCACAAACCACACATCCCCACGCATGCATGCACGCACACACACACACACACACACACACACACACACACAGTCACACACGCACTCGCGCGCACACACACGTGGCACACACTTAATTAAGACTTACCCTCGGGTTGCATCCTCTTCTGTGTTCTGTCTCCGGCACCAGTTATCCAGTGGAATTGATGACTGGTGGAGGGTTCAGAGCTGTCTGTCTCTGGAACACGCTCCCCCATCAGGCCATGCATCTGGGAGGGATTACATGCCTGTGTGTGGTGTGTTCATCAGTCGGGTCTCACTATATGTTTATGTGCGAAAGGCTGTGTGTGATCATTTGAACTCATGAGTGCCATTATTAGGGATCTGTGGATTTGTGGCGCATCGTCCCGAGAAACATCCAATTGCGTCGAGAGAAATGAAACAAGAGAGGCAGCGGTGCAGCTAGCAGAGTTTAGCTGCCTGGTGGTCCCGCTCTCTCACTCTGTTGGTTGTGGGAAGAAGTTTCCATCACAAATTCAAGTTTGTGGTGGTTTGAAATCAAGCCTGTCGTCAGCTCTGTCGCCCTGGGCTAAACCTTACTCATTAGATGGCAGCTGGTGATGTCAGGCAGGTTAAAAAATGCAGTTTAAAAGAGCAAGGGTAAGGAAGAAAATAGGGAGAAAGAGAAACATACTGTAATAAAGGACAGAAAGAAAATGTAGTGAAGAAACATTAAAAAAAAGATGAGATTGAGCATGGATTTTGCAGCCTCGTAACCAAGAAGCGTCCTTCAATCCTGAGGAAAGAGTAAAAGGAGAGATTTTGAAAACATTCAGTTTACATCAAGCCAAAATGTGATCTTTTTATGGTCTTTGATGTATTAGGGAGAATATACCTGACAGTAGATGTGACAGGAAATGAAAATTTGTAAACCGTACCCTGTCCACGTTGGAAGCAGTACTTGCTCCTTAAATTACCTTCCTGCTAAGCTACATTTGAATACTTTATTTGTTGAATTTATTTCAAACGTCATGCTGCTAGAAGAGGAAGATAAAATTAAAATGTCTTTGAGTTCGGCTCAGCGTGGTGAAAGAACACATTTCTGATCTGGCACCATTACAAGTGTGGCTATTGTTCTGTAGAAGTGAGGAGATGGACAACACCAGAAATATCGACTGCATTTTACATAAATGGAGATTATTATCCCATAAGAGAAAAAGAGGAATTAAAAAGAAAACGAGGGAATAAAAAGTTAACAATGAATAATAAATAAATAATAAAAAATGGACGAAAAGGACAGCAATTGCAAAAGAAAGAATGTTAACAATTAAGTGCCGCACATTGTTTGCATGCAGTGTACTCAGACCTTTTTTTTTTGTTTTGTTGCCTATTCCCAAGAGAGACTTAGCATATGTGCACACTCTAATAATAATGATGGCTGCTCATACTGAGGCAATTACAGAGCACTATTTTGTTTACCTTTTATCCACCGCATATGTGCATTAATTTATATGAGTGTAAATGGACTTGCATGCCTTACCTACCTATGCATTTGCAAACATGTTTGCTCCATTGCATGCAGTATACTGTATATAGTGCTGGTCACTTTCTTCACTGAGGCACACTAATTGCACCGTGTGCTGTTTCACATGTGTTTTCTCAGTGGGGCTGATTAAGTGAATTATGCCTCATAGCTGACGGTCAGGATGACAGCCACTGTTTTCCTGGCAGATTTTACCCTGAGTCAGCAGAATGACAGAAAGCTGTGTCTGTTTATGGCCTCGGTTGCTGTTAAGTGCTGTAACAGCTACATGTTGTGTAACCTGTTGGATATTTTTGGATGGGAAAAGCCATAGACCTGATCTTTATTTAAGTAAATAACTTATACCAGTAACATACGGTGGCTCATTAAACTAGTTTGATAAACTGGGCACTTAGGGCACATTGCATTAATAAGAATCTTGAACCATCAATGAACCGGTGGCTGTAAATAGGAAAAAGAACATAACCCTTTGTGACTGTGTTGCTGCTGGTATTGATAAACAGAAGGTTCAGTTTAGGGGTTCCTCAGTTGTTGTTCACTGCACTGGTTTTATGGAGCTTTGTGATTATTTTTTTATAAACCAGAGTAATTGTGAGTTAGGAACATCCTGTTCTTTGCCTTCATGAATAAAAAAATGACAGTAAGTGGGCGTAAATAAGTAAATTGGGCAGCATGGTGGCTAGCACTGTGGCCTCACAGCAAGAAGCTTCTGGGTTCGAATCCAGGTCGTTCTGGGCTTTTCTGTGTGGAGTTTTTATGTTCTCCCTGTGTTTGCGTGGGTTTCCTCCAGGTGCTCCTGTTACCCCCACCTTCAAAAAACATGTACTAGGTTCTCCCTTGATCAAGGCACTGGCTCAGATCTGGAGTTGGTCCACGAGAGCTGTAAATGGCTGCCCACTGCTTCCTTGAGGGATGGGTTAAATGCAGAGAACGAATTTCGCTACATGCACAGTATGTGTATGTGACAATAAAGTACCTTTAAAAATATGTGATCACTGCTACTGCTATATAAACTCTCCACTGTGGCAGAAGGTCTTGTAGGCACAGAGCATATAAAGAGCACAACTTTCCAAAGTGCCAAATCATATCGTGGTCACAACTTTAAAGTAATGTCAGTACAGTGACTCTTTCAATTGTCTGTAGCAGCTTGTGAAGCTCTCCTGTCTTATGTATTGCTGCCAAAATTCAGAATGTATTTGGTTGGAAGACATTAACGGCTGTGACCTTTCAATGCATTGGCCTTGAAATTCCTTGCTGGTGATGTTGTAAGGAAAGAGAAACTCACTTTGCAATGAATGCATGAGTGATTCCCAGCAAATTACTTTAAGCCTGAATGTCAGCGGAGGTGAAACTGAGTTTGTCATTGGACAGTTGCCCAGTTCCATCCCATTAGAATTTCTGTGCATGTTTAGGTTTGCACGTTATTTGCAGTTGCATGCTTTTATAGCCGGCATTATGGATGAGTGCTGTAAGAATATCAAGGTTGTTTTGATCATTTATTTCAAGTCCACTTGTGTCAACAACTTACACAATAGATACAAAAAAAGAGGATGAGACGCAGACCTTTATCTTGATTTGTTTTGGTTTTGGTCATTTTCTCTCTTTTGTTACTCCTTCCTGTCAGACTTTACAGACTTTTGAGTTCATTCACTTGGTGATGTTCATGCCACTTACAGTATGTGCTCCGTGTTGAAACTATTTCCTGTGTGGCAGCCTATGGCCTGCCTTGAGATTTCCCTTAAATGTGTTGTCATTTAAGGGGTTAGCATCCTATGTCCTCAAACATGTTTTATTTATAATATTCAGGTGGTAAATGAGGAAAATTGCTTTGTTCCAGTGAGTTGTCGAAAATTAATTTGTCCATTTGGTTAAAAAGGTTCTGATATTTTGTGCAGGGAAGGAACCATTGGTTTGACTCTTCAGACCTGCAGGGAAATGTGTTTTTGGAAATGAAGATGTAATGATTTCCCTTCCCTTAACCACAATTCATATGGTGCGCTTGGGCAAGGCACTTAACCCCCATTAGTTCTAGTGGACTGCTGGAGCTGGGAAGCTTCCAGGCATGGATGTTCTTTGGTGTTAGACTTTGGTGCTGGCAATGAAAAGCACAGATTAGGTTTATGTTGTCTCGTGCTGTTTAGATTTCATGAGTTTCATTTTTCACAGTGCTGGTGCAAAGACAGTGGCAGTGGTTAGGATCACCATAGCCAAACTAGTCTAAAGAATACTTACAACAGCCATGGGAACTTCTCCCATAAGGAACGGGATGTCAGCTTTTCCATCTCTGAAAAGTTTGGCTCGAGATACATGTTCCGTTCAGAGCAGCCAGACACATTTCCATGTTAGTTTTAAAAAGCGTCTCTGATCGCTGTAAATGTTCCTTCGCTCCACCTTGAGGATTTACATGGATGCCAAAATCTGGGTCATTTGGAAAAAGGCTTCATGCTTCTTTGTGTATCTTATAGAAATTGAAAGATCTTGTGGAGTGCTTTTCAAGAAGAAATGTAAGGTAATGCTGGTTGCGAAGAAAAGAAAAGAAAATGCTTCTGATTCCTCATTGTATGCAGTGTAAAGTTATGTCAAACTCAAAAACCTTAAATGTTTTACTTTACAAAATCACTTGAAACAGAAAGAGAATAGAAAGTCCTTGATGATAATTATGTTTGAGAAGTCTCGTCACTGCGCTAAATTTGGGCCCTGACTTCTAGACAAAGTATAAGACTGTTGTAAAGCAGTTCAATCAGTAACTTTTTCAAAAGTCAGGGATCCTTTGTAATTATCCTCTCTTCAACAAGGGAAACCTTTTTTTACAATATGCTTGCATTTGCAAAACTGCAGTGTGTGTGTGTGTGTGTGCCCGGTTTTTGCAGTCCCTCATCAGGCTCATTCCACAGCACAGCTGCAGTGGCTGAAGTCACCCAGTTTTGACTCAAGAAGGGGCTTAGGCACATTAACAGCTAGAACAAAGTAAGCTGAGAAACAGCAGTGACTACCAACACTGGCAGAGGTGGTGCTCGACTTTCATGGTACAGTTAAAAACTTGGTCCAACTTCAGCCAAATCCTAAGCAGACATTGACACAGGAACATTACAATAACCGAATTATAAAGTATTTTGTCTGCAACCAAAGAAGAGCCAGTAACACAAGGAATGGCAGTGAGGATTGTTACGATTGGTCAATTAATCAATTAGCCTGACTGACTTCTAGTATATCTAGATTAAATTCTGGTTCATGACATGTAGACGAAACCAGCTTTTGTGCATCAGTGACAGAATGAATTGGAAGTCTTTCAGAGCTCACATCTTATCAGTACACCTTCAAATTTTCATCATCATTATATCTGTCTTGAGAAACATTTTAAGACTATAATTCCAAGCTTCCTTGTCATTCCTTTTGTTTTTTTTTCTTTATTATCCGTCAATCTTTATGTCAAGTATCTTGCTCACATTTCCTCCTCTCCCTTTCTCTGTTGGTTAAATATATCTCCTTTCCTGAACTTTTTCCTCATTGCAATTCATATCGTGACATTATAATCTGGACATCCGTGCAAATCTGCCAAAAGCAACATTTGGCTAAGGAAAAGAATTTAAGAAACAAAAAATGCTTCAGCCTGTGGCCCTATTAATCACAGAACCTCTTTCTGTTGTTTCTGTTGCAGAGATTGGACCCATAACAATCACAACAGACCCCAAGAAGTTCCAGTATGAGCTAAGGGAGCTGTACGTTCAGGTGGGTTCAAAGATCACAATCATCAAACCTAGGAAACAGCAGCAGTAGCCCTTATGCTGTAGCATTAGCAAAATGTCATCTGGCCTTGATAAAAGTGGCAGACTGTGGTCATACCAGACATCTGGGTGGGAACATTTGCTAGCCGATTAAGGCCGTCTGTTGGGTCAGTCTACATTGGATGATGAGAAGAAGTTTTAAACAATGGTTTATTTTTCTTTACTTTTAGAAGAGACGTGCCATTACTGTTCCCTGTTTTAGTGGGGTTTCATCCTTCATATAATGTAGCTAGGGGTTCTAACACTCATGGCTTTGGTCATATGGTGACCTTTACTGATGAAAAAAATCTTCATCCCGTATTTATTTGACTTCCTGCACCATTACAAACAAATGTATAAACAAAAACATACAATGGCTAGACAGCTAAACAGAGAGACAAGAAGTTGTGCGCAAAGCCTGTTCTGTAGCAAAGCAGAAAAACTGCAAAGCTGGTACTCCTTATGTCTAGCTACAGTATGATAGACAGAGACAGACACGGGCAGAGATAAGCACCATTCAGAGGTTTGTCCTTTGAAGAAAAATATTTTGGCAAGTGTCTGTGCATCCTTGGCATGTGCTACAGTTGATCTGGTGTGCGAGCGTGTTGTGTGTAGAATGGAAGAGATCCAGTTTCCTCTCACTTGCCGTTTCATTCCTGAGTCTGTTTTTCCTCCCCCTCACCTCTTCACCTGCACACCCCTGAAGAGGTTTTGGCCAGAACGCACGGAAAAGATACACTTTGGAATTCACATTTTTCTTGAAATTTAAATTCTCCTGCCATGAATTGTGTTTAAGGGTGAAGATGTTAGGCAACACTTCATCTTTTTTAAGCTGCAAGAACAAAAGTGCACAGAGGGTTTATCAGGCTTAATATTGGGGCAATGGGGGTATGGGGGAGTGCATTTTTGTCCAGAAGGGAGATGTTGGTGTTCAGGAGACACAGATGATTCCTGTCTCTTCACCTACCCCCTTCCTTGGCCTAAAATCATGGGTCACTCCATTCCAGATGTTACTCTTGGGGGTGATGCATCCTAGCTAGATGTTGAAACCCCCCCCAACAGAGAATGACAGATTGAACATTCACATTCACACATACATCACAATTCTTTTTAAACTATTTTTCTTTACATACAAGCAAAAAATATTGTTTTTGCATCCTTTTGTCTATTTTTAGCGGCATATCTTTAAAAGCTACAAAGTTCATGGATGTGAGATTTCTACCACTAGATTGTGGTAGAAATTAATGTTGGTGCTATGCTTATGTATTGCTGATTGGAAAGTCTGACATCAAAGGCTTTTACAGACGCTGCTAAAATGCAAAGCATTCACTCAAATGTAATTTTTATTTAAAAATTGAAACTCGAAGAGAAATGTGAACAACTATTACAGAGTTTTGCAAGTTTGCAAGATAATTGTTATATATATGTTAGGGGTGGAACGGTACACAGAAGTCACGGTTCAGTTCATACCTCGGTTCAGACATCACGGTTCGGTATGAGAACTCATACCGAACCGTGATGAAAATGTGATGAAAATGGAGGGAAAAGCAAAACAAAAATGCAGAAGGCAATTTTTTTTATTGTGCATTTCTCAGGCTGTACCACCTAGTGTCATACAGTCTCTCCCCTGAGCTTGCTGCAACAGCCTGAAGTGTGTAAAGTAAGATGTAAACAGTAAACAATACATACCCCACATCATCTCCAGACTCCATCTGTAACTTGTAAACAAAATAAGACAATTAGCTATAAAACTGAAAATACAGCATCTCTGTTCTCTGCAAAGACAAACTAAATTATCTGATTAATGCAACATTATCACAACGTCTCCTAATATAGTTAGCCTGAAGAAACGTTATGGTTTATCATTATATATGCGCCAATCAGAGCTTCAGAGCTAAGGCGGGGCTACAGATTAGGTGTCCCTAAAGAACCAACGTTTCTAACAGTAATTCCACATTACATTAGTTCCGCATTACATTAATTAATTTGCACGCAAGTTTTATTCATTTGTATACCGTGTGTTCTCTGTGTAAATTCATGCAATTCAAACCGTGACGCCCGTACTGTTTCAGTTCAATACAAATACATGTACCTGTCCACCCCTAATATACAGCATGTGTGTTGGCTTGTGCGTTGATTTTTCCATGTTATCAAAGCACTACATTGGTAATTATATATTACATACACTCATTGATCACTTTTTGATGTACATCTGTCCAGTCCAATACAAATGTACTGCCATAAAATCTACTTGAACATCGCATTCTCATGAACGGGTTCATACGATATCGTATGGAAATGTATGCACATCAATACATATGATGGTCATGCGACGCAGGCTACAGAGCTCTGTGAGCTGTCGCCTGTATCAGCAGCCGTTGCTAGTTGAGTTTAGCTGACAAAAAGGTTACTGGAAGCCGGCTGCAGGGCACCGCCAGATGACGGTCCTTTCAGGGGCTGTGGCAGTTAAGTTTAACTGACAAAAAATGAGTGCTGACAGTTAAGGCACCAAAACGACTAGTTCAATTTAAGAAAAAGATTTTGGTTTGGATTAAAAAACTCCAGAGGAAAGTCTTTTGTTTTCCCTGGAAAGTGAACTCCACTCCCCGGCTTGAAAGCTCTGTGTTTTATACAGCAGCAGTCAATGTGGTGCATACAGCAACACATACGTTAAATACATACAAATCACTGTGATTTACTTTTCGTAGCTATATGTACGAAGGGTTCATGAGAACACCTGACTTGAATAATGCCTATAATGTTCAGTTTATGTTGACATTGTCATTGTACAGGTATACCTAATGAAATGGCCATGTATTACCTTAGACTGCATACTAAATAATAATGACTAAATAAATCAGAGAGCTGTGTTGGTTGATCAAAAACTCACACATACATATATGTACATACACACCATTTGCTGATGATATCCTGCTCTTTCTCAGGGAGGTGGGGACTGTCCAGAGATGAGCATTGGCGCCATTAAGATTGCCTTGGAGATCTCTTTGCCAGGATCCTTTATTTACGTCTTCACAGATGCCCGTTCCAAAGATTACAAGCTGACTCATGAAGTCCTGCAGCTTATTCAGCAGAAACAGTCACAGGTTTGGATATTACTGCAAAAAATAGCATATTGTATACAGGTTTAACATACAGGTAAATTGATCACGTTTTTATATATATATATATATATATATATATATATATATATATATATATATATATATATATATATATATATATATATATATGTGTGTGTGTGTGTGTAGGTGGTGTTTGTGCTGACAGGGGACTGTGATGATAGGACTCACATCGGCTACAAGGTTTACGAGGAGATTGCCTCCACCAGCTCTGGGCAGGTCTTCCATCTAGACAAGAAACAGGTCAATGAGGTAAGAACATTACTAAACGGAAATTTGGAGCTGCACTTCTGTTCAAGAAGAACAACTTTCTGGTAAAAGACATGCTTTGGTCACAGCATTCACATCATTTCAGCTTGACCTGGATTCTACCCCTAAGCTGTGTAAATTAAATGGCAGTAGATTTTACAGCCGCTCCTATGTCTTTTGCTACGCCCATGTTCAAGTCTGGACTCCAGATCAAATATGCAGGAAACATTCAATTGAATGATGGATACCGTAGCTTTCTCAACCATTCCAAGAAGTGTAAATCAGCAGTCTTGGACTGGGCAGTAAGTCCAAGCCTGTAGTTCGAATAGCATTTTTTTTCATAGCTGTTTTATTACTTTAATATAAGAGTCAGGGTAGGGGAAGAAGGGATTCTTGATTTTGAACAATTTTCTATAAGACTGCATGAGAGTCTTTCAATCCTTGTTTGTCATTTTGGTAATACTCCCATTTCTCTATTAATCTTTTTTATTTACATTCTGTGTCCCTCTCGGTTTGTCTTATTGATACATTTGCTAATCAGCAGCGTCATTTTCACTAAAAACATTTGCAGGATAACATACAACCCTCCTTTAAAGAAGTTTCTTAAATCAAGATTGACCACTGATCATTTTATTTTTAAAAGTTTGAGAAACAAAGTCACTCAGCAGCTCAGAAAAGCAAGAGCTAACTTCTTCCTGGATATTATCAGAGATGCCAAAGGGAATAGTAAAAGACTTTGGAAAAGCATTGACAAATTGCTTGGAAAGGGAAAACCTAAATGTGGAAATATACAGCTCCAAATCAGTGGTGTAACTCAAACTGATAGCCTTGTTGTTGCTACACATTTTAATAATTATTTCGTGAATTCTGTACAAAAACTGAGTTTGAGTTTTCCAAAAACCCACCTCTCTCCCACACTGGTTAGTGGTGTTTCCCCCCTAAATATGATGCCTACAAATGAGGCAGTGGTTGGAAAAATTCTCTCAACCCTGTCTAACAGCAAAGCAAAAGATGTACATGGACTTGATACTGCATTTTTAAAACAGCATAGAGATTTTATTACCTCTCCTTTAACTATTTTAATAAACAAGTCAATAAATGAGAGTATCTTCCCCAGTAGCCTGAAATTTGCCATAGTTACCCCTGTACATAAATCTGGGGACCCACAGGAGGTCAGCAACTATCGGCCTATCAGCATCCTTCCAGCCAAGGGTCGATCTTAGGACCGCTGCTATTCAGTGTAGACATTAATGACTTACCATCTGTATGCGGTGAAGTTGACATATTAATGTATGCTGATGATACGGTTTTATATACTCATGGGAAAAATGCAATAGAGGTTTCTATAAAACTAACAAAGGCAATGCATAGTGTTGCTGACTGGCTGCACAATTCCTGTCTAACATTGAATGTTGATGAGTCTGCTACAATGTTTTTTTACAAACAGGCGCAAACTTAGTGAGTGTCCTGACATCTTTGTATATGGGCAAATATTAAAAAATGTGGACCAATTTAAATATCTGGGGGTTACCTTTGATTCAACGCTCAGCTTTAAAAAACATCTCAAAAAGCTGGGCAACACACTGAAATTTAATCTATCTAATTATAGAAACCTAAGAAATTCCCTTACTGTTGAGGCATCTAGTATGTACCTCCACGCAATGATTATTCCACATTTTTTATATTGTATTTCAAGTTGGTCTCAGGCATGTAAAATAGCCAAAATGCCACTTGAATCATTATATAAAAGTGCCCTTAAGATTCATGACAAAAAGCCTCGTCACTACCATCATTGTCATATTCTCACTAAATACGGCATGCTAAATCTTGAAAATGTTATATTTCATTCAAATGTTTGCCTTATTTTTAAAATAATTCATAATGTTTCTGCTCCTCCTCTGAAACAATTTGTTACACTTTGCTCTGGAAAAACAACGCGGGTAACTAGATCAGCCACAAGGGGTGAATGAAGTCTTCTACAATGCAAAACCGCATTTGGGAGGACATCATTCTCCATTGTGGCTATAAATCAGTGGAATACTCTTCCTACAGAGCTAATTTCATGCACTAACTTCCACTCATTCTCACGCTTGGCTAAGCATTGGTTGTTAACTAATCAGACTTGCTCTCACCGGTAAATTGATGTGTAACATTAATGTCTGTGTTTGGGCTGGGATAAGTGAACAATAATGATTTTAGATCTTTATGACTTTATGTATCTGTATTATATGTAATATATATATGTACTGTAAATACTTTGTATTTTAATGCGCCTTCTACCTGCCCAGGGACTACGGGCGGAAATTAGCAATTTGCTACAACCTGGCACAAGACATCTATTAATGTTCTTTTTTGCACTGTCCCTGTTCAAATAAATAAATTACAATTACAATTTTACTATTTGTGCCACCATGGCTGATTTCAATTAAAGCAAGGACGTAAATTAGAAATGTTGTTTTATAACTAGTTTTGAGAAACACTAGCATCAAATATCTTGACCATGTTTGGTCTGTTTGCAGTGATTACTCTAAAAATGCTTGTAGCTTTAAGGAACAAATGGATGAAAATTCATCACAAATCCAGAACATTTACTTTTATGGAGCATCTCAGTACATTTGAGTCAAACCAAATATTTTTCCCTGTGCACCCAGCTTTAGCCTGAGATTCTGGATGTGCTATATCATATTACTCTCAAGCCACAAATGCTTGTTTGACTTTTAATGGGTTAAATAGTGTCTGGGTCTCACACAGTAGCTGTTGAGTTCTCCATAGGGACAGGGGGGAAACAGGGGGGGCAGGACATGGGGGAATGTTAGAAACATGATGAGAGGATGACCTTGTGTGCAGCTGAGGGGGTAATGTGTGTGTTTGTATGTGTGTGTGTTAGTCATTGATAAATGGACTTCCTTTAATAATGTTATTTTCAATTTGTTAAACATTGTGGTCTTAAAATAAAGCACCTTATCTGGCGTGTATACCATCATAGAGACAGATTACATTTCCCAACTATAAATGATGTGTAATTCCTACATTCTTCACATTTTCTTCCCATCGCTTTAGGTTCTGAAATGGGTGGAGGAGGCGGTGCAGTCATCCAAGGTCCACCTGCTGTCCACTGATCACGTCACTGGTGCCAGCAACACTTGGCAGATGCCCTTTGACCCTAGCCTGAAGGAAGTCACTGTGGCCCTCAGTGGCCCAGCACCTAACATTGAGATAAAGAACCCCCAGGGTATGATAAGTGTTACCATACATAAGCAGGATTGGTAGTGGGATTCGAAAAAAATCTTCATTTTTAGATTGATGTTTATATATACTGTATATGGTTGACAAAGAAAATATAAATAACAGAGGAGTCTTCTATATAGGGTATGGGGGCGCATTTAATGGTTTGATGAGCATGAAAATGATTGAATCATATATTATGGACATCTATAGCAGATTTGTAACACAGCGCTCTCCACCACATCATAAAAGATGTCGTGGAGAATAAATACTGTATCTTTTGGAAAATCTATCTTGCATTGCTCGAGTAAAGCAATTCAGACTTAGCCTGGTCCTACCAGACTCTTGTACATTTCATTTGTACAGAGACTCTCCATTGACAAGTGTTAACTTCCTTGATAGCGGGTACTCTGTTGAAGTTTAAAACTATTGGATCTGCCCAGAGCCACTCTGGATCTGCCATAACCAATCGCTAACGTTTTACTTTTATTACGAAAAATTTACTTTTCCGGAACCCCTGTGGAGAGGAGGGCCACAACATCATGGCCACCCAAAACAACTCAACAAATATTGTTCTTGCTCGGGCTTTAACTCCTGGATATTTGGCAGCGTTGCCACCACGGACTGAATGGCTTCGCTCGCATCTTTCTAGCGGACGTCCTCAACGTCATTGTTCTCAGCCACTCCCCCTGTTCGCTGATTGGACCGCCAAATATTTGGCCGGAGAAAACCCAAGAATATACCCCAAACCCAGATGGAGTACTGAAGGGAAATGAAAATTGAGTGGAAGTACTTAGGAGGGCGGAGCCAGGCTAGTTCAGACTTAAAGACTACGACAAGTAGCATGGAAACTGTTGTAGCTGGTTGTGGTGATCTCAACACCTTATTAAGCAAATTTATGTTGGGTTTTATGTGTTGTTTATCTGTATATAAACTAACCAAAAACTTTATTGTGTAAATTAGCTTTGATTTCTGTTAGCTTTCTATGAATCTTAGGTATTTCCATGTGTTTTTGCACATAACTGACAAAAGGAAGTAGTCCTTTCATTTTAGTTTTTCCAGTCTTTGTAGGTCATTTTCATATATGAAAGGAAAGACCACAACATTACAGCAATTACAGTACATTTTCTTTATTAAAAAGAAATCATTGTAAAAAAAGAATTAGTGGTTATTCCCTGGTCTACAATGTTGTTTGCATAGATAATAATACAAACTTTGAAAATGCAGCATCAAGATACTTCCAGTGCAGATACAGTGTATTTGAAAGCAGACAAACTATCTAACAAACACAGAGCTGTAAAATTTAGGTCTTGGTGTCAGTCTCGCTAAATCAAAGAGAAGCTTTTTTAAGACTATTTTGGATCAAGATTCCACATTCATACAGGAAGAGTTTGAAGACGAGGAGAACTTTTAAGCAAGTGAAACTTACTGTAGAAGCTGAAGTACACTACACAGACCAGGTCTAGTTAAAGTGAGTACACAGAAAAAAATATTTCTCTATCATAGGGCTGGATGTATTCCAACATCATATGGGGTCCACTAATTTAGCACATGTTGTTGAATGCTAAAACCATATCCTGAGTCTTTATATGTTGATGACTTTTGTAACTTGAAGCCATGCATGAAAAAGTGTTAAGAATTAATTTGTATCAGTCAAAGCTGCAGAAAAGGTGAATAATTGTCTCAGTGTTCATGTTTGGCCTCTAGGGAAGCTTGTGGGGAACAGTGATGGCCTGACAGAGCTCTTGCACATTCCCAACTCTGCCAAAGTTGTCAACATCAAGGACCCACAGCCTGGGATGTGGTCTATCAAGGTAAACAATTCATTCTTTTTGGGAATGTGTGTAAAATTGCAGGCTTTTCCTAACAATTCCCAGAGCTGAGCAGTCTTTAAAAACACAAATAGATCAGTAGTATAACCCTCCCCAGCAGGGAACTGTGCCCTTGAAGAAAGTTCTTAAGTTGAATTACTGCAGTAATATATCAGCATGTTGAGATACACAGATATGTAATCAATTTAACATGCATGACGTCTGGTGAAAGCATCTCCAAGCAAACAAAAAACATGATCACAAAGACACATTTGAGCACTGAAATGATTTTTAAGACAGTCCTGGTAGATGAAGATAAAGTATGTTCGAGGCCACTGCTGTCAACACAAGCTGCTACATTTTTGTTTGGGGCAGCCTTGCTGTTGTTTTCCCCTTGCCGAGTTGAAACTGTTGGCACCCTGCTGTCAAGGTAATGCAAAAAAGGTCACACATTTGACTGCCTGAACTTTCGATGCCAGATGTTGGGAAATGGCGAGCATTTTAACCTGAGTGATTTGTTGAAGGGGCCCTGGTGGCCCCTGTATTCTCTTTAGACTCCTTCTGGGACACTTTCCCTCATCTCTGCATAGCTGTGTAATGTGTTAGCACCAATTTGATTTACAGGGGAAGAGATAAGATAAAAACAGTGTCATCTCTACGTTTCCTCTCCAAGAAAAGTGCAGTTGTGAGGAGATGGGGATGTCTTAAAGATTAGATTTCCCATGATTTGTTCTGGCACTTTTACACTTCTAGACTCTTTTTATTCTTGTACAACATGAAACTTCCCCAAATACGACCCTGCGTCTCTTTCTTGTTGTGCCTCTTCTCTTCTTCTTGTCATATCTTTTAATGCCTCTGTAATCATCTCTCAGTGGGCAGTAATGGCATTAACAGCATTATGGGAGATCCATTGTATTCAAAGTTTAAATTGCATGCGTTGATTTGTCTCGATGTAAAGGTAACTCAAAAAAGTAAAATGGATGTGGAACATACATTCAGTCAGTAATGCATTTTTTGTTTTTTGGACTGAGGTTGATTTACTGTATAGGATGAAACAAGCCTTTTCCAGCTGTCTGCACTTAACCCACATGTTAATCTCATGCTGTGGTCTGTCACTAAACACCGGTATAAGGAGCCCTTTCTCTGTTCACATAGAAAAACTGGCAGGAGCTTAACATTTCTTACTGTAGCATTACAGGCTTTTTTCTCGTGTGTGATAACCCTGTGAAAACACTCCACAGTATGTTGCGTTACCTCTGGCAAACCTTTTTCAGCTTTTGATTGGTTGTTTGCATTGGATTTTTGTCTTCATAAGACCCTGTTTTCTGATTGGTGGAACTTGTTAAACAAAACTTTGGGGGTTAACAGATGCTGTAACGTGAAAAGTTCTGCATTACTGTGCGTTCTGTTTAATTTCAACTTAAACATCATATCAGAATAGCCTGGTTGACACCAGACCCTTCTCAGTTGTAACTGAGAGTGGGTCTGGGAAAGGTTCATTGACAGTTCATTTCCAAAAGGACCAACGGACGCCTCTGGGCGCTTTGGATAGTCCAACCAATCAGACCAACAATCCGGGTGACGTTGCACTTTGGTATCCGTCATGTTGAGTGTAAACAAAAAGCTGCTCGCTGTCGCTGCGCTATCGTCGTCGCGTAAAGCCCGCCTCAACGGTTGTGATTGGTGTAAAGCCCGCCTCAGCGGTTGTGATTGGTGCCTCGATTTTGGGGACATTGGAAATGGGTTTGAATGGGCTCTTTGCCAGACTGACTTGCAGAGCAAATCTCAGATTTACCCAGGCTAATATCAGAAGTCTTTGATTGAGGTCTTTGCTTTCAGATTTTAGCCAATTAATATAGTAAGGAGGCTTCCGGTCAAGGCGGCGTAGAAGTCACACGCGGTGAAATCAGCTCCCGTACAAATTCTTAATTCCTAACCCTATTCCAGTGAGGATATGACACATTCTCCTTGCTCACGTAAGCTACAACTATGAATTTAGTTTTGAACCCAGAAAAGGAACGATCATCTTCTAACCCCAAAACTCTAACCCAAGCAGCCAAGGCACTTAAAATGGAAGAAATGGCTAACCTCAAACTGGTAGATATTTGGAGGGAAATGAATAAAACGCTTTGTGAGTACTCGTTCTACTCACATGCTCATAATAGTTACTCCAGAATCGAAGTTTTTCTTATTCATAGTGAAAAAATCCACCTTATAGATGTGAATACCTAGCTATGACTCATTCAGACCACACTCTCATGCTTCATATGGCTTATAAAAACACCTCAAGGCGTTTAAGACTAAAAATTGGACAGCCAGATTTCTGTGGAACGGTAAAGCTCCAAGAGTCAATCTTAAAACTCTCTGTCGCCCCACTGAACACAGAGGCCTGATGTCATACCTGTAAACTAGTTGCTTTTCGGTGAAAATCGCCGTTTTTGAATGGGAAAATCCTCATCCACGTGAACAGTTTCCCATAAACGTGAGTTTCAAAAACCTATTGCGGTCTTCTTCACAATAAAACATCTTTGGTGATATGGCATGATATTAGAATAATTAGAATAAAGCTTCAAAGTGTATAAAAAATATATAGAGCTACCCCATTCCATTTTAACCATACTCTACCAAAATCATTGAGAGATGTAATTAAAATGGACTGGTATAACAGAGGTATTTGTACATTTGGGCACCTATATGAGCAAGATCATTTGAAGTCCTTTGAACAATTGAAATCCTCCTACTGTCTTCCTTCTATTCACTTTTTAAAGTTCTTGCAAGTCAGGGACTATATCAGAGTGCAGCAGGGAGGGAAACTTGTCAACCTGGAAGAGTTTATTATACACCTGAACGCCTCCATAAGATAAGTAGTAACACCGCCCTAGGTGTAAAGTTGAAACAGGATCTCTTATACATATGTTTTGGACATGCAAGTGCTTGGAGAACTGTTCTGGACATCGTTAAAAACGTAGTGGGGATGGAGAGCCAAACAAATACAAGGCTGATGCTGCTGGGGGACAACTCAGTTTTGCCAAACGACTTGAGGGGCTATACACGCTTTGTCAGACTAGCCCTTATTGCAGTTAATAAACGTATAGCCATTCACTGGAAAGGTGAGGAGCCCCCTGGGTTATCCATGTGGCTCAAAGAGCTGTCATCATACATACCTTCAGAAAATATCATGTTTAACCTCAAGAAGAAGCCATTTCTTTTTGACAGATGATGGGGAGATTTTGTAACCTTTTTACACAATAGACCTTCTCTCAGAGATGATGCCCATACTTGAAGCTTACTCACGTTTGAGACCCTATTCAGCCAGGTGCACTGCAGCCTTATTCAGGTTAATACTTTAGCCTTTGAACATAACGTGTGTACATAGCATGTTCATCTCCGGAACTGACAACTAATATCATTTTTATAATTTATTAATTTATATACTTATTATTTTGTTAACTTATTTAATTAAATTTTTTTTCTTCTTCAAATGAATGTAATACTTAATACCACCACTACTATTACTACTATGTTGTAGTTTGCTGTTTGAGGGAGATGGTGGAGGGTCATTGTTAATGCTTTTTGCATTGTACTTTTTGCTGTACTGATCTCTTTTGTACTGCCCTCTATCTCTGCAAGAAAAGAAAATCGTTTTAACATGGTAAGCTGTTCCATGGATAGTGCTCATAAAAGTGATGAAGGATATCAAACAGACATACTGAAGAGAAATTGCATCCTCCTGTTTTATTTCTGTCCCATATTTGCCTCTCGTTCTGCTCCTGTCTCATCTTCCTTCATGAATCTCTCTCTGTCACTTTTCTGTTTCCTCATACCTCCCCCCAACACATTTACTCCGCTAATTATCTCCCTCGGAGAAGCACAGGAGGATCTTCTGTTCTCTCTCTCTCTCTTTGGCACCAATACATATATATCTTAATACATCGTTTTTCCCATTTCTCCTCTTGGACACTGCCTTTTCCAACCTCATCCGGCTTGCAGACTAAAATATCTCCCTCTCATCTTTAGCCTTGTTTCCCAGGACATCGAAAGAAATGTGGATAAATACTTTAGGGGGATTTCTCTGTTCTGCCATGCTGGTTTCAGTAAGGCTAATGGCCCGTGACACCCCAGTGTAAGACCCAGGCCATAGATTGTGTGTGAAAAGGAATTTGATCCATTTTAATCTGCCTTTAATTGGATGTTGTGGCGACAGTGTAGAAGGTGGGCTCACCCCACTATCACCCCCTGCTTCTTCAGTTTTGCCCACGGTTTTAAAGGTCCAGTGTGTAACGGGTTTAGTTCTTCATTATCAAAATCTGTGTTGCCCGTTCACAAACTTGTCCTTTTTCATGAATATTTACCACCACCATCAATTCCAAGTACTCCTTTTGGCTTGAAATTTTACATTTTCATTCGCATGAACTGGGGTAGATGCTCCATATTCATGCGCCATCTTGAAATACGTTAGCCGGTAAGGGACATACAGGACACACTGCTCCGCCTTTCGCGTTTTGTCACATGGTAAACTCACAGGTGCTGCTAATGCTGCTAATGGGTATCGTAGCTTCCCGGCCCCGGGAAGTTTGATGAAGGAAACATGGAGGACCACACATATTCAAAATCCAAATGTCAGGAACAGGAGTCTCCTTCTTCACCCAGAACAAGAAAAAGGATATTGAAAAGAGCAAGAGACCGGCTTTTTGAAGCGTGAAGGCTACCGTAGCTGTATTACGTACTTTGCTGCGTGGCGCGAGAGAGTTGATTGCGATATATGATCTCAACGCTAGATGGGAGAAATTCCTACACATTGGACCTTTAAACCTTGCCGACCTACCTTACATTTAATTTGTGCTTGGGCGTGGGACTCTAGTGACTATGTGTGTGTAAGTGTTTAAATATGAGTCATCTAGGTCAGACTTCTTAGTGCTGCAGTGACATCAGCATTGATGAGTGCATTTAAAGGTCCAGATTTTGATAATGAACAACTAAACACGTTACACACTGGACCTTTAAGCTTCATACTGAATTTTATAGCCCATGATAATAGTTTAGAAAGGCTGTAATTTGAAAAGCATGCGAACAGCTCAAAGGAAGAGCGTCGGTGACCTGCCCTACTAATGTTCTTTGTGTCTGCTTTTTCTGCTCCTCTCTTCTTATGTTGTTCTGTCCGATGTGTAGATAGCAGCCAGGTATGCTGCTAAACACAAAACAAAACATCACTAAATTTTAAAAAATGGGGAGAAAGAAGCAGGACATTAAGAGACTTGAAGAACTTTCTTCTGCCAAGCGCATAGAAAACAAATACTATACAATGTTTTTGAACTTCACGCAAAATCTTCAAGCCAGTGTGTTTACAGATTAGGGCTAAATACTTAATTTTGATGGTATATTGCTATGATATATTCTGCGCACAATTTGTGAAAATAAAATACAATAGAATTAATCCTTATAGCCCTAAAAATAAATTTGTGTAATCTTGTATGCAAATCGGGATTCAGAGTGAACTTTATACCATACAGGCATGTTGTTGCCCGTGACAGATCAGGTCAAATGTATTGGTATATGAAAAGCGCTTTGCATAATACATAAAAGAGAATTGGATCAAATGTAATATAATGTAACCAAAGCAAAGCCTATATGCTCAAATCATATGTTAATGTCACTTCATGATTCATAATAGTGTGTCTAGGTCAGGTTTCTAGCTAATCAAACCACAAACAGTGAGAACTTGAACAGTTTTCTCTTTGCATGAGTACAACGAATCACATCAGTAGGTGTTCAGTGTAAAAATCTGTATCAGTTATCCGGGTGGATGTGAAGTTGGCTTTAATGACAGGGATTCTTCTTGTCTTTGGTAAGAGCGTGACCTTTAAGGGACCTCTCCTCTAATTATGGCCTCATTTACAACCAACTAATGACCCAGGATAATTCCATGGCGGCCATTACGGCAGGTTTGATGACCACTACATGTATTGTTTTTCATGATGTGCAGGTATTAGCATTTAAGGCTGTGCTGGATCCCCTTTGTCCTGGCATTACCTCATTGTTTGAGCAATTTCACCTCTAGCTGTGGTATGCGTCTGTCCAAATGCACTGCTCAATCCTGTTGCCGGGTTTCTTTTAACAAGGATTTAGGTTTTTGTCAAGTAGAACTCAGTAATTGCAAAATACTGTAAATCCACGCATTCTCTTTCATTTCAGGCAAATGACAGTGTTGGTTTGCATGCCTCACTCTGCATCATGAGTAAATGTCTGTGACACCTCCAAGGTATTTAACCTAAGATGAGGAGTTTCCACCTCTCTCTAACCTATATTTTATTGTAATTACTCTGTCTCTATTTCTGCAAAGCTTCAAAAGACCTCCACATGAAGAAGACCCCATGATTATAGTGGTCGTGTTTGTTTAATTAAAGTATGAATGTCAGACTGAATGGGTCATCTATGAATTGTGGATAAGCTTTGGTGTGAGGCATCCGACAGTCTGCCTTGACTTATTTAGAGTGGCTTGTCTATACATGCAGGGATGGTTGGCATACAAAAGGCTTTTACACAAAAGTCCCAGTGCTGTGTCTGTCATTTAGACCACTTTGTGCTGCTGGTAATGCAACAACTCTTCTTTCTTTTGTTTTCATAAGTTATAAAAAACGTCAGTTGATAGCTGGGGTTTTTGACCAAATCAATTTGTACCAAACATCTAATACTACAGTACTTATCAAACAGTTGTAAACAATAAAGATGTGACCGCAAAAAGTGCTGGTTTTATATAGATACTGATCTTTCTTAGGATGGTAAGACAAAATCTTATCTTTCAGATTAAGCCAGAAACATGGATGTACTAACCAGTAGTTCTAAGTCACATTACCCGACATACAACATGAGTCCTGGACATATGTAAATCTACAGTTCCCCTTTCGTTAATACAGACCTCTAGTGAAGGAAGACATTCAGTCCGTATCTCAGGTCTCAGCACCATTGACTTCCGAGCCGGGTTTTCCAGAAAGCCCACCCTGGACTTCAAAAAGACCTCCAGTAGGCCAGTTCAAGGTCAGTGAGGTCAACCATACCGAATTGTAAAAAAAAAAGGACTACAGCTGTTGTTTGCTTTCCTTTCACCTGTTATGTTCACTTACAGCCTTTTGCTTTGTGACATTAAAGTATACAATATAAATTTGACCATCTTTCCAGGTATTCCCACTCACATCCTTCTGAACACCACCGGGCTCTCACCTCCTGCTCAGGCTGACAGGCTAGACCTTGTATCAATCAAGGGCGAAGTGATCAAAACTTTGCCAATCCGCTACTACCCTAAGCGTGAGCCATTTGGCCTCTGGAACATCACCGAGTTCATTACACCCAACGAGGCCTTCTTCCTGCAGGTGACAGGATATGACCGGGATGGTTTCCCGTTCCAGAGAGTCTCCAGTGTTTCCTTCTCCAGCATTGTACCTGGTCAGTGATACAGGTTGTCACCTATATGTATTGCTTGGTAATTTGATTAACTGCCTGATATGAGTGATTAACTTTGTTTGCGGATTTCCAATCTCTCTCGTAGATGCCCCTAAGGTGCTGATGCCAGCCACAAGTAATGGATACTACCTCCAGAGAGGGGCTGTCCACTGCCAGGTAGAGAGCCTGATCCCCTTCACTCTGCGCTTCAGCAGGGATGGGAGGCAACTTGGGGTGGACCAACTCTTCAGGTGAGCAGGGTTGGGGAGAACTATGTGTGTCAGTTCAGACACTGTCTTTTAAAATCAAGTCGTTTCACATCAAGACAATATTATGTACAGTATATAGCCCGATATCACAAATTTGCTACAAGGGAGGTTACAATCTGTGCAGCATACAACACCCTCTATCCAAAGACCTTCAATTCAGATTCGGAAAAACTCTACCAGGACTGTAGTAACAATATATGCCAGTTCCATGTGATGTACTTTCACCATAAGGTCTTTTTTATCCATATCCCATTTTCAACCTGTTTAAAGTCAGGAGATTCACACATTCTTATGGCTGTTCCTGAACTGTGACATGGGGTACATCTGTTAAAGTCTTTTTCAGAATTTCAGAAGATTATTTCAGCAACATGTGTTTGATCAGAACTGTGTTTGTTCAGCGGCTTTATGGGTTGCCCTTCTACTACCTTACCAGTTTTGGAAAGCCATCACTCATTTTCAAACTGGAAATGAGCTCCACAGATGCACTATGTTGTTAGATGGGGCCGATGATGAAGTGGTTGCTCCTTCTCTCTGCTGAGAGTTTGATGATGATACGATCTGTTCAATCATTACATGCTGAGAAACCATATCACTTACACCTTTGACCGATGACCAGTCATGCAAATCTTCAAATCTATTGATAGCTTCTGAGAGATATCTCTCCAGCAGGCAGAAAGACAAACATAATGGATCCAAACTATGCTTCCTTCCCTCCTTCCAACTTAGTTTGAGCTTAAAACTTGCATATTATGTTTCCATCTCTGCACTCCTGTGTAAATAAATCTGATTGGATTTTCACCAGATCAATAGATGTAGTAGTTAGTAGGAGATCGAATGAATTCAGCATTATTCTGAAGGAATAGTGAAGCTAAAGATACTGAACATTCTTCCTTTTGATTCTAGTGAGTCCGACAATGCATTGTGGGAAATAGCACAGGTAACTCTGAAGGATGAGGGCTACTACGAGTGTATTGCTATCAGCAGCGCTGGGACAGGAAGAGCTCGCACCTTCTTGGATGTATCAGGTAAGCACAAGACTCATTCACCCTGTCACAGTTTGATAACAGGCAATTTATTCTTTCTATTTGGTGATTTACTTGTAATGCAATAATTCCATTAAAATCATAATTACAAGCAGACACACAAAATGCTGAGGTCCTCAATAAAGCTAAACTCTCTCTCAGCACAAATCAACTGTGTTGACTAATACAATGACATTAGTAACCATATTGTTAAAAGAAAATAACTGAAGCAAAATGAATTTGAAGAATATGAGACAAATTATGTATTAAGACATTATTACAACATGTCAGAAAGACTTGCTACATAGACAGCAGTGTTGACTTTTGTCAATGGACTGTAATACTGTAATTTATGTTAATTAACAGTGTATTGCGAGCTACCCTCCATCACAATGTGTAATGAGCCAGGACTGTCGGGACAGAAATGCTTAGGGGCTGGCAAGCATTAGACTGTCAACAAGTGTAATTGGTGTGTGATGGATCTATTTGCAGGGTAGTGAGCAATTTAAAGTCCAACTGAAATTGAATTTCATTTTTTGTCTGAACTTTTTTGTGTTCTTTAAGAAAAGAATGTAAAACCAAAAGACAGATTTTTTTTTATTTTTGGTTTTGTATTTGCACCCCATAGTTTTGCATTAAATCAGTAGAATACTGTTATCAGGTATCTGTCTACATAGATGTGTTCCTGCCCCTGACATGTAGGCTGCAGCGCAAAGTTAGTTTACTTTGTCTCTCATTCCCTACGGTGTAACATTGGCACTCTGACAGCCTGCCAGCTGCTGTCAATCAAACACCGACAAGCCAATCCAGCCATCTGAGACGAAAAGGAGCAATTCTGATATTTCCCCAAAGACCTTTTTTCTTCCATTTATTAATAAAAACTGTTAACAATACATTTAAAAAGCATGTTGACATTCTTTTTGACAACAAAATGGGATGGAAAATGTGATGTGATTCCCTTGGACTTTTAAGTATCATTGTCTTTAATGAACTGTATCATGTTTGGAAAATAATACTTATTATATACGTATAAAGACACAAAATACCTTGTGTGAAATGGTGCAGCAAGAGGAAGTTTATGTCATGCTCAATAGGTTTACACACACTCTCGGTCCCACCAACTCATACACTTATGCTACTTATGGACATATGTTTGGAATCCAAGCGCCAGTTGATGTGGGTTGAATTTCATAGGGTTCAAGGTCTCTTGCTGTGCATCCCAGCAGAGAACCTGCATGATGGCAGAATTAATGTAGCTTTAAGGAAAATTTGAAAATATGGTATTTTTGTGTGCCTGATTTGTAAAGCAATGGGCTGTAAATATGATGTAAGCTGAGAATACATATAAAGCTGTAAATAAATTCCAGGCTGTGCACAAAGAACACAGTGTAGTGATAGTTTAGGTCGGTAATACTGTCACTCGTGTGCACACTTTCAATACAACAGCAGAGCTTAAACACAAATACTCACACGTCACCACCATAATACATGCATAACAATTTATGCATATTATATTTTCCCACTGAGAAATTCATAATTTATCTAATAAATTACTTGGAGAGTGATTTTGTGATCATCATGATGTCAAAGCTGTGAGAACAGACAAAACCAGTGGGATCTAATGATTTATACCTTTAGTTTCACCACTGGGCAAAAATTAATATTTGCCTATTCAAAAATCCTCTGTAGTGCGTTTATTTTTCAATCTGAGCCCTTTCCATTTTGAGACCCTAGAGCTGACACCACATAAGTCCTAATGCAGTCAGTAAAAGGCTCCTTGTCCAATTTTTGCTTTCCAAAAAAACGTTCTGCTTTGTGAAATTCACTGGAGTTCCATCAACATGATGAATGTCAAGCCGAAAGGAAGAAGGTGGAGGGCAGAGAAAAAGAGAGTGTGAGGTAGTTGAAAGACACTTTGTGAAACAGAAGAAGGAGAAAGGGAGCCAGGCAGTGATCTGTGTAATGTCTGAGCGTAATTTATTACTATAACTCACCCACTATGTTTGCAGTACAAAGGTGCAGAAGGGACTTGGTTTGTTCAGCTTTTACCTCTAATGACATCTCTAAAATTAGGTGAAAAAAATCCACCTCAGCCACAACTCCAGCCTTTGTCACTTGGTCAGTGATATTTGGAACAGGAGGATAGGCCTCCACAGTTTAGACTTCAACACAGAAACATACACATAATACCCACTCAGCTGCCAAATTTATGTCATCCTAATCCCAAGGAGCTGTGCTGAAATCCCCAGCATCCTCCTTGTATCAGAGCCAAAGCCTCTGCTACCTCTCCTCGCCCTCATCTACTCTTTCTCTCCCCATTTCCCTGCTTTGCTCTGGCTCACCCTTGAAAAAAATGATTGAAGACACACTGAGACATTGTGTTGAGAAGAAAGACAGAGATAGTGGAAGAAAGAGAGAGAAATAAGATATGAAAAGGACAAATGATGAACATCATTCTAATTATAACATTACATTATTGTATTAAATTATTTTACACACAGCGAAGATAAGCTACATGTAATACCTTTATTAAAGGTCCCATGACATGGTGCTCTTTGGATGCTTTTATATAGACCTTAGTGGTCCCCTAATACTGTATCTGAAGTCTCTTTCCCGAAATTCAGCTTTGGTGCAGAACTACAGCCACTAGAGCCAGTCCTACAATGAGCTTTCCTTAGTATGTGCCATTTCTTTATCTGAAGCTATTGAGGAGGACAGTGGGAGTGGCAAGGTGGAGGGTGGGGGTGTGGCCTTGACCAACTGCCACTTTTCTCGTTTGAAAGCCATGATGTCTCTCTCTCATGGGTTGGCCAAATTCTCTGGGCGGGCAAAGCCGAGAAAGGGGAGGTAACCTTGCTTGTTATGACCTCATAACAAGCAGATTCCAAAACGGCTCATCTGAGCTTTCATTTTCTCAAAGGCAGAGCAGGATACCCAGGGCTCAGTTTACACCTATCACCATTTCTAGCCACTGGGGGACCATAGACAGGCTGGGGGAACTCATATTAATGTTAAAAAACCTCATAAAGTGAAATTTTCATGCCATGGGACCTTTAAAATTTCAGAAACACACCCAAACGCACACTGTAGGTGACAGCAGAGCATCATAAAAGGGTTAGACAGACAACAATATGCTGATTTTGGTGATGAAATATGGATAAAATAACATTGTATTTACGTTATATGTTAGTATTTTACTGTCATAAAGTTGGTCGACTTGTGAGAGACAGATTAAATAAAGAATGGTCATATTGAAGCAATAGATGCAGTGATATCAAATCAACATTATACAATGTCTAAAACAATGTTTTCTCAGGCTTAGCAGTACTGATTATCGTAAACTTACCTTTATGTATAAAATCAGTGTAATTCCCCTTTTAAGAATTCCTAAGTTAAAGGTGCCGTAGGTAGGATTGCGAAAGATCCAGGACTTAGCCAAAAAATGTGAACATCGACAACTTCTTAGTCCCTCCCCCCTTTCCGCTAAAGCCCAAAACAGTCTCCTACGCCCCTCCCCCCACAAGGGAGAATGAATGTGTGTGCATGAGCAGTGATTGACACCCAGTTAGACACCCCCTGGTCCTTATTGGTGCATCTGAACAGGGAGCGGTGGATTTTTGCAAATCGCACTACAGGCTGAAGTGGTGCCAGAGGACCTGGATTGTTTTTTAAATGACCAGCTTCATGTCGTTCTACTGGAACATAGGGTTTCAGCAAATATGACAGAAAGTTAGTTTTATAAGGCTTACCTACTGCACCTTTAAAGATTTGATGCATGAGATTCAACTACTATTGAAAATGAGTTTTTGTGTCCAATGGTCTAAATCAAGAAGTAATGTCTACTTGTGACCCCTTGTCCCAAGTTCAAAATGTCCATATGTCCACAACTGTGACAACAAACATAATTTGTGTAGCAGAAATGTTTTTTCCCCATCATATCCTAACCCCCCACATTTACCTTGAAAACTGTTGGGGTCCTGACCCACAGTTTGGGAACAACTTGTCTGACTCAAGCAGAAAGTCAAGTTTTGGCACGAAGAAAAATACATTTAGGGTAAAAACAAAAGCTATAGACTTCTAAAAATGAAATGAAAAATTGCTCCCCATGACCGGAACATATTAGATGTCTCTATATACTTAAGTGTTAGCAAGAAAGTAACCACTTGCTCTGAATTCCTGTCTAGCTTTCTTTATGGTGTAAAGTTCCTGGCAGCTATCAACAACATTATTCCCTCATCCTGCAGAGCCGCCTCCAGCCATCACAGTTGAGGGTAATGTAACTGTGTCTCCTGGCTCCAGTGCTGTCCTCACCTGCCACGTCGTCAGCACGGTCAACTTCAACCTCACCTGGCTGAGAGGAGGTCAGGATGCCCGTTTGGACCCACGGGTGCACATCTTGACCAACCTTTCACTACAGGTGTCCGCTGTGACCCCAGATCACTCGGGCTGGTATGAGTGCATCGCTATAAACGAAGGAGGGGTGATGGCAGAGCGAATCTACCTCACTGTGCAAGGTGAGGAGTGTGTGTTTATATCTGCATTTGTTTATTGTATAATATATACAGTATATAAGTTGTTGCCCGTGTTCAAATACACATCGCCTTCCAAAAGCTGGGGTTACTTGGCTACAGTTGAACTTTAATCTTGTTGCTGGTGTATGTGTGTGTACGTATGTACTTAGGTGTGTACTTATATGTTTGTGAGACTTCTGAGGGATTTACAGCGTGGGGGAAAAGGACTCTTGGTAAACACAACCCCCTTCCCAAATACATGATCATCTCCCAAGTGCCCCTGCACTTCTTTCCTCCCCAGCTCCCTATAATTCACCCTAATGCTTTATGGGACGTGTGAAAATTATTTATGCCTGACTCTCAGGCAGCTCTAAAGTACAGTTTTCCATCTTCAGACAGCTCTTATAGTCCTTTTCCTAACACTTCACTGACACTGAATCAGGAACACTTTCTTTAGTATACTTTGTATTGCTGGCTATCTGACCAGCACCACAGAGCAGCGCCCCGTGCTTGGCCAGGAAATGCTGATGTATTACAGCCACTCTAACTATAACTACTGTATAATCCAATCCAAATGAACATCCAGTATTTACTTTGTTATACAACCATCAGTCCCAGAGTCAGTCAGAAGTTAATTCAAAGACCATATGCTGCTTACTGTCGCCTAAATTCCTCCTTGTATGTGTCTTGCCAGGTCTTGATGCTTTAAAGCAAAAACATGTTATTCTTTCACTTTTAGAATAAAAAAAAGAAATTGTTCCACTTTACCTTAAACTGACTATTTTTCTTGACCTAAATTTGACTAACTGGAAAGTTCAGTGTGATTTTGGAGCAAACGGTTGCCTCTGCAAAGTAAACCTCAATGACACCAATTGAAAAGTTGCAGGTTTAATACCAGTGCTGCAGACAGGTTTGAAGGGCGAACTCTGTCATTTGGCTTGTTTCACTGAGTAATGAGTTGAAAAGTTGACCCTTAAACATTTTCCCTGGTATAACTAGACATTTTTTCTCTTTTTATATCTCCTCAAAAGTGCATTTTTCATATTTTATGTCACAGCTTTCTTTGTTATTCTTTTCTTTAACCGATTTCTTACTGCTTCTTTGTTATTATTATTATTTTTGGTCTCATCTCTTTCCCTCTCTAATCCAGCTGTCAGCAAGCCCTTGGGGTTTCCTAATTACCCCCTGGTCATTCTTTTCCTAGTTATTAGTCTCACTTTGAAGTGAGTAAAGTCTGTTGACATCTTACAACACTTGGACGGAACACAGTGGAACCACATGCCAACAGAAATATGATGAAGTAGAGGTTTCTAGCTGACTTTTTATTAGACAGTACAAATTGACAGAAAGGGGATAGAGAGAGGTGATGACACACAGGAAAGGGCCTCAGGTCGAATTTAAAACCCAGGCCGCTGCCAAGAACTCAGCCTACATTGGGCGCACGCTCTACTGGGTGAGCTAAAGGTTTTCCCTAGATGCACAAAGTTAATGAAGAGAAAAGGGGAAGTTGGGATAGGAGGAGGATGCATTGTGAGCGGGAGTGAACGCTTGTGAGTGGGAGTGAATGCAGATGAGTGGGGGAGGAAGTAATAGGGAAAATCCGAGCAGGTGATGAAGGGAGTGCTAAAGACAGGCTTCTTCCTGCTGCTACTCAGGGTAGAACAATGTGTCTTCCCTCTCAGGAACCTCCTTGTTCCTGAACTCTGATCTGTCCCTGCCCCCCTCAGGGAAGGGTGATCTCGCGAGTTGTCTTGACGTACAATCATCACAGTACAGCCTTAGGCACCACTAAGATTCATAGATCAATACAGTGGCAAGTTGAGGTATTTCAATTTGTTTCAAGTCAAGGTTGTAATATATCAAAAGTATTACCTGTAAATGTATTGTCAGCATTTGGTAAATGCATTGTATTTCTTTTAAAACGTGGCATCACTGATGATTGAAGTTGAAGCATCAGTACAAAAACTCTAAACATTCCTTCACACCTAGTGTACTCAGGTGCGTCAACCTTTTGATCCCGTGTCTACTGGCCTTCTACCACCACAGCACTTACTCTGTCAACCCAAGATCACTGTCATATTTGGGTTTATAGATGAAATGCAAGGAATAACAAGTTTGACTTACTGTCTTCCTTCTCGTTATAGGAAAAAAGTAAATCCCTCACAATAAATAATAAATAATAAATCGGAGTTTTGTTGTTTTGGAAGCGTTTTTTTTTCTTTATTGTTACAATTAGTTCTTGCTTTGTATTTTCTACACTTTGGAAAGGTCAGAGCCTTGGAGATATTTCTAGCAGTGGGAATAGAATAGAGAAAACACGCCCTTGAAGTGATGAGTTACAGTACACATCATGAATCAATTGGAAATTCTTTTCAGATTCCACAGCTTCTCCTGGTCTGGTTTCAATATTCCTCCCTGTTTTACAAATAAAGAGGAAATGAGGGTGAAAGATATGCTGTGAAACATTATTAGTTGTAGTAACAGCCACCAGCCGCCTCTTCTTGCTACAGTAACAAAAGTTTATGCTCTGATACATCTTGTGGCTGAGCCTAAATTCATTCAGGGTTATGGAAGAAGTTCCTGACTTGCATCTAAAGGTCCAAATCATCAGTGACATCATCTTAGGTTTACTAATATGTAACAATATATATGTATCTAGATTTTATGTGACATTTCTCAAAGCCAAATACACTAATATCCTTAATGATGAAAATAGTTCATTAAATATTTTCACATTGAGAAAAGAAGCCCCAAAACACCTTTATATTACAATATATTGAGTGAAACGAGTGACTGAATTAGATGGAATATTGATTCATTGATTAATCTGGCAAATTTGTATTTTTGATTCCCTTCTCTTTTCCTCTAGAGGTGCCCAGAGTTTCAGTAGAGCCTCGGAATCAAACCTTTACAGCAGGAGATGAAATGAGGATCAGATGCTCAGCCAGGGGCTACCCTCCACCCCGTCTGGTCTGGACCCACAATGACATGTTCATCATTGTATCCAGCAGGTGAATTCATCTTCTTTCACATGAATAGATTTGGGGACTTTTACGTATCGTAATTGTGTTTGTGTTTTATGATGCGTTTCACTTCTTCTCGCTCCCATTTGTCCACTCCCACTTCCATGTGCACTTTTTGATCATGCTGAAATGTCTTGAAAATACTGAATTGTGTGTCTTGTGTTCAGACACAGGATGACGCCTGATGGCACATTGGTTATAAGAAACATGGAGAAAAAGGATGGAGGAGTGTATGGCTGCCTGGCCAGCAACCAGGCTGGGACAGACACAATTACCTCCATCCTCACTTACATTGGTGAGTGACACAGTGCAAATGCATCCATCCATCCATCCGTAAGCTCTATCCTCTTATCTTTTAGAGAGCCGTGGAGGGCTATAGCCAATCCCAGGTGACAATGGGCAAGAGTACATCCTGGACAGGTCTCCAGACAATCACAGGGCTGACGCATAGATACAGACAACCTTTCACACCTACAGTCAATTTTTAGAGTCGATAATTAACCTAACCTTTATGCCTTTGGATGTGGGAGAAAACCGGAGCAACCGGAAAAAAAACATGCAAGCACAGGGGACCTGCAGTCAAATGGAAATAAATAAAACAGACATTAACTTTAGCTGCACTATGCACATCCATACAGGATGAACTGCATTTCAATTTGCACTCTTTGTCATACTGATTTTCTGTCTATTGTTACATAATTCTCCTTCCCTAGAATCTCCTGTGGTGACAGTGGCTTTGAGTGATATTCTCATTGGCATTGGAGAAACCACAGTTATGGCCTGTTCTGCATCTGGAATCCCTCAGCCTAACATCTGGTGGTACAAAGGTAACTGTGAAGGAAGGAAGTACAGCAACAAAAAAACAATATTTACACGTGCTGGACAAAAACAAACAAAAACCATGAACAGTTATTAAAAGTTCAGAGTAGAGCTATATTTTCATAGGATTGCGTAGTTTGCTCACATAGCCTACCTATAACACTTTTAATAACCAAGCTGATCACAATCCACTGTTGCATTTGTTCTCATTGCTAGGTGATGTCCAGTTGCATTCATCATCATTCTTGGACGTGGATCCTTCAGGAGGTACATTGACAATCAAGGAGACCCAGGATGTTGATGCTGGAGAATACATCTGTGTAGCTGTCAATGCTGCTGGCAGCTCGTCAGGAAAGATCTCTCTCGATGTAGGAGGTAAGAGTGGCACCAAGTTTAGTTAACCTGTAACAGCACTAATCAGTTTAATGAACCTATAATAAGGACAGAATAAATAGGAAGATTGCTACTTGTGTAGCCTTACCATAGCTGTGAATGTGAGTTTGGTAGCGATAGAGTCATTGCTTATTTCTTGTGTTGCAAGGTAGTTTCATGGAATGCATCTTAGACCCTTAAACCCTAAACGGTCAATGAAATGGGTGTTATGGCTCACAGTATACACTAGTGTGTAATGTCTGTTTATAATGAAACAAAGGCTGCTTTGGTGTAGTTAGTGAATGATGGCGTTGCCAGGCCAAGGACAGAACGTGTCTGGTTTACACCTAAACAAGGTTACACTGGGGTGTGTCAATATCGTGTGCAAGCTAGACTTTTGCACATGCGTAAATATATATATATATATATATAATAAAAACTTAAATATGTAACACAGTACAATGCATACCCAGAGCTAAAGAAAGAAAGTTTGAAAGACTGCATTTGCATACTTCTGCTGAATCAACACATATAAAACCTCAAAATGTTCAATATTAAATGAATAAAAAAGACATTGTGAAACAAATAATCACATAAATAAATTGTGTAAAATATATAAATGGGAACACACCGCCGGCTAAGCACCGTGAAACATAGATTTGTAGTGAACAACCAAAGCTTTTATGATGGACAGCTGTGGGACAGCTGGATTGTCTGCACTTTGTTATCTTTTCCATCTTCAACCTTGATCGTTCCAGCCAAACCCAAGTTCAACCGAGAGCCATCTGATGTGGCGTCAGACATCGGCTCCAATGTGACGCTGCTGTGCCTCGCCCAAGCTCACCCCGAACCACAGGTCACCTGGAGGAGAGAGGATGGACTTCCAATTTTCAACAGGCCCCACACACATGGCATTATTACACAGAGCAGCGGAGCACTACATATCAACAGTTAGTTTTTTAGTGGAATATGTGCATACACATTACACATGAAAATGCTCTACATTGATGCCTACATAAATATTCCTTTTTCTCTCAGACCTGTGGGTGGAGGATGAGGCAGTATATGTCTGTGAGGCTCACAACCACTTTGGCAGGATCCAGGCCCAGGCCAGAATCACAGTTACTGGACTGGGTAAGTGCAACATTTGAGAAGTCTTGCTTCTCTGACTCTCTGTCAATTTGTTTTTATCTATTCCTCTAAAAGTAGTGTCACTTCAAATGAATGCTAGTATTCAGAACACCTTAATTTCTGAAATACAGCAGGCATTGGAATTTGCTTCTGGGCTCTCTGTAATTTATTATTGATTAATGTATTAATTTTTCAATTCCTAATGCTTTGAATGTCATAAGTTTAGTGGGAGGCAAAGGAATGCCGAAGAGTAGCTGAACTGAAAAAGTGCTCAGATAGGCATGCCTTGAAATGCTTTTGCACTTCAAAGAATTGTGGAGCACAACATGCATTTACACACTCACACATGCTTGCATTACTTTTGGCTGAATTTGCAGTTTACTGAGTTGTCCAGTCAAAGAACATATCTACTTTCCATGTCAAGTACATTTTCTAAAACAATATACAGTACCTTTGAGTGCCTACATCTGTCTGTACTGTATGTCATTGTGGATGTGTGTGAGTGTGTGTCTCTGTTTCGGTCTTTACATGTAAGTCTGAGTTCATTAGCACATTTCACTGGGTGTGTTTGAACACATGGGCCTTGTTAACCACTGTTTCTATTTCACCGTTTTCTTTACAGTGGAAACACACTGAGCTCTTAAATGTGGGCCAAAGGTTAGAAACCACAGACCCACCCAGATGACATATATTACTGCCCCACTGCCCCCATTTCCCTACTGTGTGTGTGTGTGTGTGTGTGTGTGTGTGTGCGTGTCTGTGTGTTTGTGTTTAAGTTTGTGTTCCCAGGCCAGTCAGGGTGGTCGTCAAATTCCCCTTGACGACACCGTTGTCTATCTATCACAGCCCCCACAGATGACATCAGCATTATGTGTGTGGTGTGAACACGGTCAAACCATAAAGACAAATGTGACCATTAAACTTATGTATAGGTATTCATATGTCAGGGAAGAAAGGGGTGTGTTGATACTTTTAGCAGTTGTGGAAAAGGTATACTGCATGCTGTTATTGTTGATGAATTTTTAGCAACCAAGCATTCCCAATTCATCATACACACAAACACTTACACGTGCTCCTTTTAAATTTTGATCTTTGATTATTAGTATATTGTTTTTGTCTAAAAATAAATACAACCACACTTTTGTGTCCAATCTGTTGACACAACAAATTTTAAACATTTCTCATATTTTCTGCATTTTATGAATGTGAGTTTTTTTTAAGGATGAACTGGTTTACAGTAATTGGTTGGGTTCTTTTGATTGTATGCTTTCAGACACAAAGATAGTTGACCTATGTGTGTGTGTGTGTGTGTGTGTGTGTGTGTGTGTATATGTTTGGTCTCTATGCACAGAAAAGGCTGCTACCCACATAATGTACATCTCAACAGTATCAAATAGCATAACAGGATTTTTGTTCAGCTCTCTGCTAATATAAATCTACTTAATCATTTTATTGAATACTTTCCTGTCATCCTTGCATGGTATCTGCAGTCTCGCCTGTCATTGCGATGAGTCCGACTGTGCTCAGTGTGATCGAGGATCAGCAGGTGACTTTGCCCTGTGTGCTTTTGGCTGGGAATCCGCTGCCTGAGAGGCAGTGGCTACATGACTACGGCTTGGTAAGGACACAGAGAGAAAATGTACAGTATTTAAATGTCTTCCATGTCTTCATTTAAAATAGTCATGGTTTAATTTGAACCAATATTACCTACAAATCTTTCAGGTGACCTCAGACCAGTTTGTGACAGTGAGGAAGGACGGCAGTCTGCATATTGAGAGAGTCCGGCTGGAGGATACGGGTGACTACACCTGTTTGGCTGAAAACGTTATTGGGGCCACCAACCATACCACCACTGTCAACGTCTATGGTAATGTACATAAACGTACATACAAACTAACTATAAACAGAAATGCATATGCACAAAAATTAACATGGAGAAAACTCAGTAGTTTAGTCTTTAAGGCATCTTGTGGAGTTTTTGAGCACATTGTGTGTGTTGTATCAGCACACTCACCTGAACAATAACGTACTGTATGTGCAGGAATTGAGGAAATGTATTAAATGTAATATATTGTGCTTACTGGAACACTTAATGGAACTGTGCCATGGTTAATCTTATTTATCACATGTGCTTTTTCTTTTTCTGCTATGACGAGTCAAAACATCTTCTATGAAAAAAGCCTATTGTAAATGTTTTATTATAATTGAAATGCCCCCTCTGTTTTTTCTAGTTCTTTTATTCTCTTGCCTCCTTCATTTCTGACTGCCCCGTCTAAATGTCTCCTTTACACGGCAGAGCGCTCTTAACCCATGAATAGGATTATCTTTGAGGTTGCATTAAAACCAGGAGCAGCTGAGGGTAATGGCAGAGTTTGGAGCACAGTGAGAGGGGGAAATGTGTTCTCCATTTACACTAATGTCAGCCATTGCTAGATTCTACCAACTTAAATATGAATTGTACGTAAAAGAACTGACTCCCTCATGAAATTAGGTCAGTCCTTTTCAGCTGTACATACACAACACACTGAAAATTACCTAACCCATGAAAAATACTTTTCATAGAGCTGACAAAGTACAAGATGCAGATAGAAGACCACCATGCAATACTTCATATTGTGTACACTGTGTTTGATTTTGTTGTTGAGTTAAATCCAATTTTTCATCTCCAAGAAGATGCTCCAAGCCCCCCAGGGCTACTCTTTTTTGCAGATTCCTGGGATCGTGACAAACAACAAAAACAAGACAGATAGTGAACGACAAGGACAAAAAAAGTGAAGAATAAAATAAGAGACACACACAGACAACTAAACAAACAAACACAGAATATACAGAGAACACTAGATTTTGTAAATACTTGATGAATGTATGTATGCACAAAAAAACACATTAGACTAACTGTGTCTTTTTTTCTAATTTTTCCAGTAATTCCTACCATTCAGTATGGCCCTCAGGTGTTCAGCACAATTGAAGGCACACCCATCTCTCTGCCCTGCCGCGCCAGTGGAGTACCCACCCCTAACATTACCTGGGCCAAGGTATGTATTGGTATTACCTCTCAGAGTATAAAGTAAGCCAAAGTAAGAGCCAGTACTCTGTTTGCGGTGGTGTGCTGTTTTCCTGACACTGAAGGCCTTCTTTGTCTCTCCCTAAATGGCAAAATAATAAGAATGTATTATGTAGTATGTACGGTAGGTTAAGAAAAGAAACGTTTCATCACATTTTGACCAAATATCACCAGAAGAGACTCCACAACATACAGCAATAGGAAAGCTCTATTACCAGCAATGTCATGTCATTCCAAAGTTATAATTTTTTTTACTGACTGCAAAAGGCATGAGGCAATTTATGATGTCTTAACTCACAAACTCCCACTCATCCACAGATACACCTCTTGACTCTTTACTTGTAAATTAATGCTGTTATGCAGCTCATTTGCAGACTATTTGTCTTCATGTAGTGTGGCTGTGTAGTTTTGGGCAGAGATAAACTCAACTTAAAATAGTCCAGATGTTCTGCTTCAACTACAACGGAACAGGTCCTTATGTTGTTTTGTCTCAAAGGTCAGGGATGCTATATATTTTTGTAAAAAAAAAAAAAAAAAAAAGGGGTGGGGAAAAAAAACCGCCGAAGGGGAAAAGAGGGGGGGGGGCCATGAATGTGCCTCATGTGCTGTTCCATGAAATCAGCTCTACCTGTGTCCACTGGCCTGGACAATGTGCTCACTGTCTTTATATGTGCCCTATTGTGTGTTAGTGTGCACTATAAGCCACTGTGTGTATGTGGAAAGCTCCTCCCTGTTTTCCATCTTTTACATTAGTTTTCTCGGCGTTGTAAAAGCAATGCTGTTAAAGTGAACAGGGCTACAGGGACATATAAAACTAGACCTAAGTTTTGCACCAGCTCTGACGATGTGGTTTCCTTTGCTGTTCTCTATAACATCAATTAAGTCAAGTCAAGTCAAGTTAGTCATATCAGATAAAAAAGGACAGTCCAGAGATGAATCATGACGCACAGACTTCACATTTTCTTTGTGTTTTGGTGTATATAATATACCTATTAACATTTTTATTCACAGCCTTTTCATTCAACAGCCCAAAAATGTAATTCAAATAATAAATTTAAGAATGTAGGTCAAACCACACATCCTACTGTACCTTTTTTCTTGGACACCATGTCAAGTGTTAATAAAGCTGAGTTAATGAAACAAACTGTGGCCCCTGCCCTTTCCCTGCTGTGATTTGTTTTGTAGGGTGGGGAGCTGCTGTACTTGGGTGGTCCAGCCTTCTCCCTGGATTCTGACAGCAGCCTCCTCATCACCTCTCCCTCTGGAAATGAGACTGGAGAGTTCATCTGCACAGCTACCAATGCTGCTGGCTACGCCTCCAGGAAGGTCCAGCTCACTGTCTATGGTAAACCTCATCACCAGCTAAAGCCTGGATAAAGTCTGTACACAGATAAAGGAGATATAAATAGCATTTAACATCAACAATTTGTTACTAAACTAATTTTAAGACATTAGTATAATTACTATGATCAGGTCTTGTCACTGAGTTGGATTTTGCAAGAAAATGACTTGTCAGCACAACAGCTTAATAATACAAATCAGGATCTAATATATGTTTTTATTTACAATATACAGTCACTCAGTCATTTCAATAGCATACGTGTATAGGTTTGAAAATGGGCAGAGTTCCAAGTGCTCAGCAAGTCATTGGCTCCACTTTCCTCACAGTTCTGCTTGTGCTACTGTATAGTGCTCAACCACTCACTCAGATTTTTTTCGGCAGTGATGGAGCAGTTGAAGGTGGCTTTTTAGAAAATAGGGGGACAGATGTGTGCCATCCTAACTGACACAGCTGGTAGAAATTGCTGTAATCTATGTGACAGCTATTATCTGTAGCCCATTTATTGACCACTTTTACCAACTAACTTTTTCTTGATAATGTCCATCTCCCTCAATCAATATGATCACCACCTTTAAAGTTAGGTGCTCTAAAAAAATATGTAGAAAATGGCTTTTCTGACATCATGGGCAACATCATGGGTTGTATGATTTTGTCCTTTGGTATATTTAAAAGAACATAAATGCAGTATGAGCAATAGCAGATACTAACACACGCATTGCAACAAGAGACAATTTTAGCAATATTCAACTCTGTGTTTGCATATTTTTACTTTATTTATACATTGTATGTATGTCAAGTCCGTCCTAGATCCAATGTTGGCGGTGCCGGAGGCTCAGCAAAGCCAATGAGAATGTCAGTGATTGAGGGTGCGGATGCCATTTTGCCATGTGAGGTCCACAGTGTCCCACCTCCCACCATAAGCTGGGCCAAGGAAAGGCAGCTCATCTCCCCGTTCTCTCCCAGGTAAAACCCATAGAGAACCACACACAGCACTGATGATCCAATTTCACCAAAATCACCCCTATTTCTTTCAGACACACTGCAGCCATATTATGCTTTTTTGGCTTTTTTCCCTTTCCTTTATTGTGTTATATATCTCTTTTGTGCATCTAATAGGTTTACAAAGTGAAAAAGCCCAAAGTCTACCCCAAAAGGACTTACCATCTCCAACAGAAAACACTGTTCACAAACTGCTCCAAACAGCTCTATTGTAGTCCAGCCTTTACTTCCGTGACGAACGTGCGTCGCTTTGTAACACACGTTATAATGCTCGCCTAGCTGCTAGCGTAGCACGCCCTCATACTCTGCAACTGACTAGCTAGCAGTGCTTACCTAGGTACTGCGCATGTGCGACTCCCAACAAAGATGGAACAAAAGTGTGATGCCTCACTCAGTAGCTAAAACAGAGAGCTCAACACACAGGGTGAAAAGAGGAGCTGCAGCAATGTGCAGTACAACAAAGATATGGTGTTTTTTAAAAACCATGTAAAAAAAAAAAGTATTCCGATATAACCTCTAAATACAATTATGAACCTGAAAATTAGCATACTATGAGCACTTTAAAATACACTCCATGAATAATATTGTCTATTAACTATTAATAAACATTTGATAAAATCATATTATCCTGGCTGTAACGTCAAAGTTAGATTTGTAGTTTTAAAAGACTAAGAGAACCTCAATGCTGTCTACATTGCTGTGCTCTGTCTCCGGACTGTTCAGAGCCTCAGGATATAGTTTGTGGTTGTATAAGATGACTGAGTAATCATACTCTTCTCTGTGATCTGTTGTACCTACTCTGCGTCTGCCACAGCAGCTGTAATTGTGGTTGTTGGTGGATTAGTAAGAATTACTGGAGTATCTGTTTACAGAAATTACTGAATAAGCCATTGAGTGGAAAAACAATCAGTGAGTGTGTGTGTTTGTTTTGTACTTGAATGCTTTGGAAGACTGATTTTTACTTAGACTTTCACTTTACAGTTGAGTTTATTGCCGTTTTTGTGTGTATGTGTTCATCCCAGGCACACTCAGCTTCCCTCAGGTTCTATGAAGATCTTGGAAACCAGAGTGTCAGACAGTGGACTCTATGTGTGTGTTGCCTTGAATATTGCTGGCAACTTAACACAGTCAATTGAGCTGAATGTTTTGGGTAAGTATATCATAAATACTAAAAAGATTAAATACTGATATTATCTGTGGTAATGTAAGAATTACTGTTTGTCTAATATGCCTAATGTAAATGTAAATGTAAATGCTGTAGTACTATCAAAAGATTACATAATAAAACGTGCAATCATTTGGATCAAAGTTGCTGAGTGAATTTATAAATTTTCTTATTTTCATCTAACTGTCATGTAATCGAAGGTGCAGGTGCAGATGATGTTACTAAAGCTCATTACATCTTCTGTCCTGCAGTGCCCCCGAGTATTCAGGCCGGCCCCAGGGTAATGAAGGTACAGGTGGGTCACCCTGTGGATCTGCCCTGTGTGGTGAGAGGGTTCCCACAGCCCTCCCTCACCTGGACAAAGGATGGTAAGAGGTACCCAGTATCCCCTGATGGTAGCCTGGCATTGAGGAATGTGGGGCTGGCTTATGAAGGAACCTACACCTGCACAGCAACAAACACTGCAGGCAGAGACGAGGCCCAAGTTCGCCTTCTTGTGCAAGGTTGGTTTCAAGGTCTTGATCCCATAGACTTGCACTGTGTTCATTATACTTATGTGTGTTGAAATGTTTTCAGAGTTGTATATATTGTATATATTAAGTTGGATTTTTGTTGGTCAAAAATAAATGTCTGACTGTCGTGTGTCTTTGGTTTTTGAAAAAAAAAATCTTTATTAATGAAGCAACTTTAATTTTAAATTATTAGAAACAATTAGTGTATGGATCAGGCATCTGCCGCACAAAACATTGTAAAAAAAGTAAAGTAAGACATAATGTACCGTATGTTTACTTCAGTTTGTAATTATTTGTTTGAATGACAACTGATTCAATACGGTATAAGTTTCAAAGATGCATGCTGAAAACAATTGCAGATGCTTTGTAGTGTGTTAAAGTGTACTGTGTAATGTGTTTGTCATTGATTATGTGTTTGTGGGTTCTCAGTGCCCCCTGTGGTCGAGGTATTGGAGCCCCCCTTCAATAGTCCCCTGCAGGAAAGAGTTGCAAATCAGCGAATTGCATTCCCCTGCCCTGCCAAAGGTAATGGAAAATTTCCAACTAGACACTGATATTATGAAGAAGAAGATGATTGATCATTCTGTTACTCTGTGCAGAAAAACAAAGCTTACTCATACTCCTATAATAAGCGGTTTAGTGAGAGGTTACAAGTTAGTTCTGCTAAAAGTATGCACTATACGTTCACGAATAATGATGACTATGTCAAGTATCACACGCCATTTTCTAATTGCAGTGGTTTGGGTTTCATTAACATCCTTCTCTCTTTCAGGTCTTCCCAAGCCAGTGATTCGGTGGTTGCGTAATGGCCAGGAACTGACGGGTAATGAGCCTGGTGTGTCCATCCTGGAGGATGGTACACTGCTTATTCTGGCCTCTGTGTCACCGCTGGACAACGGAGAGTATGCCTGTGCTGCTGTCAATGATGCTGGATCCACTGAAAGAAAGTACCAGCTCAAAGTTAATGGTGATTGACCTGTTCTCTAGTTCTGACCTGTGACTTTGGAATAGGTTTACAAGACATTTGCTGACACATCACTGAAACATTACCTTCTATCTTATATTTTGCATACATTTGATTCCATGGAAACTAATGCATAAATAAAGCTTGGTTATCACTTTTGAAACCTCCACAGTGCCCCCAGTTTTCCGTGACAGGGAAACGTCAGGCAACGTGTCGTTGGTCCTGAGCCAGTCCACCAGCTTGGTGTGTGATGTCTTAGGAAGTCCGACCCCTGTCATCACTTGGTACAAGGATGGGGCTCTTGTAGGTGAAATCCCATTGAATAAGATGTTAAACTGTGTTTTATACAAAAAAAATTAATTTACGTTTACAACTCTAAGATCCAGTTTTTGTACAAATGTTACTTGTAAAGGTAAATACGCACATCAAAGACACAGTCAGAGTGTAACATGCTGCCTTATAATTTTCATAACCTATACTTAAAGGAACACGCCGACTTATTGGGAATTTAGCTTATTCATCGTAACCCCCAGAGTAAGACAAGTCGATACATACCCTTCTCATCTCCGTGCGTGCTGTAAAGCTGTCTGACGGCTCCAGCGGCATCAGCCCATCACAGAACAGGCAGGTGAATGGTTCCAGTAATCCTACTGCTCCGAATAAGTGACAAAATAACGCCAACATGTTCCTATTTACATGTTGAGATTTGTAGAGTCACAGCGTGTACAAAAAACAACGTAACACGAGACACAGCCATCTTCTAACCGTAAACAAACCGGGAACTATATTCTCAGGCGGAAGAATATAGTACTTGGGCGGAGTGATATGCTCGAAGCAAGCCTGTCTGAGAATATAGTTCCCGGTTTGTTTACAGATAGAAGATGGCTGTGTCATTGTTTTTTGTACACGCTGTGACTCTACAAATCACAACATGTAAACAGGAACATGTTGGTGTTATTTTGACACTTTTGTCACAATTCGGAGCAGTAGGCTAGTTGGAACCAGTTACCTGCAGCATCTGTGCTGGGCTAAGCTAATGCTGGAGCCGTCAGACAGCATTACAGCATGCACGGAGATGAGAAGGGTATGTATCGACTTGTCTTACTCTGGGGGTTACGGTGAATAAGCTAAATTCACAATAAGTCGGCGTGTTCCTTTAAACTGTGGTCTAGTAAGTCATCTATGAGGATTGGATCACAAAACTTTACAAGCATAAAAGTAATGAGAAAATATAATGACCTTTCCTTTCATTTACTAAGTGCTCATAAAGTCTGAATGAGCTCTGATCACAGGGTACACTGTCCAAGAGAACAGACCTGAAACCACCGTGGATCCTGTGTGTGTGTGTGTGTGTGTGTGTGTTGTTTTGTTGTGTGTGTGTGTGTTTGTTGTGTGTGTGTGTGTGTGTGTGTGTGTGTGTGTGTGTTGTGTGTGTTTTGTGTGTGTGTGTGTGTGTGTGTGTGTGTGTGTGTGTGTAAAAAGACCATACAGGCCAGCCATGGTGGCAGCAGTAGTCAATGCTATAATGACAGAATAATTATGATTGATGTGAGAACAGAAAGTTAGCACACACTTTGCTGTAACATCCCAGTTAGCTGGCTGCTTTTTGTTCCCTTGGCAGCCTTACAAGTTATTTCAGCAAGGCACACATAGGAAATTCAGAGCGCTTACTTTAATCTGATAATAATGAGCAATCTAACGGCAGATGTTCTGCTCTCTGAATGTTTTTGACTCTAAGCAACAATTTAAAACTTTTCATGTTTTGTAAATTATATTTCTCAGCTGAATAGATCTTTGGCTTAGAGTTTAGATCCTTTTATCATGATGTCTTACAATACGCCCCATAATTACTGTCAGACAATATTTCCCAAACTGTAACTTATGCGTTTTTTGCTTTTGTGTTTGATTTAATTTACTTATGTTGATCGACAGGTAGTTTCTAGTAACAGCATCCAGATTCTTGACATGGGAAAAACCCTGAGACTACTGAAGGCAGCCACAGCAGATGCAGGCAGCTACAGCTGTAAAGCAATCAACATCGCTGGCAGCACAGAAAAAGACTTCTTCCTGGATGTACTGGGTGAGTAAGGGCAGTGAGTACAGTAGTTGTCTATAGCAGAGGTTCTTTCTTTTCTTTTTTTTTTGCAGCCAAGGACTCCTTAGAAGATAGAGAATATAAAGGGGACCCCCCTCATGTATGTCCCTTGGAATAATTTGACGTAGCCAATTTCTTACACTTCTATAGTCTTGGTTATGTGAAAGAACAAAAATGTATTAAAAATATACTGTATAGGATATGTATTGTAACATATGTAACACAGATTCTAGAAGTTTTAGATTTGTTAGATTAGAACATTATCTATGAGCTATAATAGATGTAAACATTTTAATATTATTTGTTGAACCATAAAACCTTTTGTAAAAACAAAAACAAAATATAATTTAAATCAATTTAAATTAAAAAATAATTATGGACCCCTTAGCAGAGTGCCACAGGGTCTGTCCTAGGGGGCCCAGGATCCCACTTTGAGAATCACTGTTCTATGGAAACTCTAAAGAATTACGAGGAAAGAGCTGTGTGCTGTGTGTGTCTGACTAGTGGACATACAGATCTTGAAATTAATTCCACATCAATGGAAAACCCTTTAAACCCTTTTAATACATAAACGCTGCCACATGTGTAGGACTCTAAACTTGTTGGGCTTTCTCATTTAATCAGTTTCTAGATGAGTCAGCTAATATGCACTCTTTCTTTGTGTCCCAGTCCCACCAACCATTGTAGAGTCAGTCTCTCCTCGAGATGTTTCAGCCATTGTCAAACAGGAGATCAGTCTGGAGTGCAAGGTGCAAGGAGTGCCCTTTCCCACAATCCAGTGGTACAAGGACAGGAAGTAAGTGCCTTCCAATATTAGAGTATTTACTATTAGGGTAAAAATAATCAAACTAATTTAAAAAAAACTGAGTTAAACTTCTGTTTTTAGGCTGGTGTTTCTTGGTGATCCCAACGTAGAGGTCACCAACAGGGGTCAGGTTTTGAGGATAAAAAGTGTCCGTCTTGGGGACAAGGCACGCTACCAGTGTAGTGTCATGAATACAGCTGGCAAACAGTCCAAGGACTTCAACCTCAGTGTCTATGGTGAGTGTGGATTTTGACAGATCCTAGCCAGTCAGGCGCTACGTACAAAGCCTACTCTTAACACATAACCTAACATGACTAAAACAGCTGAATTACGATTTCAGATTCATAGTTTGTGTGCCATTGTTTCAGTGCCCCCCTCCATCAAAGGTGGTAACATAACCACAGAGGTCACAGCCCTGCTTGACACGGTGGTAACACTGGAGTGTGAGGCACGCGGAGTGCCGCTTCCTAGCATCACCTGGTACCGAAATGGAGAGGCCATACTGTCCAACCGACAGGTTCAGTACGTTGAGCGAGGCCACTACCTGAAGATCCCTCGGGCGCAGGCGTCCGATGCCGGCCAGTACGCCTGCAAGGTGACCAGTGTGGCCGGGAGCGCTGAGAAGAGCTATGAACTGGACGTCTACTGTAAGAACCTGACATCTGACACCTGATCATATACACACAGTTTTTTTTACTGTGCTGTATTTCAGCTTGAAACAAAAGCTTTTAGAAATTCATCATATCATATGTGATTTCGAAAATTCAGAGCACATTTTCACATAAAATCAGGTTTTTGAACTGAGGAACTCTTGGAACATAAGTTTCCATTGTCTCTGCATTTGCAATCCTTCTCATATGTTCGGAGATCTGAATCTTATTATTGTATTAATCAGAGCTTTAAGGCATTTGGTTTCACTCACACAGCATGAAAACTTTTGCATCAGACTGCTGTGGATATTCAGCAAGCAATTTATTGTAAAAATAAAATCCTTGAAGAACAAAAAACGGATACAGAGTGGAGGACTTGATGCATAAAGCAATTTTACATGTTATTGGCTGATGAACACCTTGTGTGTGAAATGTAAATAAGATATCAGTCAAGCAGAAAAGTCCCTGAAGCTTAACCCTCCTTTTGTTCCGTTTCTTTTTAATGCATCTTTCCCCCCCAGTGCCTCCTACCATTGCAGGGGGTGACGATGGGCCAACTGAGAGGAAAGTGATCCTCAGTAAGTCTCTATTTCTGGAGTGTGAGGCTGGGGGACACCCTCCCCCCTCCCTCACCTGGCTGAAGGATGGAGTTCCTGTGCGTGATGGTGAAAGTGTCCGTCTTCTCGAGCAGGGGAGTAAAATAGAAATCCTCTCAGCCACGGTGTCAGACTCCGGACGTTATGTCTGCGTGGCTACTAGCATCGCTGGAGAGAAGGAGGTCAAATACGACGTCAGAGTTTTAGGTATAGAAACACACAAAAATAACGATATAATATACTGACAGCATATACACACACTCATGCCTCATTGTTTACTTATTACATTGTCACCATCTGGCAGACCCAAAGTAACGAGACATGATGACAACAAGTGGGCTATCTTTATATTCAAAAATGCCTACTGTACCTTTTTTATTTTATAAAATATAACTTTTCTAGGATCTTGGCTTGCTTTTGTGTATGCATGTTGTGGCCTTGCTGTTCTTTCCATATCAATTTCTTTGTTGGACCTCAATTTTAGTTTTTGACTCAAACTGTTAATGAAAAAAAGGATTTGTCACCATGCATATCATATGAACAGAAGTTGAAGAACTAAATAGAAGCCAAACATTTGATTTAGCGTAGTTTAGTTTAGTTTAGCGTAGTATATAAAAAGACATACGAGAAAGTTGCTAGCTGAACTGGCCACCCAGGTACAAGTGTTTTATAGCTGCTTAGAGCCAGGATATCTGTTGAGAACTTATGTTGGTCCAGGTTACCTAAGCCATATTGTAATATGTAGAGCCATGGGGCTTGAGTTGTCATCATTAATCGGGAACTATCCAGAAAACACTCCCATCAGGCTCTAAGTTGGATAAATCATGTAAGTAAAAACTTGATTTGCGAATGTGTATTTCAACCATTAACTCTTTCACAATCAGTAAATGCCTGAGGGAAAGGCAGTGCTTTCCTATTGGCATGAGATGGATGGAGTTGTCGCAATTTAGGAATTGCCATCTCCCGTGTTTAATCCCTATGAGCACACCTTATCACTCCAACAATTTGTCATGTTTAGTTTATTCTTTAACAGTTTGTGCCAGCTGGAAAAAGATTGTGCCGTTGTTGGCAGGATTTGAACCTGCGCGGGGAGACCCCAATGGATTTCTAGTCCATCGCCTTAACCACTCGGCCACAACAACTCATTTAAAACCAGAGCTGATACTGCTATCTGCACCATGTGTGTATTGCACATGAGAAATAGACACCTGCCATTTCCCTGCAACCAGAAGATTTATTTTCAGAGCAAGAGACCCAGGCAGAAGATTATATCTCTACATTCCTCATACCATTTTTACTGATCTTTTTTGTTATTGTTACTATCAGCAGCAGAAATAGAGGAATAATAATAAAAGTAATGGAATAACAGTTTGTTCGTTCATTTTCCAATTAAAAAATGTAAAATATAAGAAAATATCATTATTAAAATAACCTATGCATTTATTGTGGTTTTCCAAAGTTATTTATGTGTTATGAATACATTGAAATATTACTTCAAAACATCACAGACTTTTTTTTTTTAAATCCTAGTTCCTCCTTTCATTGATGGAGCTGATGACGTGACAGACAGCACGGTGATCATCAACAGCCCTTTGGAGCTGGAGTGTCACCCCACTGGAACACCTGCACCTGTCATCACGTAGGATCTCCATCTCATGCATACAGATAAAAATTCAAATACACATACGTACACACATATTTACTGTAAAATGATTATTTTCCAGGTGGTATAAAGATGGAAAACCAGTCAGACAGGGTGAGGGGTTGAGGGTGGCAGCCAGCGGTCGACGGCTGGTCATTTCCCGCCCTCAGGTCTCTGACACGGCTCGTTTCCAGTGTGTGGCCACTAATGAAGCAGGAGACCACGAGAGGGACTTCAATGTGGTTGTCCATGGTAAAATATTAAAATGCTTTGTCATATGTTTTGCACTATAATTGTATTGTTTTCTGACAGGCACTATAATTGAGATAAATGTAATTTGTGCTTTAAATGCAAGCCACAGGAACGCTCCCACTTTGGGTAAATACTACTCTCTGCCTTTTGGTAATGTCCTTTTTTCCAAATTTGCTGCAAAGTGATTTTAAGAGAATAACTATCCTCTTCATCTCCCCAGTTCCTCCATCCATTCGTACCACCGGGCCTGCTGAACGTGCAGTGGTTCTCCACAAGCCCATTAGTTTGGAATGCATCTCCAGCGGCATCCCTCCTCCCAGCATCACCTGGCTTAAAGATGGCCGACCTGTCGACACAACACAGGGGCACCTTAAGGTTGGTTTCCTGATTGACTGATTATTAATTTGTCCATTTTTAAATGGCATACCACTGGAATAGGCACAGGGAAACCTTACATGCAGAATGATGCTGCTGATATGCACCGAACACTGTAAGTCGTTCAAAAACTGTCGCTGAATTTAAAGTACACTGTTTTGTTTCAGGGTGGTAACTTGAATTGCTGCTGTGCAACACATAGAAGAAAAAAAAGGCACTGTTCTTTTTTCCGGCTTACAATTACAGTTGACGTTTCAACTTTTGCCTGTGATGTTTTTTTAACAGGAAATGTCTGCATAGGCTTATGCTTAAAAACACAGAAATAAAGCATAGGATTAGTTCTGGCAAAGCACTGAATTCCCCCCTTTATTGGCCTATTGGCATCAGCTGTTTGATTCTAAAGCTCTTCCGAAATGTAGAATGTACTTTTATGATCACATTTTAACATATGAAGAAGTTACCAGTCTGAATTCTGTGTGTCCTGTGTTTGTTTGTGCTTGTGTCTGTCACAGCTGGAGTCGGCAGGCAGAATGCTAAAGGTCATAGAGGCAAGGCTAGAGGATTCTGGGAAATACACCTGCCTGGCCACCAATGCAGCTGGTGAAGCCCAACACCACATACAGCTCAGTGTCCATGGTAACTTAAAGATAAACACTGCATTATCTCTGCATGTTTCTGTCCGTTGTCTCACTCATCTCCTGGTTTCTGTCAAATATACTTCTCTCTGCTTTCTGTGTCCAGGGACTAGGTGGAGACAGAAGAGTATCATCTGATAAATTATTGTTCTTGTGTGTGTCTCTCAGAGCCTCCCAGTATCCCAAACTCTGGAGAGATCATCAACCAGACCATCCTGTCAGGCTTCCCCACTGAGCTTGAGTGCAAGGCCACAGGCAGCCCATTACCTGGTAAGATGGCTTGGCCTGCTGTGCTCACTCGCAGGCTACAGGGCGTAGTTGTCTCTTGACGGCTGAGTTGGAATTGGCTGTACCGCTGCTTTGCTTATCTTTAACCATTAATGGAACAGCGGAAAATTGATCTCAGATGACTCCCTACAGGCAGCTTCACTCTCTTCCCACTTTCTTTCCAGTGTACAAATTCAGTACAGATAAGAAGTCACATTCCAGTGTAATTGAACACTCTTTTCATGGGATGTTTCTGCATTTTACAGCATGTGTTACGTCCAACAATCTGATATCTGTGAAACCATGGTACATATGAAAATAAATTTTTAGGAATCTGTTTTAATGTAAGCTTCTTTGTCCTAAGCAAAAATATAAAAGCTCTGGTTTGTCAGCTGCTTTGCTTGGTTGATTATTCAACAAAAAACATGAAAAAAAATGCATACATATAAATATATACAGTATATATAAATATAAATGTTTATTTCTCAATGTCTTTATGCCCATTACTATGGGCTCACAAATTTCACAATCACAAGTAGTCAAATAGTGAATTATATTACTTGTTTATGAAGCACTAAATGGTAAAAGGAGTCAAAATATTCTGATCTGCTACTGTGTTCCCAACTCTCGAAACCTTTAAGGTCACCCGGAAATGGTCTGCTTACTTTTTTGAAATTTAAAACAAAACATTGCGAAGCAGCTTTTAGCTTCTATTCACAACATATCTGGAACAAATGTAAACATGATTATCAGATGTGATCCAACCCTAAACTCAAAGCTAAAACACAAGGCTAAAAACATTTCTGCTTTTCATTGAATTGTGTGTTGATTCTGCTCTGTAACTGCACTCCAACCGGTTTTCCTTTATCCTGCTTTATCTATTATTCCTTTATTCTATATTCATTTTAATTTTATTTCATTATGTCCAATTTTGTATTTATTTTTCTTTCTTTTTTTGCTTTATGTAATGCGTTTTGAATTACCCTTTGTGTTTCAGCTATCACTTGGTACAGAGATGGCCGGCCGCTGACAAGTGCCGCTGGGGTGACCATGCTGAAGCGTGGCCAGGTCCTGGAGATTGAACGAGCTCAACTGTCTGATGCAGGGATATACAGATGTGTAGCGGTCAACCTGGCTGGAGTTGTTGAGCTATCCCACAGCCTGCAGGTGTACGGTGAGTGTCTTTTTATATGACATGCAGTAAACTGAGATTGGCTGATATAGTATGAAATCTGATGTGTGGACATCATAACAATGTTTCTCTATAATTAGGAGATGACTAAGTGACAGGGTTAAGATATACATCAGTTATCCACCGTATACAACCTCTTAAAACTTCAGCAGCAATGTAGAATTTTTCTGTATCTGACTATATGTCATGAATTTATGCAATAATTTCCATTTCCTTCCTTGCAGTGCCTCCAATCATCTCCAGCCGGGGTGGTACAGTAACAGTTGTGGTAAACGAGGCTGCCAGGCTGGAATGTGAGGCCACCGGTGTTCCTCCGCCCAGCCTCACATGGCTCAAAGATGGCAGCCCTGTGGCAAGTGTATCACATGGCATACAGGTGTATTCATATTTTCGAAACTTGTATCACTATCATTATGTCGATTTTTATAATGAGGTAAAAATGTGGCATTATCTCTCCTCAAATAAGGATAAGAATTAGGGGTGGTACGGTTCATGAAAAAACATCCGAACCGCTCGGTCCGCTTGTCTCGGTTCGGAGCGTGTGTGTGCCGCACGGTTCGACGCGTGCGCAATGTAGCCTCGTGCCCGTCAGGTACCTGTATGTGACCTCAGACAGTGTGTTTCCCTTTCGCGCGAAAGAAGAGGTGTGGACAAGTTACCAACAAAACGTACAGCGAAAGACCGTGCAAAATATTTTAGGCTGTCCTGCCAACCTGTATACATTTTAACATCAATGTACTGAGTCGCTGAAGCGGCTGCAGTTTAGATCCTGTCGCATCTCTGCAGCGGGCGGGGCTGCTCAGTTCTCCTCGCGACTGACGCGCGCACACACACAAACGCACACGGTGGATGCAGGAAAAAAACCGGAGATGAGACGTATACAGGAGGACCTGACAGCTACGTTCGTTATTGTAAGTGCAATGATAAGTCCAATAAGTAGGGCCCTACTTTATCAAACCGTATGACTGTGTGTCCCAGCCCAGGCCAGGATAGGAAATTAGCTAACAATGTAAACTGTTTTTATGTTTAACGTATTCTGACTTATTCAAAAGACGGAGCTTTAAGAGTTCCTCTCCTTTTCTTTTCAAGGATACATTTTTGTAAGAGCTACACTGAAGTTGGCAGTTTGATAAATGCAAGTTATTTCAATTGATATTCTGTAATATTTCAATCTTCATGTGCTAAAAAGGCACATAAGTTCCTGTAGATGGCAATACACATTCTCCTTTTTTTGCCAAATAAATGAAAAGCTTGTTGAAATCAGCAATGTCTTCCCTCTTGCTGTATCAAAAGCTCACATAGCTTTCGTCAGAGATGGTCCCAATAATGTGCTTAAAGTCAAGTCAAATTCAGTTTGTGCATGATTACATGATATAACTATATAAATATTTAATACTGTATCCTACATTGTGGATAATTAAGCTATATATAATATACTGAAGTATATTTCTGGTGTGTTAAAGATTAAAAGAAAAAATAACAAGAACCGTACAGAACCGAAAACCGTGACCCTAAAACCGTGATACAAACCGAACCGTGGGTTTTGTGAACCGTACCACCCCTAATAAGAATTAAATTAAAAATACACATTATAAGCCAAATGTTTAATGAAACGTGTCAGAGAGTCATGGTATTATTCTGTAGATTTTGTGATGATTATATTTGTGTGTATTTGTGTGTGTGCTGTGTGCTATGATCTGGTCTCTGACCTGTTTCTGCCCCCCCCAGGTGTTGTCTGGTGGCAGAGTGCTGTCTCTGAACAGTGCACTGGTTAGTGATACAGGCAGGTACACCTGTGTGGCTGTCAACGCCGGAGGAGAACAGCATAAAGAGTACGACCTGAGAGTTTATGGTGAGTAAATCAGCATGTGTCGGGAGTTGTTACATTAATGATTTTACATACATTCAACCATTCAATCTTATGTTTGGACTTTCAGTGGTGGGTTTTCCCTTTGGCTCACTTTGCTCATCCTCTTGTTGCTCACTGGCTCGTAGATTGAGCCCTTTATCAGCCAACAATGAGATCATTTTCATCGTCACAATGAGCAAGACTTAAAAAATGCTGCACTACATTACAAATAAAGTCAGGCCTTAGAGAAGAAGTGTTTGTTTGTTTTTTAAAATTGGGATGCTTTGAAATGAGCAAGATCACCACCAGATGCAGCACGAAACCTGAGTTAAAATACTTAAACATTATTTGAAAAAGTCCTCAAGCTAAACATGTGCATGGAGAGGAAGTATAATTTAACTAAGTTTAGCATTTCAATAAACCTTGTCAGTTTCCTACACAGAGCTGAGCTTGATGGCAGATCAGTTGTTATACAAGTCTGATCAAAGCTAATGTCACTGAAGTAATAGGAGTAGTAGTTTACATATAAAGTACGTCTGTCCCTGTATGTCTGTTTGAACATATGCATGCAGAATACAAACATCCACATGATGTGTGTTTCCTCAGAAAGATCAAAAAGAGCATGTCCAGAGAAATAAAGGCAGATTTGTTGTGATAATTGCTACCATTCTTCTGCAGCTTCCTGTGTCTGGCCAAATACTGAGCCGAGGGCCTGTTTCTGTCTTTCCCCAATGACCATATTGCACGGGAAATTGGCCAGCAGTCATTTTCTAGACCACACCAGATTCATCCGAAAAGGGAGACGGTCCTGTCTCAATGAAAACTGATAAACAGAAGCTCAGATAATAATTGCCACCAGAAGTAGAGTTATATTTAAGTAGTCCAGTTTGCTGTTAGAATAGAGACATTGTCGTACATGGGGTGGAGACCTCCAGACATTTCCTGAGTTTTTGCACAAACTTGTTACTTCTTCCCACCGTGCGGCCTGAGCCCGATTTAAACCCGAAATTTTTTTAATACGTGGTACGTTATAACTGACGATTCCTTTTACCTGTGGGTAACAGATCAAGGCAGCAACATAATCAAAGCCCTGAAACCATATAGGAGACTTTCTTGTCTCGATCACTACTGTCCTTGGGCACGGTCTGCATGCCGACGCACTGGCCGACAACGCGCCGGATACAGGAGAGACCATATCTGCTGCTAAAAGACTCGTGAGATATCTGAAACAATCTGGCCTAGTTGCGCAATTATCGAAGACAGTGCTACAGATGGGGGAGACACGATTTAGCACAGTTTACCTCACACTCAAGTCAGTGCAGGACATATACCCAGAGCTACCGGGGGAAGCTGGAGAGGCATAGCTTTCTCCCCAGCCAATTAGGCTAATAAAGTAATGATTAAAAAAACACAAATGCTTGATGAAAGGCCCGGCCCTAGTTCGGGCTTGGGCTCGGGCAGAGAATCTAAACTCTACAGGGGAACAAAAACATTCTTGTGGGAATTTCTCTTGAGTCATTATGTATCTCAGTGCATGTTTGCAATTTCCATGGAAATTAGGTTTCATGATTTTCTTGGAAATTAAGCTACTCTGATTGTTAATACCACAAACAAATGTTGAACTGGTTTAATGATGCTGTCATAGCCCAAGATAGAATAAGTACTTAAACAGCACCAGATGCTTAATTTAACAGAGCCTGTGCATCTCAGGAAGCAATCAGTCTTTTTGCTAATGAGGTAATGTGAAGAATTTACAGCATTTAGAATGGTATAGTAGGCCAACTTTCAAGTTCAATTGATGTAAAAGAGCATGTGAATAGTGTGCATATATATACATATATATGCTTACCTCATGAAGTGTCTCATTTTGTACAAATGATTCTCTTTAATCTGTCAGAGAAACATTTTCAGTAGCTTGCCTTCATGTCTGCCATAGTGCCACCGAACATTAAGGGCGAGGAGGTGAATGCCACTGTGATGCTCAGTCATCCAGTTGAGCTGCACTGCCAGAGCGATGCAATCCCTCCACCTACGCTCGCCTGGCGCAAAGATGGCCGTCCACTCTTCAGGAAGCCTGGTCTGACTGTCTCAGCGGATGGCAGTTTGCTCAAGGTACAGCCAGAGATGGAGATTCTAAAACTATTTTCTTAATCTTTAAAGATGTGATAGTGTTTTGAGACAACTTGAAGTAGTCACATAGGTGTTATATGTTTTTGTTGTTCCTCCTAATTAAAACCTTTGTACTTTTTCAATTCACCTCTTTTTTTTAATAAAATGTTTATTGGCTTTAGAGTTTAGAGTTTGTCAGTTATTGTTACCAATCTCTCATGATTTGTCTATGTATCTATTTGTTAGGTCGATAGTGCCCAGGTGCAGGATTCAGGCAGGTATTCCTGTGAAGCCACCAATGTTGCCGGCAAAACGGAGAAGAACTACAACCTCAATGTCTGGGGTGAGTTCATCTTAATTGTTGGTTCTATTTGTTTGTTATTCTGTCCATAAGAATATGTTGTGTTCGCTAAGTTGTTGATTCTGACAAAAGTAAACCATTCAAGTTGTTAAATTAGTATGCACAGGACTAATGAAGCTGAACCCACTATGGAAGACTGCATGGGCCTGTTACCATACTGTAGTTGACTGTGAACTGACCTGAAGCCTGTTTTATGATAGCAGCAATGGCTGGGCATAATTTTGGTTTAAGTTCTACAGTCACTGTTATAGGTTTTGATTCCATAGTTGATTCCGTAGCTCTTATATTCAGTGTTTATATTAAAAATAAAAAAAATAATATATAAACATTTTCTAGGTACCTATTTACATTGTACTCACTTTTAACCTCAGTTAACCAGCACCAGCATATAACTTGAATAAGACATGAGCGCCTCCTTTTGGTGTCCTGTCATTATTACAGTTTCTCCCAGTATCCGCGGCTCAGAGGAGGTGTCTCCTCTAATTGTGATTGAAGGAAGTCTCATCACTCTGGTGTGTGAGTCCAGTGGCATACCACCCCCCAGCCTTACCTGGAGGAAGGACGGTTAGTGTGTGTTTGTTTGTAGAGACACAAAGACACATATATGGACATTGTATGATGCGCTGAATACTGTGGGTGACATGTTTGAACACCATATCTAACCTTTCGTGTGTGAACCAGGTTCTGAGCTCAAGTCGGACCAACGGCTCAGGGTTTTGTCAGGAGGTCGCCAGCTGCAGATCACCAGCGCTGAGAGGACAGACGCAGCCTCCTACACCTGCACGGCCTCCAGCGAAGCCGGCACCATTTCCAAGGAGTACAGCCTGCAGGTTTATGGTACGTGTGTGCCACCAGATTTGTGACATTGAGTGATCAAAGACATTCTGTCGTTGTTTTGCCTTTTATGGGGATTTCACTGTCACTGTCTAATCAGGTGGTGAAATCACTAAAACCTGCTTTGAATAGACAAGGGGAAATAATTTGTGAAAAATTTCCTTTTTCTCTAGTATTTTGTGACCAGGATGTAAACTGAGGGGATGCCAAAACAAATTACACATTTATAAATACTTTGTTTGTATAATGTTTACAATTACTGAAACACAATAAAGATAACTGAATCTACTTACACTGTGGCTGACAGTTTGACAGAACGGTATATACAGTATTTATGCAACAAATGGTTATAGATATAGAGCGTGTGCACCAACTCACTTGCTTCTCTCACTTCAGTGCGCCCTTCCATTAGACGCAGCGAGGGCGACACCGATGACGTTGCTGTGACAAAAGGAGGTGACGTGACCCTCCAGTGTTCTGCAGAAGGCGTGCCACGACCAGCCGTAACATGGCTGAAAGATGGGCGGCCTATCACCGGTCAGCACGGTGCCAAGGTCCTGAACGAGGGAAGGCTGTTGCAGATTAAAGATGCTAAGGTGTCAGACACGGGACGCTACACCTGTTTCGCTGTTAATGTGGCGGGACAGGCTGACAGCAAGCATGATATCAGTGTACATGGTATGAATTATTATGAATTATTATTTTTGAAGTTTTTTTTTTTTTCCTTTAACTTTTTTTGTTCTTCAGTTTGGAGAGTTACGGTCCATCTCAAGGTCTTAAATTGTCTTTCTATCCCTTCCCCTCATTCCCTCTCCTTGTTCAGTCCCGCCTATTATAATTGGTCAGGTACAGCTGCCAGAAAATGTGAGTGTTGTAGTGAAGAACCCAGTTGCTTTGAGCTGTGAGGCGTCTGGCATTCCTCTTCCTGCCATCACCTGGCTGAAGGATGGTCGGCCAATCAAAGCTACGAGCTCAGTGCGCGTCCTCTCGGGTGAGTTCCTTTTTGACTTTCTGGACTTGATAACAAGTTACAGAACTCATAAAATATGCAGTATTTCAAATAGAATTTTTATAAGCTTTGACTCTCCGTGTTATATATCATGTCATATATCTTCATACATCTATATCATTCTTTCTTAGTTTAGTGTCCCATTCATTAAGGAACAGACTCAAGGAGTGCAAGCTACCAAGAATATGAATGATAGTCTGAATTTTCAACGGAGTAACTTGAACTATTTTGCTTCCGAGCTGGGTTTCAAAGGCCAAGCAGTTGCAATACATCATCAGTAATAAGATGTAATAGGATCATTGCAACTGGGGCCAAACTCACCAGACAGAGATTGGAGATCTGTGAAACAAGAGCAATTCCTTTGAATTGTGTTTTTAAACATTTAACAAGATGTATTGGGTGGTTCCAAATTAAACCATGGCCCTTAAACTTAAGCATACTACCTAAAACACTTATACTGAATAATCTGTACCGTTCTCTGTCAAGTTCACTCATTTGACTTATTTACATTTTGTAGGACAATATATTGTTCAGGATAGTGGCAATTATTTTTTTGAACCAATCAAATGTCATTGTTTATTAGATCTTATGGAGGTTAATTCAGTGCACTGTAGAGTTCACATTGTGTCAATGTTTGTCACTTGTTTTCTCAGGAGATTCTCATGAACCCTGTTAAGACAAAGTTATTTTTAAAGACAGATGCAATTAGTTTTAAATCTCCATGAAGTGGGTTGTAAATGTTTTAACAGCTGTGTGCCTCAGAGTCTAAATTCCTTCTGTTAATCGATTCCAGTTTTCAAAGACGGGTGATTTACTTTCAACAGGCTTTAAAGTGTTGTTTTCACATCCATTGGATGTTTTACTTATCTGAAAAAAGGGTAGGTTTATGCTGACATAGCTTTTGAAAACATTCCATGATAACAATAAATATATGACAATAACTGGCCCGTTAAATCTCTAGGGGGCCGGAGCCTGCGTCTAATGCATGCTGCAGTCGAGGATGCTGGGAGGTACACCTGTATTGTGTCTAACAGCGCTGGAGAGGAAAGGAAGAATTTTGACCTCGACATCCTCGGTAAAGATATTAGAAACCTATTTTAGTATTTTGTTAGATGGCATCATATTGAATGAAAATGTCTTCAACTTCAGTATAGTGATTAAAATACTATTTAAAAGTCTGTTTACATTTATACTGTTGGTCGTTTGATTTTGACATCAATCAAGAGATGTGATGAGCATGTATTTTATTGTGAATGAATGGGGAAACAGTGAGAACCATGTAATTGATTTTCAGTCTAATTCGACAGTTCCACCAAGCATTGTGGACGAGGGAACTGTGGTGGATACTAAAGTCAAGGAACAACACAACATTACTCTCACCTGTGAGGCGTCAGGTAATTGACATAATAAATACATATCTGCATTGAAATCTAAATCACATGTTCTTCTAATGTAAATTCTCTTGATCAACCCTTAGTGTAAATGACTACTACTAAATGACCATTAAAGATACCTCACCTAATCATTTTCCAGGTAACCCTGTACCAGAGATTAAATGGCTGAAGGATGGACAGCTCTTGTTGCCCGACAGACGCCACCAAGTTTTGTCTCACGGCCGTTTTCTCCAAATCTCCGGGGCCCAAGTTGCAGACACCGGCAGGTACAGCTGCCTAGCATCCAATAGTGCAGGGGATCGCAGTCGGCACTTCAACCTCAATGTCCTGGGTACAAACACAACTCTTTTTAATCATTTCTAAAATTAATCAGACTATTTGAGATGAATTTAAGAAATGTTCTAGATTTAATTTCTTTGCTCTTTACTCCTTTTTTGCCAGTTTCTCCCACCATTGCTGGGTCAGGTCCTGACGGTTATTCAGAAGAGGTGACAGTAACTCTGAGCAGCCCCACCTCTCTGGTGTGTGAAGTCCAGTCCTACCCTCCTGCTCTCATCACCTGGCTCAAAGACGGCACTCCGTTTGACTCCAGTCGCAACGTCCGAGTCCTTCCAGGTTTGAGATCACACGCACATAACAATATAGTCAAACTGAATAGAATACAGTAGTATAGTACATCTTTTGTCATTCGTCAACCATGCTTTTACAGGTGGGCGCACCCTGCAGATTCTCAATGCTAAAGAAGAGGATGCTGGGAGATATACCTGTGTGGCCACTAATGAGGCTGGAGAGAAACTGAAGCACTATGAGGTCAAGGTTTATGGTGAGATTCCTGCATCTTTGAAAACATGCTGTATCTTTCTTTACAAGAAAAGAAAAGTAGAGTACAGTGTAAAGCTTGTTATATGGCAATTCTCAGTTCCAGCATAGCCTATTGCATATGCTCACATGAACCAAGTAAATGTAACTAAAATCACAGATAATGATGATTATTTTTTTAACAATAATTTAACTTGTGACTTTCAATCTGTAAATGATTGATGTTGGATGAAGGGTGATGATATAAACATACCTATATAAATATGTCAATGTAATCTAAAACATGTTTCTTGACTCCAGTCCCCCCTCAGATTAATAAGAATGATATCCCAGGGGAAGGACTGTCCCCGAAAGAGGTTAAGATCAAAGTAAACAGCACACTGACCCTGGAGTGTTCAGCTCAGGCATTTCCTACCCCAGCACTGCAGTGGTACAAGGACGGAAAGGTATAAATCTAATTTGATTCCAAGGGAAATTGTGGGAGAAAATAAGAAAATAAACTGTAAATGCTAGAACTTCTTTTTTCCTCGACAGATCCTGCGAGCAGATGACCATTTGTCCATAACAGCCAACGGTCGTATTGTTCAGATCAAGCATGCTCAGGTGTCAGACACTGGCCGCTACACCTGCGTAGCCACTAATGTAGCTGGAGAGGATGAGAAGGACTTTGATGTAAATATACAAGGTGAACTGGGTTGACTGATGCCGATGTGTTAACTGAGACTATTTGTGCATTATATGGGCTGAAAGAGTATTCTCAAGCTGTGACTTTTTATTGTAATACTAAAAACTGCACATTGAAAATCGTTAATAACTGCAAAAATAATTTGTGCTTTTTAAATAATACCATTAATTTTGAAGTCAACATCCTTTGACAAAAATGCAGAGCCATAGCCTTGATTGTGTTTCCAACCACACTTTGAAATAAAGTTTCCAAAAATGGTCAAAGAAGAGTTTAAACATTTTTACTCTTTTTCTTTTCCCCTTTTCAGTTCCACCTCATTTCAACAGGCCTGGTGGAGTTGGTGATACCACGTCTTCCACAGGCTTAGGAGGGGATGTTCGAGATGTGATTCTTAACAATCCCATCTCTCTGTACTGTGAGACCAATGCTGTCCCCCCTCCAACACTCACCTGGTTCAAAGATGGACATCTGCTGACCTCCAATGACAAAGTTCTGATCTTGCCAGGTGAGTTGAGAAATAAAACAGAGAGAAAGAGAGGCAGCAAGACAGAGAATGAGTTTATACTAACATTTGACAGTGTTATTCTCAGGTGGGCGAGTGTTACAGATTCCCAGATCCCAGGCGGAAGACTCAGGCAGGTACACGTGTGTGGCTGTCAACGAAGCAGGAGAAGACTCCATTCAGTATGATGTTAGAGTGTTATGTGAGTAAAAACACTTTTCTTTGTGGTAGAAGTATCAGTCAGTTTAATAGAGCTGGAGGGAAAGTATTTTTACTTAGAGCAGTTTGTCATTGTGAATTTCTGTCCTGCACCAGTGCCCCCAACCATACGGGGAATAGACAGCGATTTGCCTGATGAGGTCACAGTGTTAGTCAACAAAACTACCCAACTGGAGTGTGATGTGGATGGAAACCCCGCCCCCAAGATTACCTGGTTTAAGGACAGCCAGCCAGTCAGCTCTGATGGGCCACATAGAATCCTGTCTAATGGGCGAACACTTCAGGTAACAACCAGGAAGCACAAGTTCTCTACAGGTTTAATGCCATAGCCCATTTTTGTATTAAACAATTTCAAGTTAAAGTTACTCTCATATACCAGTTCCCTATAAAATCCACAGAAAATAGAAACCCTTGTAAAATGTAATGCATTCCATGCAATAAAGTCTACATTTATGAACAACTTTCTAAGGTCCAGATAAATCAAACACACATTGGGAATATCTGTCCCATTAAAAAGAAAAAATGCTCCATCACTCAAATATGGTATACTCCGTCTATGTATAGTAGATCTCTGCTCTTACTGGATTCCATATTTCTCCATCTTTCCCAACCTTCAGTTGTTGATTGCTCAGGTATCTGACACAGGACGCTATGTGTGTGTGGCTGACAATGTGGCTGGAAGTGCAGAAAAATCCTTTAACCTTAATGTTCATGGTGAGTCACATGTAAAATAGAAAAACACGTTTGTAAAAATATAAACTGAAGATTCATCTGCATGTACTCTTATGTTGAAAATACTGCTTTTCAGTTAAACTTAACTGTTGGGAAAAAACTGGAAAACGTTATGAAGCATTAAAAGCATATTTGCTATACTGAATGTTTTCTTTTTCCTCTCAGTGCCTCCCACCATTATCGGCCTGAGTCCTGAGACTGTGACTGCGGTGGTGAACAACTTTGTGTCTCTCTCTTGTGAAGCTACTGGTTTCCCTCCTCCCACCTTGAGTTGGCTAAATGACCGGGGCCCCATTCAGGCCAACACCAATGCACTCATCATGCCAGGTACTGCAAATTTGGGTCACATGTAATAGAACGAACATTGAGCAGTGGGTGACGACAAGAAGCTATTTTGCATTAAAAGAATAATTATAATATTTGGATATGAGCATGCCATAAAAATTATCAACAACAGCAGATTCTGAATGTGTCTGTGTGTCCATTTGTGCCTTCAGGTGGTCGTACGCTACAGATTCTGAAAGCAAAAGTATCTGATGGAGGAAAGTACAGATGTGTGGCCATGAACGCAGCAGGAGAGGCTTACAAACATATCTATCTCACCGTTTTCGGTTAGTCCACATTCACACTTTGTGTACTGTACACTGAGCGCCTGACATTACATCATAAACTTACTGTAAATGTTTTCCTCTATCCTCGGCCTCTCAGTTCCTCCAAGTATCCGGGACAGTAGTGGGGACTCTCCTGTTGTGGTGAATGTGCTCGTTGGGAAATCAGTAACTCTGGAGTGTGAGTCCAACGCTGTACCTCCTCCCACCATCACCTGGTACAAGAACGGCAGGGTGGTGACAGAATCAGCAAACCTGCGCATCCTGGCAGTGGGACAGATGCTTGAGATCCAAGGCTCAGAGGTAAAAGATGAATGGATGCCATGTTGTCTGCTCTGTTTCTTTATATTGATAGCTGTTGTTTTTAATGTTTTTTTGTTGTTGTCATTTTTTTTCTTCCTTATATGTCTCCTCTTTTCTCCAGGTATCTGATACTGGACAATATGTTTGTAAGGCCACCAATGTTGCCGGACAAGTGGACAAGAACTTCCACTTGAATATCTATGGTAGGTTATTATAGATATTAATTTATTGAAAAATGTGAAAATTCATAAAACACATGCTTAACACTTACAACATAATATCTCTTTCTTTCTTCAGTACCTCCAAGTATTGATGGCCCAGCAGAGGAGAGTGTTGTGGAAACCATCAGTAACCCAGTCACCTTTGCCTGTGATGCTACTGGAATCCCCCCTCCGAGCCTCACTTGGTTGAAGAATGGACGACCCATAGGTACGCCTACATTTAGATTTAAGTGAGCTGCACTGTACAAGTGTTTTGTTAATCACACAAACTACAAAAAAACTGTTTTGTCATTTGTTATTGTCCTCCTGGGAAAGGATATTCATGATTCATCTGTATCTTACATCTAAATCAAATTACCTGTTGTTTCTCAACAAATTTTACACAGGAAAAAAAAAAGTAAAGGTGGTTGAAGAAAAGTGTAAGGGTTTATATACTAGGTGCAGTAGCTTTGTCATTGTCATTTCATTTATATCAAACATATGAACTTTATATTTCTGTAGAGAACTCAGAGTCTCTGGAGATGCACATCTTCTCAGGAGGAAGCAAGCTGCAGATTGCACGGTCACAGCTTTCTGACAGCGGCACTTACACGTGTGTGGCTTCCAACGTGGAGGGCAAGACACGCAAGAGCTACCACCTCACCATACAAGGTACATGCATATGCATAGCCTCAGTCATTATAAAAAAGGTCTTATCCGTTTCTAGAGATCAGTTTCAAATTAAAGGAATTCAAAAACTTTTTTGTTTCCAGAGAAGCCCCATAGAATATTACAACATATTCTTGTCAGGCTTTATGTATCATCCGTAACCTGTCAAGCTTGTCAAGGTTATATGTTATCATAAATAAATGTACTGTATTTACCATTTCATGATTTCTCGTGGTATTCATAGGATTGTACTAAGACCAGTAATTCTTTCTTAGTCCCTCCCAGTATCTCTGGATCGGAGCTGCCCAGTGAAATGGGAGTTCTGCTAAATGAAACCATCCAGCTGGTCTGTCGAGCCCGGGGAACTCCCACTCCAACCATCCAGTGGTTGAAGGATGGGGAAGTCATCAACAATACGAGGATTGAGGGGCTCAGGTAATGCTTGCCACACAAAACAATAACAAAATAGAAGAAAAATGGGGATTTCACAGTACGCCAATCCAGTGATAAATGATGCTATAATGATCATGATGATGATGTAATGCTGCCTTTGTGTTCAGGATCAGTCCAGATGGCAGCACACTCACTGTGACTGGAGCTCACACCACTGATAGTGGCAAGTACACCTGTGTGGCCACCAACACTGCAGGAGAAGAGGACAGGATATTCAATCTGAATGTGTATGGTGGGTTTATTTCATTTTACTACATGTATCGTCCAGTACAAACAGTCTGAGTCACTGTTGTCCTCGATGATGGCATGATGAGTTTGTTTTCATGTCACTGACCCTGCTTCCCATTTTATTTTTCCAGTGCCTCCTGTGATAGACGGCAACAGTGAGACAGTTAAGCACTTGACCACAGTTCTGGACAGTTCTGTCAACATTGAGTGTGTTGCTGCAGGCTCTCCTCCGCCCCAGCTCAACTGGCTGAGAAATGGCCTGCCTCTGCCAGTGTCCTCCCAAATACGGCTTCTTTCTGCTGGGCAGGTGCTCCGGTAGGTCAGTGGACAGGGCTCAAGAGGAGTATGTTACACACGGTTCTGCATCAAGAACAACTTCTTGTGCATCTTGTGTATGGGAAAATGCTGGTCAGCAATTATTGCAAAGCATTGCGTGAGATATAGGTGTAATTCTTTATCTGTATTTTGCAATTTTGTATTTTCCTACTATTAAATCAGTATGGAAATTCACCCTGCATAAAACAATTTCACTGTAATGGGTTGCATTAGAAAGTGTTTCATGGTTTACTATATGCTGTTTCAAAGATTTCGCTGCTCTACTAACAATAAATGGGTTAAAAACAGTGGTTTGTTGGTTCTAATCTAATCTAAGATATTTATATGTTGTACCTTTTGCATTTGTCAGGATTACACGAACTCAGGTGTCTGACAGTGGCACCTATACCTGCGTCGCATCAAACAGAGCAGGAGTGGACAACAGACATTATAACCTACATGTGCATGGTGAGTCTGAAAACATTACTTGCTTCTAAAATCTGAGGAATAAATCACAGCAATAAATAATAATCATTTGTATCTTTTATTACTCTCCTCAGTCCCACCCGGTCTGGATGGGGCAGGGAGCACAGAGGATGTGACTGTAGTCAGAGGAAACTTGGCTTCTCTGCTGTGTATTGCTGATGGGACCCCGATGCCCACTGTGTCCTGGCTTAAAGAAGGGGTAACTCTAATTCCTGACCCCCACCTCAAATTACTCAACCTGAATACCACTGTGCAAATCTTACAGGCCCAGGTCAATGATACAGGACGCTACACCTGCGTGGCTAACAACACCGCTGGTCAAGCAAGCCGCCACTTTAACCTGAAAGTGCTAGGTGAGTAAAAGCATATTATAGCAATTATTTTCCAGCTTCTGCTTTTGATTCATGGATGAGAAAATAAATATAGTTTTGTTTCCTTTTTTCTTATTCAGACCCTCCACGTATCAAGGGCTCTGGTGTACCAGCAGAAGTATCTGTTGTGGTTAATAATGTACTAGAGCTTCATTGTGAGGCTTCAGGTATACCTACACCCTCTTTGACCTGGCTGAAGGATGGACGCCCGCTCCCACAGACAGACAGTCTGCGCCTCCTCCGGGGAGGAGAAGTGCTGCGTGTGGCTTCGGCACAGGTCAGTGACCAGGGATTGTAACAGTGAAATTTAACACGTTTCTATAAAATTTAAAACCATACTTTTTTTACATAGTGTATATGATAACATAATTGTGGCGATTATTTTTGGCTATTGAGTCTTTTTCCATATTTTCTTTATACTTTTCTTAACTTTTACTCAGTTGGAGGATACAGGCAGATACAGCTGCTTAGCCCACAGTCCAGCAGGAGATGATGACAAGGAGTTCCTAGTTCGAGTGCATGGTGGGTAACAGATGTGTAATACACTTTGCAGTGTGTGTGTGTGTGTACATAACATGTGGAAACAATCTATGGCTTGAGGGTAATTAGATTTAGTCAATCTGTATTTAGTTTTTAAACTATATACTGTATTCTTTTTTCATACTTGTCTAGACAGTTAATAAATAATAAGGTGAGATGAGATTGGGCTATAAAGATCAATGTCAGCCCCGGTCTCTTTCTGGTTTTTCGGTAACAGTTCCCCCTAACATTGCGGGGGAGAGCACACCTCAGGACGTGTCAGTGCTGCAGAACAGACAGGTGACTCTGGAGTGCAAGTCCGATGCCGTTCCACCTCCAACTCTGACCTGGCTCAAAGATGGCCAACGACTGCAGGTCAGAAATCAAACAAACAACTGTCCACAAAATGCTATGAATTCTCCTGAAATGTATTTACAAATATCTTTTTACTTTTGTGTAGGCCTCTGCCCGTGTGCGTATTCTGTCCAGTGGCCGTTACTTACAGATCAACATGGCTGAGCTCAGCGACAAAGCTCAGTATACCTGTGTGGCCAGCAACATCGCTGGCAAGACCACGCGACAGTTTAACCTGGCTGTCAATGGTACAGTTACATCTTTTGTCTACAACTAATGTAAATATAGAGATACTGTACTGTATATCCTTTCTTAAAGAGCTGAACAATTCCGTCTGTAATTAGTAGTAGAGCTGAATTCATTACCCAGCTACAAATTAGTAAACAAATATGTATGCGTCACCTGTCCCCTCAGTGGCCCCAACTATCAAGGAAGGCTCCCAGACAGTGTCAGTGCACATCAACAAGCCAGCTGTGCTTGAGTGTGTTGTAAGTGGAGTGCCACCACCTCGCGTAACCTGGAGGAAACATGGTGCCATATTGGCAGGAAACAATCAAAGGTAAATTAACATCATATACAACAATTATGCTGTTTTTATCTCAAATGAGTATTACTGTCATTATCATAAAACAATTGCATATGCAGTTCTATTTGATTAATATAATGTATTAATGATTTCCAGGATATTAAATCTAGAAAGTAGATTTTAATATTTTAGCACAACTCAATTATGGGCATTTCCTCTGTGCTGTACCTTACCCGGTTTGTAAAATTGTGTGCAGGTACACATTTGCAGAGGATGGGTCATTACACATCCACTCTGCTCAGGTGACCGACACTGGACGCTACCTGTGTATGGCAACAAATCAGGCTGGGACACAACACAAGAGAGTGGATCTGCAAGTATATGGTGGGTGGTAAATATGTGCTTATAAAACACATACATCTCAATCACCTGCAAACACAGTCATCCAATAATTTTATGATCCTCGGTTCTCATCTTTCAGTCTCTCCCTCCATCGCTGAAAGCCGCACCAATGTGACGGTTACAGTCAACGTTCAGACCACCCTGTCTTGCGAGGCCACCGGCATACCCAAACCCACCGTCAGCTGGATGAAAAATGGTCGCGTCATCAATACTGACCAGAACGAGAATATGTACAGGTTGATCCAGGTTTTCTCCCTCTCTGTTCTAATTCAAGACTATAAACTCACAAACACAAAACTGGAATTTAAAGCAACACTATGTAACTTTTAGCTGCAGCTGTAGTTCCAATGAGACAACCTGTAGGGGGACCGAAGCGGTAAAAGTTACATAGTGTTGCTTTAAGACCACATTAATTAACAGCTTTATTGCTTTAGCGTTTCATTGTTTCAAAATATATATATATATATCTCAATAATTTTGCCATTTTTAAAGCGTGGACATTAAAGTGAAGCTACTCTTCAATCCTAACTTTTTTTTCCCAGATTACTATCATCAGGCTCCCTGGTAGTTATAGCACCAACAGTGGAGGATACAGCAGTGTATGAATGTGTGGTCTCTAATGAGGCAGGGCAAGACTCCAGATTCATCAACCTCACAGTCCACGGTGAGTAACACAGCATTTGTTTACAAATTGGTCATTCTTTTTACACTATGTTCATTGATGTTGTGTCATTATGTGATTGAATTTATCTTTCGTTGTAAACATTTTTAACATTTCATTTCAAGATAAGATATTGTTTTCTTACATTTTCTATCTTATGTCCCTCTAGTTCCTCCATCTATAGCAGATGAACCCACAGAGCTCGTTGTAACCAGACTGTCCCCGGTGGTCATCGCCTGCACTGCATCTGGCGTCCCAGTGCCCACAATCCACTGGAGCAAAGATGGCATGAAGCTTCCCAAAGAGGGACAGGGCTACAGCATCCTGTCCACAGGTTAGAATCAGAATTAATGTAAATAGTACAAAACTTTTATTTGTTACAACTTTTCAAACGGCCACCAAAATTCTTAAATTGCTAGCAAAATATGTTGTCACATATGACATATACAGTATATCTCAAACTCTTTTATTAGTATTAATAATGTTTTTGTATTCAGTTCATTCTTCAACTGGTCTCAAAAGATACCTATTACTGTGATTCATCTAATACAGCAGTTAAGATGTTAAATGTTTCAGGTTACTTTATTAGCTTTATTAATTATGTTGATTGGGTGTCTGTGCTCAGGTCCAGTAGAGATCATCTCAGCTGAGCTCAGCCATGCAGGACGCTACTCGTGCACGGCCAGGAATGCTGCAGGCTCTACCCACCGCCATGTGCAGCTCACGGTGCAGGGTAAGAACATCCTGAGAAACAATATATCAAGAGACGCACTACTGTTTAGGGGCTGTGTAGAGTGCAAAAAGCCCAAAAATATGCATTGTTTAGAACTTAACTGCATGTTCAGTGATACAAATAATACAGTGTATGAACTTTGCATTGGGCTATGACTCTGACGTGCTTTTACTTCATTTTTTCCCATCCCTCTCCTCAGAGCTCCCAGTGATCCAGTCTCATCCCTCCACCCTGGATGTGATCCTCAATAACCCCATCACTCTGCCCTGCAGGGCGACAGGCTTGCCCAGACCCACCATCACCTGGCAGAAGGAGGGCATCAATATACCCACCACAGGTAATTAATCCTGTCTATGTATATGTGTCAGTAATCCTAAATTATCAGTCATAACATCATGTCTCTTGCTTCATGCCAGATGGAAGTTTCACAGTGCTGCCTAATGGAAGTCTCCAGATCACTAAGGCCTCTGTGTCGGATTCTGGGACATACATATGTGTGGCTCAAAACCCTGCAGGCACTGCGCTGGGCAAGACCAAACTCAGAGTACAAGGTGGGGCACACACTCAAGTCAAAGTAACTTGACTGACAGATGTATTATGTAATTACTCAGCACCTTACAATCAAGGGTATTCTGATACAATACCCCTGCATTAATGAGACTTTTGAAACAATAAAAAATATTTAAATTTTGCAACCCAAAACAGAGCTGACTGTCTTAAATAAATTTCCTTTATCCTGATACTGTAGGTAACAGTTATGTGTCTTACAAGTCCGAACATGCACTCCCTTCAGGCATCTAAATCCATGTTTAGCAGCCTAATTGCTTATTTTGCTAATGTTGTCAATACATTTAAATGTTTTGACTCCATGTGGTTTTTCTATTTGCTGTGTCCTGCAGTCCCTCCAGTGATCAGCTCAGAGATTCAAAAGTATCTGGCACCTGTGGACTCCTCTGTGACGCTACACTGCCAAGCTGATGGTTCCCCACCCCCCTCTGTCACATGGCATAAAGACGGGCAGCCGCTGACTGAATCTGTACGCCAGCGGGTGCTCAGTTCAGGATCCCTGCAGATCTCCTTCATCCAGCCAAGCAATACTGGACGATACACTTGCACTGCTGCCAATGCAGCGGGCACTGTCAGCGCTGTGATGAGCCTCACAGTACAGAGTGAGTTTCAGTCAATACAGTGTTTCATGCCACATCACTGAACACCACACACTATGTTTGTATAATAATTATTTAAAACTACAATTCACATGAAACCTAAATTACCATTTCTCATTGGAAAGATGATGTTGCTACTTGGCCCACCACATGCACATCATTTTTTAGTGAATTTGTTTTCAGTTTCCCTTTACTGAAGTTTTTCAGTAAAGGGGCTGAACACTTCACTAAGTACACCATCTGTGATTGCAAGGATTTTTTTGTTGTACAGCATTTTCCTGATCTTAAATTAGCAATCCAGCTAATTTGTCTCAAAATGTAAAATGTAGTGTACAGGGCATTAGGGGCTGCCAATCCCCTCTATGATTGTATATTTTATAAAACCATAACAAGACTAATCTTTAAAAAAAAAAAAAAAAAATGTGATAATGACTTCCTTTGCAGTCCCACCTTCCATTCGTGGTGGAGAGCTGGAGGTAGCAGTGGTGGAAAACAGTCAGGCTCAGCTGGTGTGTGTGGCAGACGGGGTCCCTCAGCCCAGCCTGTCCTGGGAGAAGGACGGTAATCCTCTCAGTGAAAGCACAGGGGAGTACACAATCCTGCCCTCTGGAGAGCTGATTATAGACATCGCTCAGGTAAGGGAAACATAGGGAAAACAACAAATCATCTTTCTGTTTGTTAATGTCTGTAGATAGGTGGAAAGTGAAATTGGCTTGTATTAAATTTAGCTTACAGTAGGTGGCTTGAGTGGCTTGTCTTGCATCAAAAAGATGCATTTACAGATTTTCTGAATTCTCCTTATCTCCCCTCCCTCTGTACCAGCCTGACGATGCTGGAAGTTATACGTGTGTTGCCACAAATGCAGTCGGACAGGACAGTCGGACAACAACCCTGTCTGTTCATACTCACCCCCTCTTCACTGAGCTGCTCGGAGATGTGGCCCTCAACAAGGGAGAGCGCCTCCTACTGGCTTGTGGAGTCAGTGGCATCCCCCCACCTAGAATCACATGGGCCTTCAACAACAACATCATCCCAGGTATATAGCGAGGTCCCCATTGATTAGGAAAATGTTTTGAATCTTATATCCCCCCAATTATGTGGCTGTATGTGATATATGTGTTTTTCTCTCATTGTATATAACTGCCTTCGGTTAATGCTTTAGTTCACTACGACCACATGAACGGCCACACTGAGCTGGTGATAGAGAGAGTGAGCAAAGACGACTCTGGCACCTACACCTGTGTGGCAGAAAACAGCGTAGGAACCATCAAGTCTCTGGGCTTTGTCTATGTCAAAGGTAAAACCACACTGCCATGAAACTATTTCACTCAGCTTCATTTTACTGATGTCCCCCTATTTAGCATTTATAAGCTGTGTATAAACATTTATGAAATGGTTTATAACACATTTAATGTAGTTGTAAGCAGATGTATGTAATGTATTTGTTAACAAATAACTCCTCATGTGGGCACAACGTGGATGCTGGTCTATAAACAGTTAATGAATGACACTATAGTTACATACATTACAACTTAAAAATGTCCTTAAAGCTGCATACAACTGCGTTATAGTGTGTTTTAAGCGATTTATTAAATGTTCGTATGCTGTTTATAACTGCTAAGTAGGGGCATTTAAAGTTAAAAGCTACCATGTAACTCACAACTCAACCCTAATCAAGTGATGCGTCCATGATGTCAACTTGTTCTGTCTGTCTCCAGAGCCTCCTATCATCGATGGGGACCTTCACTCCAACCGTATTGAACCCCTTGGTGGTAATGCCATCCTGAACTGTGAGGTCCGGGGAGACCCCCTGCCCATCATCCGGTGGAGCAAAAGTGGGATAAATATCCAGATCAGCAACCGCATCCGTCTGCTGGACAACGGCTCTCTTGCCATCTATGGCACAGTGGTAGGAAAACACATGAGACTGAGACCACTTATGGGTAATAATCTGTACATAATGTTGATAAAAAGTTATTCTAGCTTTTCAAACAGGCATTTATAAAGTATGTATATATAAATATTTTGGAACTTATTTGTAAAAGTATTATAATAACGAACTGTGTTTTCATTTAATTGTATACAGAGTGAAGATGCAGGCAACTACATGTGTGTGGCAACAAATGATGCCGGGGTGGTGGAAAGGAGTGTCACCCTTACGTTGCAGAGTAGGTGTTTTTATTCTATGTGTCAGTCCTATTTAGCATAACATTTAGAATTTGCTACATAAACAATGTGAAAGTTGTTAAAGACTACTCCAGCGATTTTGTATTGCACCTTAAACAGTGAAAGCATCAGTAGCTGTTTTCTTTCTCCTTGTGTCTAATAAACTGGTTTTGATGTGTGACATCATTGTAATTCCTCCTTAAAGGTTTAATCACACAGATCTGCCTTTCTTCCAGGTGCACCCACCATCGTAGTGGAGCCAGTGGAGACAGTGGTAGATGCTGGATCCACAGTTATGCTCAACTGTCAGGCAGAGGGTGAGCCTACTCCCATGATAGAGTGGTCCCGCCAGGGGCGCCCCCTGCTGGGCAACGACCGCTTCTCGACTCTGTCCAACGGTTCCCTCAGGATCAGCAGTGCCCAGAAGGAGGACACAGCTGAATATGAATGTGTGGCCAGAAACTTTCTGGGATCAGTGCTGGTCAGAGTCACTTTTACTGTACGAGGTGAGCTGGACGTTGTGGGGATTCTTTTCATTCTGCGATATTTTTGAGTCAACTTCTATTAAAAAAAATATTCATTCTCTTCTATTACCTCCTCAGTGAAAGCAAAAACAAACAATTATCTAAATTGACAAGTTAAGTTACCATGCATTCATTTGTTTTTCCAGTTCATGGGGGCTACTCAGAGTGGGCAGAGTGGGGTCGTTGCAGTGTGTCCTGTGGTGTCGGGTCCCAGAAGAGGCTGAGACAGTGTAACAATCCTCTACCTGCCAATGGAGGACGTCACTGTGCAGGATCAGACACAGAGACACATAGTTGTCAGGGAAAGCCCTGTCCAGGTGAGAGTGCTTTGATAAGTCAGTACTTGTAAAAGAGACTGTGTGCAAATAGCACATGTGGTAACAAAGGCTGTACCATTTCCCCTCTGCAGTGGATGGGAACTGGTCAGAGTGGTCTCTCTGGGAGGAGTGTTCTCGTACTTGTGGTCAGGGCAACAGAACCAGGGTCCGGACCTGCAGTAACCCTCCAGCTCAGCATGGAGGCAGGCCTTGTGAGGGGAAGGCAGTGGAGGTCATCATGTGCAGTGTCAGACCTTGTCCAGGTGAGTGAACAAATACCTTTTCGTAAATGCAGCAGAAGACTGTCAGCTGTATGAATAGGTGGTATGATAAGGTGCACCTGGCAGGAATGATTGTCTAATCTCAAATGGATGTCCCATACAAACATTTGTTATCTAAAAATCTCTGATTTGTATATTATTACACGTTTCTCATTTTCTAAATACTAAAGTCAACTGCCCATAATGAATTGCACATTTACCATAGATGTCAAATAATTGTTGAGGTGTAAAAAGTATAATATTTCTCTCAATAATGTATTGGAGTAGAAGTATAAAGTGGCATCAAATGGAAATACTTATGTCAAGTACAAGTTCCTCAAAATAGTACTACTAATAGTACTTTAAGTATATGCATGTGATATGTGACTATAGGCCTATATACATTGACTGCCTGTTTCCACTCCTGCAGTGGCGGGTAACTGGGGGTCTTGGCTACCATGGAGCCCATGCAGTGAGACCTGTGCTAAGGGCATGCAGTCCAGAATCCGCCTGTGCAACAACCCTCCTCCAGCATTTGATGGGCCGCAGTGTGAGGGCACCGACACCCAAACACAATTGTGCAAGGAGAGACCTTGTCCTGGTGAGGGCTCAGGGATAGAACTTTGCGGTAAAATCAGATTGAAAGAAATTTCAAATAATGAAGTCTAAGTGACTGATGCTCCCGCTTCTTCTTCTCTTGTGCCCTTCAGTGGATGGGAAGTGGTCGTCCTGGGTGAGCTGGGGAGCCTGCAGTGTTTCATGTGGAGGCGGGACCAGACAGAGGACACGCCTCTGTGCCAGCCCCGCCCCTCAGTATGGTGGCAGGCAGTGTGAAGGCAACGACGTGCACATTGACTTCTGTAACAGCGACCCCTGCCCCAGTGAGCCATACTAACTTTTAAACAGTCGTACTGGTTAGATTTTACAAATGCAACATCTTTTACTTTACAGGAACAAACTATATCCTCTATATCTGTATATTTATCTGTATATCTATAAATAAAATGTCTTGTTTCTTCCCAGTAACGTACCTGCTCTTTTATGTCTTTTCCGTTTCTGTCTTTGACATTTTGACTTTCTTTCTCTCAGTCAGCGGTAACTGGGGTCCATGGAGTAGCTGGGGCAGCTGCAGCAAGACATGTAACGGAGGTCAGATGAGGCGCTACAGGACATGTGACAACCCCGGACCTGCCAATGGTGGGAGAGCATGTGCAGGTGCAGATACACAGATACAGAGATGCAGCACAGCCAACTGTCCTGGTGAGTCAGCATGTTTAAAACTTTTTTTAGATTATCCCAAAAAGACTAAATTGCCTCTAAAACGCAGATTATGAGGTAATTATAATCGCCCTGCTGTGTGTCTGTTTTACAATGATTGTTTTTTTGGGGTATATCATTGCAGTTGACGGTAACTGGGGCTCATGGCAGCCGTGGGGAGAATGCTCTGCTTCCTGTGGGGGCGGAGAGAGGACACGTGTCCGTCTCTGTAACAGTCCGTCTCCTAGCAACGGTGGTCGGCCTTGTCCAGGAGACTCCTCTCATCTGTCCAGGTGTAACAGTCAGGCCTGCCCAGGTGAGGCATTTTTATAACTATATATAGAGTGTATATGTGTGCAGTCGAGTGCAGCTCTCAAAGTGTTCTCAAATACCATCTTTTTCTTGTCAGGTGGACCCCAGAAGGCACGGGGAAGCATCATAGGGAACATCAACGATATTGAGTTTGGCATCGCCATCCTCAATGCCACCATCACAGACAGCCAGTCTGGCGGCAGAATCATCAAGGCCACTATTACTAATGTACCAAGGACATTAGGTCAGTTTTCCAACAGTTTCATATGTTTAAATATTTTACTTTTAGATGAGATGTGCACCAAATAATACTTGTCTCCATTCAACTAGTGCACCTAAGTTGTTCCCTTGAACTTTCTCATATATCTCATAATAAATTAAATATGCCCGTCTTTTCCCTTTAATTTCAAGGTCCTGCAATGAGAAAGCTCATCTCAATCTTGAATCCTGTCTACTGGACCACTGCACAGGAAGTAGGAGAGGCTGTCAACGGCTACACTCTAACAGGAAGCATCTTCAGACGAGAGACACAGGTGGAGTTTGCCACAGGTAAGAGTGGACAGGCCGGGGTGCTACTGTATTATTACTACAATTACAATTACTATTTATATAATACACATTGTGGGTTCAATCTTGTGCTTGTTGGGGACTGATGGTTTTGGATGTGAATAATGGTAGTAGGGGGAAATATGACAAAGATCTGTGGTGTAATCTTGGTAGGGGAGATTTTAAGGATGACCCACATTGCCAGAGGCCTGGATTCAGATGGAGCGTTGTTACTGGACATCGTAGTGAACGGACACATCCTGCAGCTGCCCTCACATGCTGACATCAGCATCAAGGTAAATAAATAATCTATGCAGATGATTAGACTTTGTGGCTTATTGGTAGGTGTTTTTATTACTTAGTTTATTTAGATTAGATTTCATCTTGTATAAAATCAAGGGGAACAGCAGTAAAAAGAAAAAAAACATAAACTCTATTTTAACCAGTTTACTACAAATCACATATCCATTACATCACTGCATAACCTTTCATAAACAATGCCATATTGTGGAGCTTAGCTACAACATGTCAAAATACTTTAAAGTGCCCATATTATGAATAAATCACTTTTTCTGGGATTTGGGGTGTTATTTTGTGTCTGTGGTGCTTCCACATGCATACAAACTTGAAAAAACAACAACATCCATGCTGTTTTGAGTGAGATACGGGTTTCTGAATGTCTTCTGCCTTCAGTCTCCGGGTGAGCTGTTCAAAATCTGCAGGGCTTTCTACGTCACTAGCTGAAACAAGGTGGCTAACCGTAGCATGCTAGAGCTAGCATGCCAGCTCGTTCTGAATGGCAAAACACTGCTACAACACACACTAGTTCACCATAATCTACAAAATAACTACTTACATGTCCCTGTTCTGCAGGTATTCCACGCAAAGTTGGAAGTCTCCCGGCTAATCCTGCCTTGTACTAAATGAAGTTCTAGAAACAAACAGCTAGCTGATGTGATTCCTACCTAGCTACTGCGCATGTGCACCTCCCAACAAAGATGGGATAGAAGTGCAATGCCTCACTCTGTAGCTAAAACAGAGACCTGAACACACAGGGTCAAAAGAGGATCTGCAGCAATGTGCAGTACAAAAAAATATGGTGTCTTTTGAAAATTAAACCATGTAAACCTATTCTGGTACAACCTCAAAATACAATTATGAACCTGAAATGAGAATAATATGGCCACTTTAAAGCTACCTCACATGTACCCTTTGTTTGACTCAGGACTACACTGAGGATTACATCCAGACAGGCCCAGGCCAGCTGTACGCTCTGTCCACCCGCATGTTCAGCATCGACAGGGAGAGTGTGCCCTACTCGTGGAACCACACCATCTCATACGACCTGTCAAAGGGCAAGATGCCCTACCTCGTAGAGACACTGCATGCCACAGCCATCAGTGCTAACTACCACCCCCTGGAGGAGATGTTGGAGTATAGCATCCAAGCTAGTATCGCCAAGGGTGAGAATACTGGTCTGTAAAAGGACTGAATGTAGGAATAATATTTTTATTATGGGTGAGAGATGGACTGAACAAGGCTACTAACTTAATAATAGGCTCAGTATTTTTCCTCTGTTGTTGCTTAGTAACCCAGTCAACCTTTTACATCTGATCTTTCTTTTTTCCTACATATTTTTGTCTCAACGTTAATTTCAATTAATGATGAAATGTTTACATGATTCCAGGTGATCGCAGTAACCAGTGTCCTCAGGGATTCACTTTGGTGTCTGCTGGTCCCTACTGTGCAGGTAATGTTTATCACAACATTATTACACATTATGCTGCTAACTCAGTAAGAATCAGTTGAATCTACAACATTATAGTCTATGGCTAGTCAATAATAGTGGTATGTTGAGTTAAAAGTCTATTTTAGAGTTGCTTTTAAAGACACAGTGTCTTTAAAAGCACTTTTAAATGATTTAGCATCTTATCCTAACATACTTAGCAGATTCTCATTGTTTGCTCAAATCTGTTCTGATTGTTGCAACATTGTTGTCAATGTATAATTTATGTGCTGTAGATGAGAACGAGTGTGAGGTTGGGAAACCCTGTTCTCATGCTTGTCACAATGCCATGGGCACCTACTACTGCTCTTGTCCCCGAGGCCTCACCATCTCAGCTGACGGCAGGACCTGTCAGGGTACAAAACTCACTTCTGAATCAGTGCTGTCAACATTATTATTAAACACACAGGTCCTTGTTTAGATAATTCAATGCTCTTCATTCTCGTAGACATTGATGAGTGTTCACTGGGCGGGAACGTGTGCCATGATGGACAGGACTGTGAGAACACTATTGGCTCTTACCGATGCGTCATGCGCTGTATGCGCGGCTTCAGGAGAACAGCCGATGGTCTCAGCTGCACAGGTACACCAACAAGCTTTATTGATCAGCTGAGCATTTGTTGTTAGTGTTGCCGATGTGGAACTTTTTACGATTGTCTTATTTGTCAGATGTGAACGAGTGCCAGGAGTCCAATCCATGCAATCAACACTGTCTGAACACCATTGGCAGCTATCGATGCGCCTGCGAGCCGGGCTTTCAACTCCGGAACCGACGCTGTATAGGTAAGACATCTACACCTCTCCGTATAGTGCTTTATCTGTATTATTCATAATAGAAGGTTACTATTTTTGGCCTTTTTATATAATTTCATTACTTGAAAAATACAGTCAGATGCCCTCACCTAAAATAATTTCCTTGAAGAAACTTGTTCTGGATTTGACCTCTTCTCTCTCTGATCACCCCAGATATAAACGAGTGCCGACAGAGGGTTTGTCGATCAGATCAGCAGTGTAAAAACACACGGGGTGGTTACACCTGTATTGACCTGTGCCCCAATGGTATGACAAAAGGTGCCAATGGGACGTGTGTAGGTGAGTATTCACAAACATATAGTGTTCATTCGCTGAAGTAAAAAATATTAATAATGTACAGACTGGGAGAGATTTTAGTTCTGCACCATGATTTACTTCTGTATCCTTTGTGCTGTAGACATCGATGAGTGCAGAGATGGCACTCATCAATGCAGATACAATCAGATCTGTGAGAATACCCGAGGCAGCTACCACTGCACATGTCCACGTGGCTACAGATCTCAGGGAGTGGGACGGCCCTGTCTCGGTACGTACATCCTTTATGTCTCTCATAAACATAACAAAGCATGCATCCAATTTTTTATGAAATTCAAAGGGCTTCATTTGCAGCGATCAGGCAGGTGATACTTCCACTTAACAGTGTGTAATTCTGTTTTAGCTGAGGATATTTGTCAAAGCATAAAGCATTTTAATCAATTAAAAAGTGTGAAACATTTTTGCAATGCTCTTTCCTTACTCTTCCAGTCAGTTTGCTCGCTTCTACCAGCAAACTTCTCTCTTTTGTCAGTGACTCACTCCTTTTGAAAAACTTAAATAACGCTGCTGTCATCTGCAACGTAGCACGGACATTCTGCCAGTGCTTGCTTGCATCTCTAAAATGCTGCAATTAAAACCACTGACTAACACATAACATTAAAGACCCTGCAAAGATGTAATGCATGTTATCAGGTCCTCTAAAGCTCTACATTAATGCTGTGTCTTCTTACACCGTCAGATAAGAGTATGAGAAAGGGTAGGAAAGGACTACAGAGGAAGGGAAAAATAAATGTCTCCTTCTTTGATGCATCAACCATAAAAGGACCAGCACCATGACCTCACCGCTCTGTCTGTCACTCTGTTTCCCCCACTATCTTCCAATTTTCGAACTGTTTCCTTTATGTTTGGATCTGGCTATTTCCTGGAGTTGCTTTGTAATGGCATACATTCACCGTTGCCCTCGTGACATCATTAACATTGTACGCTGATGTATGTCTTTGTGAAATATTCATCTGGCATGTATTGGATTTCTTACCTGGTATCATATGTGAATTATATTTAATATCATTTCTTCAGATAAAAAGTTAAGAAGTTTCAGAATTGAGTTTTAAGTTATTATCTTCAAAGCGTTCATTTTATTTGATATGAGAGGAAATAATCTCAGTCTCTCATTCAAATTAGACAGATGTATTTATAGTCTCAATACATTTCTGTCTTAGGGACATGAAAATGTATTGTTGTACAGTGGGGTAATTGACATATACCCTTTTTTCCCTCCTCATTCTCATCTCCCTCCTCTATTTTCATGGCCCCAACCACCTCATTTGTTCTTTTCACCCCTTTAAATATCACCTTTTCCCATTACATGCATTCTTTTTGCACCTTTTTCTCCCTTTTTTCCTATCAATCTGTCCTCTTGTCTTTTCCTGCTGCTGGTCTTTCTTTGTGCTGAGGGCAGACATAAATGAGTGTGAGCGGCTTCCACAGCCCTGTGCCCACCAGTGCATCAACACGCCTGGCAGCTTCAAGTGCACCTGCCCGCCAGGGCGCCACCTTCTGGGTGATGGCAAATCCTGTGCTGGTCTGGAGCGTCTGCCCAGCTATGAAAGTTACTCATTCGGCTACCAAACATCACAATCCTCTCCTGAGCACAACTCCTACCAGCGACTGTACCACAACTTGGCCTCTCAGAGCTACCACTCCTACGCAGCCACCGCAAGGGGGCGCAACAGGAGCCACAGCCGCAGAGAGACTCCCGTACATTCCTCACAGCAGGGCTTCCTCGCTTGTCAGCAGGGGTTTGAGTCCAGGGGTGGCTCCTGCTTAGGTAACAATGGAGGACAGGCAGGGTTAAGATGAGGGAGAGTATGAAAGTTATAGAGTCATACAGAAACTCTCTTTGCTTTGCTGCTTATGGGTTTAGCTGTAAATATGGAACTGTGAGCTTTGAAAATGTCTCTTAATGTGTCATTTATGTTCTCTGATTTCCTCTCTATCATTCTGTGGCTGTTTGTGTGTTTGCGTATGTGTGTGTGACACCAACAGACATCAACGAGTGTGAGGTGAGGGACACCTGTCAGCATGAGTGTATGAACACACCAGGGAGCCACAGGTGTCTCTGTCCTGCTGGTTACCACCTCATGACCAATGGCAAGACGTGTCAAGGTGAGAACCACCAGCTACTCCCTGTTTCCTTCCATCACCATCATTTTGTGGTCATTATAGCATGTACTGTAATGACGATAAGCTGTTCGCTGTATCGACAGATATAGACGAGTGCCTGGAACAGAACATCCAGTGTGGAGTGAACCAGATGTGCTTTAACATGAGAGGAAGTTACCAGTGTATTGACACACCCTGTCCACCAAACTACCAGAGGGATCCAGCCACAGGGTAAACGTTCACTTTCACAGAAATACACTCAATTAGGATAACCCATTAAAGACATAAACCGTCACCACAAACTATTTGTTTAATTTAAGGGATTTGCAATCATGGAACAGTTTGTATTTTTAGATCCTTTAAAACTTTAAAGGATCAGTTAATCAAAAAAAGTTTTTCACGTAGCCATTGTGGTACCATATCATGCAGAGAGTTTCGGATTTAAAGCTATAGTGCGTAGTTTCTGCCGCCCCCATGAAGAGTTCTAAGTAACGACAACAAAACTGTCAGCGCGTCCACATGATACAAGCCTTACGTGACCGCGCACATGTTCAAAAATAAACCTTAAAGCTACATTGTGTAAGAATTTCTCCCATCTAGCAGTGAAATTGTATATGACAACCAACTGAATATTACTTTCTATAGAACTTTGAATTTACACAAATAGGCAGAATTACCTTTTGAGAAGAAAGCAGGCAACTTCGGCGTCCCTTTTTAAAATCCTTGCTACTTATGAGCTCTTTCCATCTTGGAAAAGCCACTCGAATATTAACTTTGGTCTTGTTGCTTTGCCTGTCGCGTTGTCGTTTTAATTCTCTTTTTAACTTCCTTGGCGACTCCGTTATCTTCTCCCTCTCCCTGGCATTCGTCACGGTGCCACAGGGTGTAAAAGCGCGAAAGGCGGAGGTATGTCCCTCTTTGGCTAATGTATTTTAAAGATGGAGGCGCTACATGGCTGCTGCCATTCGAGCAACTAGCTCGTATGTATTCTGAATGATTCTGAATCGCAGATTCTACGCATACGAGAATACTTTGATTAGTTGGTGGAAGTAATTACACATGAATGAGCACATACTTGTGAAAGAACAAAGGTTTTTTTGCTAAGAATCAACTAAAAAAATTACACAATGGAGCTTTAACTATAAACACTAGGTAGGCACTTGCAATTTCCCTTTACACAATAAAGTCACTCTAACTATTTAGCTATCTATCTTAGACAGTATTTATTATTTTTCTGCTTTCCCGCAGTATACTCAACTGAAATCTGCTGTCTATGTTGTGTCTAGGTTTTGCCTGAAGAACTGCCCACCAAATGACCTGGAGTGCGCACTGAGCCCTTATGCCCTGGAGTACAAGCTGCTGTCTCTTCCCTTCGGCATTGCAGCCAACCAGGACCTCATCAGGCTGGTGGCCTACACACAGGACGGAGTGATGCACCCCAGGACCACCTTCCTGGTGGTGGACGAGGACGTCACATTACCTTTTGCCCTGCGAGACGAAAACCTGAAGGGAGTGCTGTTCACCACTCAGGCGCTACGAGAGCCCCACACGTATCGCATGAAGGTCCGTGCCCTCTCCTACAGCGAACACGGAGGCATCGAGTACCAGACTACCTTCATCGTCTATATCGCTGTCTCTGCCTACCCTTACTGAGAGCACTTTAAATGACTCGAGACAAAGATGTGGTGATGCATTTGCGTCCTAAATGAGTGAGTGGGTGTGGTTTTTGGAAAAGCAGCAACATCAGTAAACAAACTGAAAAAAAGACTCTCAGTGTGAGAGAGGCCAGTGAGTTCATACAGCCCTGAGGACGTAAGGAAGTAGATTTAAAGTGGATACATTACATGCCACTAGAGGTTAACAGGTGGCTTGGATAAAACTGGCTATTTATTGGCTCTAATCCCTGGAATCCTCACCTCAGTTTGTTAGAACTTTCTCAGTGAAACATCTGATATTTTTGCCTTGTTATTTTCCCCTGTCCCTTCAGATTTATTTATAAGATCAACAAGATTTTGTTCCTCAAAGCCGAAGCGTCCACTGCTCGCTTGCTCAGAAAGTTAGCCTTTACCCTACTCAAGAAATTTTAGCTAGCCTTTTATTTACATCTACCTATTATTAAATTATTGGGAAGTGCTTGAACGAGAAAATGGCCAGTTCCCACCGTTGTTCAGGCCAAAGTGGAGTTGTGACTGTTCAGATACGGTGCTCATTTTGGAGATTGAAAACTTGACTGTCACATAATCTACATCCTCAGGTAGCGGCCTATCATTCACACAAGTGCATCAAATAGAAACCCTATCTAATTATTACACTGATTACATCATCAATGTGCCATATACTGCTCCTTCCAATAGTTGATACCAAGATGTATTTTATTTTTATGACTTGTACATATTTTTGTTTTCTGCATAATGTATTGCCATACTGTACTTATTGTACCCATTTTGTAATAAAAATGTGTATATATATATATATATACACTGAAATTAAGCATTGTGTATGTCTGCAGCACTACTGCATAAAACACATGTATGCTCTGGAATAGCCAATCAGAGACAAAGATTTACCCTGTATCTGCCATATTGTTCTTTTTTTATCCTTGCATTTGTTTCTGCAAAAAAAATGTAACGTGAAATGTATAAATATATAAATAGGGATGAAATAATTGGATAGAAGGATATTTACTTTTACCTTTCACTTACAGCATTTTGAAAGTATTCAGAGACCTTCACTTCTTTACATTTTGAAATTTAGCTCAGGTGCCCCCTAATTCTCCTGATCATCTCGGAGCTGTTTTTACACCTTGTTTGGAGTCTGTGGTTAATTCAATTGATTGACACACACCTGTCTGGGGAAGGTCTTACAGCAGACAACGCAAGAGCAAAAACTAGCCAGGAGGTTAAAGGAACTACTTGCAGAGCTCATAAACAGGATTGTGTCGATGCACAGATCTGGGGAAGGCTACAAAAAAATAATTTCTGCTGCATTGAAGGTTCCCAAGAGCACAGTAGCCTTCATAATTCATAAATGGAAGAAGTTTGGCAGCCCAGACAAACTGAACAATCGGGGGAGAGGGGCCCAGGTAAGTGAGGTGACCAATAAACTGATGGGTCACCTGTGTGGAGAAACATCACTGCAACACTCCACTGGTCTGTGCTTTATGGCAGAGTGACCTGGGGGACTGGTCAGGGTTGAAGGGAAAGCTAAACGGAGCAAAGTACAGAGAGATCCTTAATGAAAACCTCAGGACCTCAGACTACTTCTGTTGATTTGATATGTCAGTGTCAACTGAAACCATTTTAGCATAAGACTGCAACATAACACTGTAAATAAAGTGAATACTTTCGGAGTGCATTCTAAGTCCAAGATTTCAGATTTAGCAGTAATAAATACAGACCCGGACTTGTATTCACCATACTTTGTGTGCATGTAAAACATCAACATTAATGACAAAGTAATGATCAGCATTCATACCTTATTTATTTTTGTCAAAAAAGCACAAACATAAAAAAGTAATATCGAGTAAGGCAGTTTGTACATCAGTTTGTTACGTTCCCTCATCTTCTCGTCCTCCGAGGAAGAGCATCTGGGACTAGAAATACATGAAGAAATCAGGCTGTTCTCCTTTTGTTTTCATGTAAAACTAGACTTTACTGCATTAGAAAAGGAATCTAATGTCTGGATGCATCATCACTGATGACAGTATTCAAACATGAAAACCCATGTCTCAATAACAACTGGTGATAACTCTTGAGTAAAACAACTGTGATGCATGTTTCAGAAAAAGCAACATCCATTGGAAAATTCCACTCTGTGTGTGATTGGAAATGAGCAGGAACAAAACATTATGCTGGAACTGAATTCCCCTAATCACTATGTCTACATAATATTTTCTAAAGAGCAACTTTTTGACGGTTACACTTTGCTTTTATGTTCATTTATACTGTTTATAGTTAGAACTCAACCACTTTGTTATAAAAATTCTTCTCCAATACACATGGGCAAATAATTCAATGTATGCTACAATATTTCCATGAAAGCAAAATAAATCATTTGGCAACAGACGTAATCTACCTGATAAGGCAGATAAAACTTTTACATTTCCAGTTTTCCTGCTTGGGTTATAAAATTTATGGAAATAAAAAGCATACGTGGTAGTAACAGCATGACTTCCTATTGCCAGACTTTACCATGTGTTGAGGATCGGTTTGAATCAACGAGTGCAATTTGAAACTCTGATTCAATACCAAAAAAAAAAACAAAAAAAAAGCTTAATTTTTCAAGAAGAGACACATAACATAAAAAGGGCAGGTATGAAATGCTTGAGAAAATACTCAAAAGTGGGATCATGCAAACAATATATTTGTTTTAAATTACATAATTCCCTCTCCGTTTTCAGAGAGACAAAATATTCATTATCTTAACTTAGTCTTTCCTGCAAATCAACCACGCTGCTATTGTCAAACCTTTTAAGCAGTGTTGTTAATTTCGATCAAGTAGGGATTTGGCCTTGAAGCAAAAAATCACTACTATGAAACAAAACCAAGAGGAAAATGTTTAATCCTAGATTATTTTTCTGTTAAATACCAAAAATAAAAATAAACTATCTGAGAAAGGATTCTCAGGGAGACATGTCAGAAGTAAATGCAGCTCCTATAAACGGTACCAGCAGAGCCACATGACGCCCCGTACAGCAGCAGAGGGTGCATGAGAGTCACACACGAGAGATGTGAGGAACAGTAAAATGGGATTATTAAGAGTAGCGGTGGAGATGCATCGTGTGTAATAATCCCTTAACCGGGTCAGCAGGCAACGTGAAAGGATGGATGGATGACACCCCCCCCCACCCCCCTTTCCTCCCACTCCACAGGGTAAATGGTGATCCCCGCAAGCAAATCCACCACCCTCCATCTGTGACTGTGCTTTTTAAGAGCCTCCCACTGCTCAAGTGTTACAGGGAGAGGCAATGAGAGGATTTACCGAGGCTTTTATTCCATCGGGAAGTCTCTACTGTAGAGACAACACAAGAGAATGATGGAAAACAAATACGGAGGTTTTTTTCTGAGAGAGGCAAAGCTGAAGCCTCTGTGTGGAAGTCAATGGAGGATACATTGCTAAGAGTCACACCTGTGATTGAGCACAAATGTGTTGTTCATATATGGGTGTGTAGGTACAGTACTGTGTACAGCAGTAGCTCCCAACCTCTATGGCTTGTGACCAATAAGAGGTAAAATTATCCAGTAATTCACAAAAAAGCAAAGATTAATGGAAGGTCTCACATAGGTTTCCTGTAGTGGGAATGTGTTTTTCTTGCATTTGTTCTACGATTTATCTCCTCTAGGTTGGGAACCACTGGTGTGCATAGAAATGACATGGAGAGAAAGCGGGATATTGTGAGTAGATCAGGGAAGCAGCACAGACACATGGGATATGAGGTTCTCTGTAGCACCCTGTGAGAAATATGATTTAGTCGGCTGTGATCATTAATGGGAAGAAAGAAGAAAAACCTTCTTTTTTTTTTTTTAACCTAATGTGACCCATATTCGATTTTTTGTTTTGTTTTTTTTAAGTCTAGCCTTGAACACAGCAGGATCACATTGGGGTGAAAATCAGTTTTTTCCTTTAGTCCCTATGCCATCTGTTATGATTACAAGAACAGTATGTGTGTGTCAGTGATGTGGAGTAAACTGATACTCCACTCCTCTTTTAGACAGTCTTCCTTGCTGTTAGTACCCTGACGATGCTGCCCACTCCTCCAGCTGCCAGGGCCTGGAGACACAGGAAGAAGAATATGGTGAGGCTCTTTATTTATTTCACAGAAAACTGAGACTCTGGTAGCTCATGCTGTACGCAGAGTTGTGGCAACAACTAGTCAATCTCAAACTGGCCTGTACAGTCCCACCATGGCCTCAAACTACAGACCCCATACATGATGCTTTTTAAAGAAACATTCATATGTTATACTTGTTAATTATCATCATTAATCTGTCACTGCTTCTACACATTTATCACTTTTCTTTGACAGGTTAGAGCAAAAGTATTTCTAAAGCAAAAGAAAACATCGTCACAGACTTAATGTTTCAACCACTTTTCATTCTCATGTCAAAGGCACTATGTCTTCAGACCTCAGGCTTGGATTGTCCTGGACATTATTTAATTTAAAGCGCCCATATTATACTCATTTTCAGGTTCATAATTGTATTTTAAGGTTGTACCAGAATAGGTTTACATTGTTTAATTTTCAAAAAACACCATATTTTTGTTGTACTGCACAGCTCTCTCACTGCTGTAGATCCTCTTTTCACCTGGTTTCTGTTTTAGCTACAGAGTGAGACCTCTTTTCTTCTTCTGTACTATCTTTGATTGCACTCGCACATGCTCAGTAGCTCAGATGTAGATCATGTCAGCTAGCTAGCTCCATAGAAGTAAAAGACAGGCTGTTTCTCCAACTTCAGTCAGTTACAAGGCAGGATTAGCTGGGAGACTTCTAAATGAGGGAGCACATATAATTAGTTCTTTTGTAGATTATGGTGAACTTGTGTGTGTTGTAGCAGTGCTTTGCTATTGAGAACGAGGTACCATGCTAGTGTTAGCATTAGCGTTAGCATGCTAACGCAAGAGCAAAAACAAGCTAACGGTTGCGGTTAGCCAGCTCGTTTCGGATTGTGACGTCACAGTCCGAGCCGATTTTGACCAGCTCACCAGGAGACTGAAGGCAGGACACATTCAGAAACCGTATCTCACTCAAAACAGCATGGATGGATTTTTTTCAAAGTTTGTAGGTGTGTGGAAGCACCAGAGACACAAAAGAACACCCCAAATACCAGAAAAAGTGTTTTTTTCATAATATGGGCACTTTAAATCTTGCTCATCTGCTTCATCTAAAATGTCAACTTACTCCCTTTCTCCACTTGACTCCCTAGGCAAGCCAGTGTTATATACAAAATCAATAAAGGATGCAACAATCAGATTATTATCAGAGCAAATACTGACTTTGTACAACGGATCGGTCACTGATCTATGTTAAATACAGTTTTTTGACTCATTCATTAAAATTCTTTGGTTTGCTCAAGCTGAATGCATTGCATTATAACAGCCCTTTATATATTTAGAAGAGTATAATTATACAGAATGTTTACAAGCCTAAAAAGAAAAATAGTCAGTGAAAATCAATAGTTTCTCTAGATGTTATTTTTTTTTTGGAAAGATTCCCTCTCACTTTGTGATTAGGTCAGACGATGAGGTGTAGCCTAAATGTTTACCTTTTCATGCCACTGCAGTAAGACCGCGCTGCTGTTTTCTGACGGCTTCTCAAAGCCCTTGTAGATATATTTCATCAGCAGGTCAACGCTGTTCTTGTCGAGGGACTGCACCCCCTTCTCAATGTCACTGCTCTTAAAGGCGCTGAGCACCTTCAGCACCAAAGCCTCAGCACGATCCTGAAAAGAAAAGGAGGGGTGGGTGTGAAGACAAGAGTTGCTAGAGAGTTAATTACTAGCCTGGTTCCAGACATCTGAATCACTGCCCACATCTCTCTACTGTATATGTCCAAGGTACCTCATCTCACAAATGTCATTTAGAAGTTTCACCATTTAAAAATCTAAATGATTCATTAGAAGAACAAGAATGTGGCATTATTGACCTAGAAAACCAAGCCCACCTTGACGTTCTGGTTCTTTGTGTTGATTGGCGGGTTCTTCAGGACTGCTTGTAAAGCCTCCATGACATTCCCTGTGCAGGGAGGGTTAAGGATGCAACACACAGGGACCCACCTCCTAATCACAATATTGGCAACAAGCCCAAATATGATACATAAGCCCAGTGTCAAGACATCACTATTCTGTGTGTTTATGACTCTTGGCTTCTGACTTCAATCCGGTCAGACCTCTCAGGTCATCAGTTGGTGGGTTTTCTAACTGTACTTAGATTAAGATGCAGATTCTTCCTGATGACCTGAGATCTGTCACATGTCTCCACTTTCAAAAGCGAAAACTCCTCAGGCTTAGGATCAGTTACTGTTGAGGTGTGTGTCTGTGTGATTTATGTATGCAGGATGGCTGTGGGGTCTTCGCTGTCTTTGGGTGGGTGTTTGCGCATGCATTTCAATGTAAAGCACATTTAAATTGACATGTAATTAAATGTGCTTTTACACAATGCAAATGGCCACCTTAAAGGATAGGTTCACTTGTATGTCTTAAAACAACACTCACATGTCCATATGTATATTAAGAGTTATTGCTATATCTGCTAAATAATTCATCCTGTCCATACTGCCTGTAAAGATATACCATCTTAATGCAACTTGAATGTAATTGATGGAAAATCCAGTCCTTGTGCTGGCAAAAATACATGCTAACAGTTCAGCAGGAGCGAATATATATGGATACAGTACTTCAATTAAGACAAAAAAAAAATTGTTTTAGTTATCTTTACAGTGTTTCTGTGCTCAGACAGTAGCACAGAGTGAATTTGTACTCTTCACAGCCAGAATAAACCAGCAAGAGCAGTGTGCCATATGGGATTGTACATAAGAACATGTCGCTTTGGTTTTCATGTTCATAATTGGCATGTTGTTATGGTCACATTGTAACATGAGGTGGGAGGTAACTGTCTTATTCTATGAGGAAGTGCTGCACTTTCTTGCCTTATAAGGTCTAAAAGACTGAAGCATGCTGGCTACAGACTTTCCAGAAACACTTCCAAGCCTCTCCATAAACAATTACACCCAAAATGTAACTGCTGTATCAAAGAGAAAACATATTTTAGCACAAACCTCTGCGTCTGCAACACTCATTTTACTAGGCTAGCCTGAAGAAACTCAAAGTTGCACCAGTATTGAAAGACAGAGGGTTAATAAAGGCTTTATAAGATTGAATGGTGAACTTGCAAATGCGCTAGCTTGCAGTTAATATACATACAGCAAGTCTATGTGCAGAAATCCCTGGAATGCGACAGCCAGGCAAGTCTGGACAGTGACCCGGCCTAATTGCTAAAAACGCCCATTCATACTGTCTATGGGAAATATGCAGATACATCTAATGTTAAACCCAAAATGCAAACACAGACTTCTCGGCTGTTTTCCTCAGAAAACCGTGCATGCTAACAGACAGGCTAGCTTATCATTTAAAGGATATTGTCTGATGAGGGAGTCCACCTCTGCCTCGTCGGGACCCAGCTGGTTTTCTCCTCCGTCCTCCTCGTCCACAAATTTGTTCTCGTCGTACTCATCCACGTCCAGTCGCCTGAAGCGGGCATACACAGTGTTCTTTGACATGTCGGCGGCGGGTTTGGGAGTCGAGTTCTAACTGAGAAGGACGAGAGTTCAAGCTCAAGTCCGGCCTTTTTTTAACAGTGCTTTTCTTTAATACGGCTGTCACAAACAGGCAGCTTCCTGACTTCCTCCCTTTTCCTCTGAGTGGTTTTTGCTTCCGTGTACACGACATCGCCCCCTAGTCTAGTGGACAAAATGTGAAACTGCAAGTCGCTGTGTGTATTTCCCATTTGTGGCGGCAAGAGGGCGACAAAATATAAGGAATGTAGTTCCAAGTTTCAATAACTGCAGAGAAGCAGTCGTTGGCAATGAAAATCTTCCCTCCAACAATGCTCATTGAATATGTATAACAAAAAAATCACGCAAGTAAAAAAAACAATTTAAGACAGAAAATAGTGCAAGTCAAAATATAAATGTATGGTAGACTTATGCTATGGTAGCAAATTATTGTAGCCTATGCGTAATGAAATGTATAGATATAGAAGTGTAAACAGTTTGTAAAACAGTAGTCCTAAGTAAAAGGCAACGTAAAGGTAGGCTAATACAATAGGAATAAAAGTAACCACTGTCTGTGAAAGCAGCACACTGACAATATATACATATATATAATAAATATATATAAATATATATAAAATATATATATATAAATATAATATATATATATAATATATATATTTAATTCGATATCATGAGTCAACACATTTATGACCGTACCAAAAGCATTCCGTAATATTCTCTACATATAAAAAACCCTCAACATTTCTTTTATTTCTTTATTAAGGCTAATACTTTATTTGTTATTGTGGTCCATTGTGATTGTCTTTAAGAACCCCTCCTTGTGTTTGTTGTTGTTACCTGTTCAAACATTTTCTTTTCCCTTTTTTAAAGAAAATAAATACACAAACACAAAACGAATAGTAAACATAGCTAATGATCCATACTCTAGTATTGACAAACAAGCAATACTAAATGATTAAAGAATAAAATCTCATTTCATGCATAAAATTAAACATAGTGATTATTAATCCAAAATAGTGCAACTTGCTAAAAAATATTAATTAAAAAGAAATTATTAGTAGTTGTGTGCAAAATTATTTTAAGATGTAGGATCATTAGTAAATCGATAAAGAAAAAAGAAAAAAATGATGCTAAAACGTTTGGCCATAAACCTTTATAATAATCCAGAGTCTATGTTAATCTCTCTTTTAAGTTTTAAAGCAATTTCTAACAGTGTGTTTACCTGTCAGTGAAACTGTCTCACCATGCACAGAATATCCATTTATAGCCATTTTTTATATTGTTGATGGTTATTTTAACAGTAGCCTCACTAAGATCAAGATCTCTTTCAAGAAAAAACCCATGGCATGAAAATTTCACTTTTGTGTGTTGTAATGTTTTTTAACATTAATATGCGTTTCCCTAGCCTAGAAATCTAGACGCACCCTAGTGGCAGCAAATTTATTATGGCTTGCGAGCTGGAAAAAACAAATTTTGGTCAGGCCAATCACATCGTGTATAGAGTCGGTGGGCGGGCTTATGGCTGCTGCTGCTGGGAACAGCGGTCTTCTGGAAGACTTGGAGTTAAGCTTTTCTTTGAGAAAAGAACAAAGAACGGCACAGAAATCATTCTTAAAAAAGGAAGACGTGTTCGGAGTTTTGCCGACCAGATACAGCAAAAGTTTAATCTATCAACTAGCTCTGCTACCTTCTTCGTTACTCTGCCTGGTTGTAGCGCTATCCTATTGCGTGCAGAGGGAATTTGAAAGACAACTTTTTATCCCGCCCCTCAGATTTATCCCTGTCAATGGTGAGTTCCCAGACAAACATCTTAATAAGGGTCTGGCTTGTCAGGCTAGTGTTTCCCCAGCCTGCCTATGGCCCCCAGTGGCTAGAAATGGCGATAGGTGTAAACCGAGCCCTGGGTATCCTACTCTGCCTTTGAGAAAATGAAAACTCAGATGGGCCGATCTGGAATCTTGCTCCTTATGAGGTCATAAGGAGCAAGGTTACCTCCCCTTTCTCTGCTTTGCCCGCCCAGAGAATTTGGCCCACGCATGAGAGAGAGACATCATGGCTTTTCAGATGAGCAAAGTGGCAGTTGGTCAAGGATACTTCAGATACAGTATTAGGGGACCACTAAGGTCTATATAAAAGCATCCAAAGAGCACCATGTCATGGGACCTTTAAATTTGGGTATGCTTGTGTTATTTTTATTTATTTTTCCTTACACTGTGCCTGGGCTATACAAGTGAAACTTATATATGTGCATGTATATACTGTATGTTTAAGTGTAGTATATGACAGTATATGAAATACGTTTACTTTTTTTACTTTTATCTGTGCTTTTTCTTTTGGACACAAATACAATATGTTATAGTATCCAAGCATATCATTTTTATTTATTTATTTATTATTATTATGTTTTGTGTGTCACTGTGTGTAAAGTTTTTAGTAGTTTTTTTGTGCTTTTTTTTAAAGAAAGAAAAACCTGTGTACAAGGACACAGATAGATAGATAGATAGATAGATAGATAGATAGATAGATAGATAGATAGATAGATAGATAGATAGATAGATAGATAGAGATACTTTATTTATCCTGAAGGAAATTAAGGTGTCCAATAGCTTATACACAACATACATACACATAGGCACACATACATATGACATATGACATCCACGCACACATACTACAATGCAGAAAGACGCCCATGCAGATATATTGTTTTCAAGTCTACAAATGAAATAAAAGTAAATAATGCACACTCCCACACACTGTGGGGCTGTAAGTGTGTAATAAACCTGTTTAACATCTATAATTCACCCCTAAGGTTGCATGAGCATTTAGTCCCAGATACAACTGCTGGAATCCAAACAGATGAACTATGAATTACTGTGTGTGTGTGTGTGTGTGTGTGTGTGTGTGTGTGTGTGTGTGTGTGTGTGTGTGTGTGTGTGTGTGTGTGTGTGTGTGTGTGTGTGTGCACGCGCTGAGTCACTGCATCCACTGACCATTTCACAGCTGTGGTACACGTATTTATTTAAGTCATGAGCAGACCACCGCGTCAGCTCTGTGATGTCAGGGTTTCCCTGCGTCACATCAAGATGTATTCTTTTCTTTGCAGGAAGTAATGAACACTTTCCATGTCGTGAATAAACACAATCAGTTTTTTTTTTATCATTTATCAGCTTGTCAAACCGCAAGACTAATGGGTTAAAGTTTCGGCACCTTCTAACCTTTTCATATGAGCTCATGTTAAATTATGGCTGGGAGTCCTGTGATGTTGCCATGAGTAACAGGAAGACAATATGTGTGTGGTTCCTGACCAATAGAAAGTAGTTCATAACACGCAGGCATTCTCTGGGAAGTCAAGAAAGTGGGACACGTCTATATTTCACTGATGCCTTTTTTTTCTTGGAAGTGGAATTTTTTAATTTCCTTATCTGCCCTCTTCAGACTGCTTGTCCTTTGCCTCAGCAGCCAAAAGGATAATGCCAGCTAATGTAGCCTATTTCCCGAATTTCCCATACCCTCCAATACAAACACACCACATGTGACATATCTGCCTCAGGAATGCAACTTAAATGTTTCAGGAGAGTGAGAAAGTGTTGCTCACTGCACTGGAAATGTCTACATAAATGGAAAGCTGAATAACCCAACCAGAATAGCAGGATATATGATTGTGCAATAGAGGAGTCTCATTCAATGCCCACCCCCAGCATTTGTTTTCCTTCCACTCCCACTCTCTCTCTCTCTCTCTCTCTCTCACACTCACACACACACACACACACACACACACACACACACACACAAAACACTCAAAACACACCCAACACACACTCACACACACACATCCTTGCGTGCATTCGTCATGAGTGTCCTCATTGTGGCCTTTGTGGAGCGCCCCAACCCGTCTTTGCTATGTGAATGACTCAGCACATCAAAAGGCGAGGATACAGGCACATACATGAGCTTCACGTGAATGTGAAAATTAACAAGCCCTGGAAAAATTCAATATTGAGACTGCTTCCCCTCTCCTACTGTACACTGCACACTGAGACAGACAGGCACTGCAGAAGGGATGAAAGTTAAAGAAAGCCTCTGAGGAAAAGTTTGTGTATACTCCAGATTTCATGTCAACTCTGCAGGGCCCCATGCCAGGTGCTTCCGTGCCAGAGAAAAGGACTAACAACGTAGAAAAGTATCCTAAGCACTTAATTAGTACTTTCATAGAAGGGAAATATTGCCCTTGGATGATGATTTAACTGGGGAATGTAATGAATTAGCGGGTGCTGCGTTGGAGCAGGTCTCTTAGGCTGGGAGAGACTGTGGGTGGCTTTCTCCTTGTTGTGTTGTTTTGTAACATCACATTGAAGTTTAGAGCATGTTATGGTTATCATAATGGTGAAGCACACGTTTCTGACTTTGAGATTTAAAAAATTAGTATTTGGAAGACATGCTGACTGAATATGAGGCAAGCTAGTAATGGTTTTGGACACAATTACTGACAAAGAAAATGTTCTTTCTAGTGTATAAAATACACCACATCACAGTAATACATGTATCTACATTAAGATAGTTTTGGTTTTATTTCCACAGATACTGAGATATTCAATTTTGAGATTTAGTGCTTTACAGCACATGAAATGCACAATTGAATGTGCATTTTTAGGTTCAGTGCACCCAAAGATTGTTTTGGTTTTATTTGTCCAGTTTTGGATTGAGTCTCTGAGATATCTGCCACCTCCCTGATACAGTGGAGGTAAATGGAATTGTTCACAGCACTGAGAAAATATTTTAAAATGGTTACTTAGAGCATGGGTAAATAAAACCAAAACTAGGGATACAAACCACCTGAGGTGACAAAAAGGTGTGTTTTTTGAATTTGGTGAATTTACAGTACATTTACACATTTGGAGCATGTTAGTATATTTTATTAAGTAAAAATTATTTTCAAAGGAAACACTTTTGGCTAGATAATTTAATTCTTAAGGCGAGACAGGGCAGGCAAAAACATCGGGTTTTTTTCACTGGTCAATTTTGAGATTTTTGGCTATTTGTGTTCAATAACATGTCTTCTTTCAGACTTGTTGTGAAAAAAAGTCCTAAATACACATTTAGGTCTTTATTTTACTACACTTTGTCTGTTTGCGTCGGTATATTTCGCGATCGCTGTCTGCACCCTGTCATCACCTATACCGTTGGAAAGCTCTCTCTCTCCTCTACAATGCTGTCGGATCCAAATATGGTCATTTCCTTTTCGTCAGCAACCAATCGTGAAAGTAAAAGGGGGGATTTAACTCAAAATGCGCAATCTCATTGGCTGATGCCAATTTCTAACAACGTGATTCGTTCAGAATCGTCACGTGAAGCGCTCTGACATTTCCGCGGTAGTTCAGAATGTCGAAAGATTTTTTTTTTTTTTTTATAATAAACTTTATTTCAAGATACAATTAACAGAAATTCGATCGTCGTAGTATGTGACCAAATATGATACAAAAAGAGTATACAAATAATATATAAAATAAATAAAGTAATAGTCTAAACAAAATGAATAAATAAAAGAAACAAAAAGAGACAGACTTTCAGGAATGTTAAAATTAAAGACAGCAGAAACGCTTAAACAAAGAGATTAGAGTAGATATCAGATATTAATATGGCTTTCTTATTGGATACGAACTTGAGAGATTCAAAGTACATGTCAAATTCAACTTGGAATAGTTTGAAGCACGGTGTTGAACTGGAAAATTTTGCCTTGTGGATATGAAACTTACCTAATAAAATAAAAAGATTTACAATATTACATAACTTTCTATCTTTACATTCAAAATAGGTAATAATATGTTTCCCTTCAAGTGTGATTGTATATTTTGTTTTAGATACCATATAATCTTCAAAGCTTTTCCAGAATACAATACAGAATGAGCAACCATAAAAAAGATGGGTTAACGACTCTTGTTCTGTTTTACAGAAACTACAATAGTTATCAACAGGCATGAATTTTGAGACAAATAAGTTTGTAGGGTATATATTATGTAATATTTTCAAATGCAATTCCCTAACTTTGTTTGTGATACAATATCTAAAGGGAACAAGCCACGCCCTGTGCCAGTTAACATTAGTAAAATGAGAATTCCAGAAATATTTCCCACGAGGTGATATTTTCTTTAAATTTAGAAAGCATTTTCTAATGTGCTTATTAGTACAATTGCTGCTTATAATATCCATACTGTTTATATAAAGAGTAAAATTAAAACCAATAACTTCATTTTGTTTTTTATAACTTTTCATTAATTCTAAAATGCCATTAGGTATAGATTTGAAAACTGAATTATATTCTTTGAACGTTATTGGGAAGCTTGCTCTCTGAGAAAAGATTCATAATTAAGTAAATGACCATTACAATCAAAAAGATCTTTCACGAAGATAATATTTCTGTTGATCCAATTTTGCAAATAGAGTGACTTGTTCCCCTTAGTGATGCATTCATTATTCCATAAGATAGACTTGTGTGGAGAAAAGTTGTGAGAATGACACAACTTCCAGGCCAAAAGAGCTTGTTGATAAAATTGGGATAGTTTTAACGGCAATCTTGTAATATTGTAGTTACATTTCAATACAAATTTAAGACCTCCTACAATATTAAAAATATTATTGGGGATAAAGTACCATAAAGACTCTGGAGCTCTCAAACATTCCTTTAACCATTTCACTTTAAAGGTGTAATTCAAGTCCAAAAAGTCCAGAAGTTCAAATCCACCTTCATCCTTACAACCAGAGAGCACTGCTTTTTTTAAATGATGGTGTCTGTTTTTCCATACAAAATTCATAAATATGGAATTTATGTTTTTACACGTTGAATCATGGACATTGAGAGAGAGGACAGGGTAGACAAATCTTGAAATTCCTTCTGCTTTAGTCAAAAGAATCCTACCTAGAATAGAAATGTCTCTTTGAAGCCATAAATTCAGTATTGTTTTAGTCTTCCTCAATTTAGACGAAAAATTAAGTTGTTGACGTTCCTTGTGATCCTTGCAGATATGAATACCTAAATATTTAACACATTTCTTAACAGGTATATTAAACATTTTTTCCTCTTCAGTCTGATACAAACATAAAATTTCACATTTAGATTTGTTAAGTGTTAAACCCGAAGCAGCTGAAAAATGGTCAATTAGAGATATAGCATATTCAATCTGACGTTTGTCACTCAAAAAGAGAGCCGTATCATCCGCTAGTTGACTCTAATTTCCTTACCAAAAATAGACAAACCTTTACAGAATGTCGAAAGAAGTGCGTCGAAAACGGTCGAAAATTACCTCAGAGAAGACGAAAACAGTTGTTATCAGCAAGAAGACACAGGGGATTACACACTAAGACAGCAGATGATGAAATGCCTTCACATAGTACGTCGATGTTTAAACTGTTGTTCAGAAAACAGGAGTTTTCAGACAGCAGAGGTAATCAGACCCTCTCTCTCAAAGCAGTTTACAGAAAGTCATATAGCCTACATGTCATATGTGTCACATATATCGTCAGCTTCCTAAAATAATTGCCTAAGTCATTTTTTAACAAAAATGATTTTGTTGCCTAAATCATCTCCTCATGGTGCAGGCCACCTCTGGTAAAATTGCCTACATCCTCAGTTGAACAGGTCATGTGATTCTACACCTTTAGTAAAATTGCGTATGTAAAGCATGTGACTTAGGCGGTTTTATTTTTTGTGTTTTCCGAAAAACCTGAAAAAAATGACTTTTAACAAAAATGATTTCTTTGCCTAAATCATCTCCTCATGGTGCTGGCCACCTTTGGTAAAATTGCCTACATCCTCAGTTGAACAGGTCATGTGATTCTACACCTTTAGTAAAATTGCGTATGTCAAGCATGTGACTTAGGTGCGGTTTTAGTTTTATTTTTGGGTTTTCCCAAACCTGAAAAAATTACTTTTAACAAAAATGATTTCTTTGCCTAAATCATCTCCTCATGGTGCTGGCCACCTTTGGTAAAATTGCTTACATCCTCAGTTGAACAGGTCATGTGATTCTACACCTTTTGTAAAATTGCGTATGTCAAGCATGTGACTTAGGCAGTTTTATTTTTTGTGTTTTCCGAAAAACCTGAAAGAATTACTTTTAACAAAAATGATTTCTTTGCCTAAATCATCTCCTCATGGTGCTGGCCACCTTTGGTAAAATTGCTTACATCCTCAGTTGAACAGGTCATGTGATTCTACACCTTTAGTAAAATTGCGTATGTCAAGCATGTGACTTAGGCAGTTTTATTTTTTGTGTTTTCCGAAAAACCTGAAAAAATGACTTTTAACAAAAATTATTTCTTTGCCTAAATCATCTCCTCATGGTGCTGGCCACCTCTGGTAAAATTGCCTACATCCTCAGTTGAACAGGTCATGTGATTCTACACCTTGTATAACTGCCCATGTAAAGCATGTGACTTAGGCAGTTTTATTTTTTGTGTTTTCTAAAAAACCGGATCGCGATACACCACACTATTACAAAACAATTACATTACACAACAGTTAAAATGGTTGTATAATATAATTACTATATAATAGGCTACTAAATAAATTTGTAATTTTGGGATCCTAAGTGGTTGTGAGTCCCTCAGGCTGTGGCAGACAGATCCATATTTAGCTGTCAGTGGAGCTGCTGTCTCCTAGGAGAACTACCAGCTTCTCTTCTGGTGGTAAGTTTGGGAAGTTTTATTTTTTGGCTATTTTTCCAAGGTGTAATTCTCTTAGTGAAGATAGTTTTTCCCAGTGGAGGAGGAAGAGTATCTCTGTCTGACCCAGTTGGTGGTCACTGAGCCTGTCTCTCTCTCTCTCTCTCTCTCTCTCTCTCTCTCTCTCTCTCTCTCTCTCTCTCTCTCTCTCTCTCTCTCTCACTGACCTGTCTGTCTGACCTAGTTGGTGTTCAAATAACAATTTAGTCTACTTTGTTTGCTTTCTCCAATGTTCTAAATATTGATCTTTTGAATGATTCATAATTAGTGTTGTTCTGTTGTGTTGTTATGAACCAGTGCTGATGGGACCCTGGTTAGTTAGCTTCACCATCAGCTGACTGAGGGGACTGTTTTGTGGGGAAAGTAAGCTTGAGGCAGCAGCAATATGGCCATCTCCAATTGGTTTAGTATTGCACTTCCATAAAGTTGGGGGAATAACAAGAGACATTTATATATTTTTTAAATAATGGTGAAAATCGAAGCAACAGGCCGAGTTATTCTGACTTTTAGTCACTAGTAGCGGTCAAGCTCAAATAAATGCTGGATCCTAAACTTCCCATAATGCAACTGGCCTGTATCCTACTTCCCTGGTAAACACCCCCTTATTTGTAACACACTCTTTTTGTTACAAATTTGTATTCTCCAAGCCCAAACCAAGATATCCAGTGTTATTTTCTCAGCCTTTAGAAAAGCTCCCTCCAGAGCCAGTCAACTATTTTCAAAGGCTGAGTAGTAGCTACTTCCCAGTACTGGTAACCTCATATTTATTTGTAAAATGATATGTAAGTCATTTAATGTGTCACATGTGCGTCAGAGTTAAAATAATCTTGCTATGTAATCATGCTAAACAGGTATTGTAACTTTAAGACCGGATGATGTTACAAATGAATAAGTGAGAATTGTTTTCTTCCAGTGAAACAACCTTCTACAAGTTTTCCATTAGGTATCATTTGTGAGATGTTATGAGATAACGTGAGACCGTCCTCCACCAAAAACGGCCATAGAAGTTGTTTGTTTGAAAAAGGTGATGAAGTAGAAGAGTGCCATGGATGGATGGGTCAAACAAACACAGGACTCTCATTCAGTAGACCGGGGTTTGTGTCTCATTTGAAAATAAAAGTAAAGGTGAGTTTTTTTAACAGAACTACCTCACGTTCTGTGTCACATGCATAACCGGACGTAAAGTATAGTAGGGGCACGTTCAGCCCATGCCCCCACAAAGTGTGCTGGGTTTGGAAGCAAATTGAACATAGTGGCCAAACAGTCGAATTGCAACTCCCGGCCCGTCACGTGGCCCAAAAAGACTTTTTCCTATAAACTTACATGGCGACAGACATGTCTGTAAATCCGTGGATCAATTCTTTGGAGCATCACAACTCCAGCGAGTGACTCATTTTACGATCAGAATTTGAAAACCTTGGGAAGTCTAGAAAAGCCGCACGATTAAATCACTTAATCCCCATTCAAGTTAGCGGAGCGCTAAACCAAACATAGCCGGCTCGTCCGGCAGAGGTTTTAGCACTTGGTAAACATAGTCTTATCGGGTTTGTCGGGGTGCAAAGCCTATTTGGATGATATTCAAGTTCGTGGGATGACTATATTCAGCAGCTTCATGCAGTGTTTGGAAGGCTGTGTGATGCCAGCCTCACACTCAATTTGGCAAAAAGCGAATTTGGTCAAGCTACTGTACAGTATTTAGGAAAAGTTGTGGGTAGGGGTCAAGTCAAGCCTGTGCATTCAAAGGTCAAAGCCATTCTATCCCTCCCTCCTCCTGGTTCATGTCACTCACTGCGTCGGTTTTCTACAGAAGCTTCTGTAAAAACTTTTCCGCGGTTGCCGCCCCACTTACCGACCTGTTGAGTCCAAAAAAACGTTTCCACTGGTCTGAGAGTTGCCAGCAGGTGTTTAATTGTGTAAAGGCTTTGCTGACTCATGCCCCAGTCCTGGCTGTGCCTGCATTCGACCGTCCGTTTAAAATGTCTGTTGATGCAGTGATGCAGGCACAGCCAGGACTGGGGCATGAGTCAGAAAAGCCTTTACACAATCAAACGCCTGCTAGCCACTCTCAGACCAGTGGAAACGTTTTTTTGGACTCAACAGGTCGGTAAGTGGGGTGGCAACCGCTCTATGGGCCGCACAATGCAGAAGCAGTACCGATCATCAATTTTTGGCTCCATGATGGCTTTATGCACCACTGAGCAAGTCTCATAGGAATTTTAACCAGAGATGGTTTAGAACTGAGATGCCCCAAGTTATTTTCTGTATCTGTGTCACGTGGGTTTCGCCGGTGCCACGCCTCTTTAGGAGAATAGATTGTGACTGATTCTTTCGCCCCATTGTTTGACAACTGTTTCTGTCTCTGAACAAACTCTTGTGAGAGCTGGCAACACAGAAAAGTTATGTTATGTTAACTAGGGTTGGGCATCGTTTTAGATTTTAACGATTCTGGTTCCAATTCCGATTCTTCCTTTCGATTCCGGTTCATATCGATTCTCGATTCCGATTCTTTGAGTGGTGGAGTTGAAACTAAGGGGGTAAGCTTCGCTTCAGAACTCGAACATCTTATGGCGCCATTTTGATGCTACAAAGAGATCACCTCCTGTTAGCATTCCACTGACTAGCATACATTTTTACGTCACTTGACAGTGAATAACTTTACATCTGAAGCGTTTAAAGACTCTATTTGTCCATTGTTTATTTCTAAAGAAACACGACAATGTATAAAAGGCTCCATTACCTTGTGTCTCACGTTATGGCTCCGTAGCAGACGGTTTTGTAAAAATAGACTAACGATTGTGTCACATAGTAGAGGAATTACCGTATAGTACAGGAGAAGCTCGGAGGCAGTTTCGACTTACGTTAGCTGTTTAGGTTTAATTACTAATGTTAACTAGCATTTTAGTTAGCAACAATTAGCCTGTGCCCATGTTATCTCCTTACATATACCTACACTCTCCGTCTCTGTAAGATTCGGAATGATTGAGATTTCTCTTGGCACAGCTACCAGAAGAGTTACAACTTTCAGACAGGTTGCTCACGTCACATTTACGTTGTCTCTCTCAGTTGGAGGCTGCGCAGTAAAGCAAGAGATCACCGGAAAAGTGCTTCTAATATTCTTCACTGGTCTCAGTCCAGAGCAACGGGGTCTATTGGTCCATTATATACTGTCTAGGGTTGAAATGGGTCACATGCTTATTTCACAAATAAGAGGAAAGTTTTATTTTGATTCAAAGATGGGTTGCAGTTTGACGGGGCTTTTTCAATGTAAATTAAAGCCACACTAGAGCGCTGCTTACTGTGCTAAACTTGTGCATGTTAAATTTGGAACCCATGATCAGATTTGAAACCAAATCCTCCAAACGATTCCAATAAATTAATTACCGATTCGATGGAATTGTAATTTTTGAAATGATTCCAAGTAGGTATCGGTTCTCGATGCCCAACCCTAATGTTAACTAACGCGAACGCCCTAACAAAACCAATTTTTGTAATGCTAAATATGGCTTTTAAATGTGTAAACATCTGATGTTAGCAAAAAAAGTATAAATAAATTATACAAATGTAACTTTTCATCCATCCACACGACGTTCACTACACTTTCAAACGAGGCCACGCCCATTTAAGAGACAGGAAGTGTGTACCGTTTCTTATCATCAACGCAGCGTGTAATGTGCTATCTTTAGTTATAGAGATTCTTTGTTTTCTAAACTTAACTAAATAGTTCAATAAAATTTTTCGGTATGTAAAGCTAACCAAACTGCTACCGCTTCACAACGATAGCGACATGTTTAAAACTGCGACAGTTACGTTCTGTGGTTTAGAAATGAGGTGGGAAAACGCTCCTGTGGGTCATATTTCCTGCCACTGATAGGGACAGGGTTCGAAATGAGGGGTCTGGGGGGGTCCCGGACCCCCCATAAGTCATTAGGGACCCCCTATAAGAATTTATTTTTAGATTTTGGGGGGTCCCCTAAAATATTTTTAACATTAAAAATGATTGTGAAAATTATAGGTCTTTAGTGACGTTTTATATTTATAACAATAATTTATTTATTTCCTAGCGCGATTGGGCAGCAATCAGGCCAGCTAATAGCATCACAGATTGTTGTTGTGGTCCTCCGGCGCATACAGTACAGTCTATGGCGCAGACACGTATGTTATTGTTGAACGCGGCAAAAACGAAGCCTCACAAAGAGTGAAATCCCTAATGAAAATCCTGTAAGTGCTTCGATTATGTTTATATCTCCATAATAATTGCTTATTATAGTAAAATATTTGGAGTTGGTGTTCCTATATCAAAAGTTGCATTAACTAACTTAGATACCCAGTGTAACGTAATGATTAGAAGAGTTACGTTTCTTGCTAGCTGTATGTGTATGAAGCATAGGTATGAAGCCAAATAATCTGCCAGCTAACAGCAGACATATAGCAGTTAGACTAGTTATTTAAAGCTAGCATAACAACCTAATTGTCCAGTCAGTGATTACGAAAGATAGCTAGGACTTAATTCAAGTCTGTGAGTTGATTAAAGTGAATGTAATTTGAGCATGAACGAGTGTACATGAGCGCTTGGTAAGCTATCTAGGAAGCTTATATTATTTTTCTTAATTTAGAATCCTGCATCATGGAGAGAGAAAGAGGAAAAAGAAAGATCACCGACTTTTTTCAAGGGTAAATTGTGCCTATGTTATACCATGGCTGTTATTGGGTGAAATTGTAGATATATTGGTCAATTGTCCACAGGTGTCTTCATTAAAATTAATTTAATATAGCCAAATGTTTTACCATAATAATAGTAATTAAAACAATATTTTGCACTATATAATACAGTTAAAAAGGCCAGCTCACAGCAGCCCAGATATAAATATGTTGCCTGCAGTATATAGTGTAGCAAGGTAGTCTTCAGTATTTTTTATAATTACATTTTAGGGGACCCCCCAAGAGTCCTAAGTCATTTCGAACCCTGTATAGGGACACTAATTAATGAAACACTCCTAGGTTATAGGCCGTAGTAGAAGGAAGGAATAAACAACACGGCTGTTGTCTTATGGTTTGGAGGACTTGCTGGATAACATCACTGAGTGTCTGAATATGTTAGTCAGACAGCCATGGAGACAAACACTGGGATATATTGGGAATTACAATCCAACACACACAAAACATTTCATATGGTTAAAAGATCTGTCTAAGAACTATCTGCACCAATTCTGCCACCCAAATGTATTAATATTAATATATAAGCCAAACAAAAGGAAACAACACACTGGACCTGTGACCCTGCACTTTTTTCTCTTATCTGCTGTGTTATTTCAGGAGGTGGCTCACGGATTAAGGAAGGATATAAAGTATTTTAACAGAAAATATTACACAAAAATAAATTCTATCTTTTATTATCATCCTTTTTGTACGATGCACATAAACATTATGCATGTCGTGCTTTGCCATTTATAATACAAATAGTTAATGATCACATGAAGTATTTATGTGCACGTCTTGATTCCCTAAAACTGACCGTTAAGCATCTGAAACATTTGTAAACATTGTCAAAGATCATAAAAATGCAAAATGACAATAATATAAGAAAATAAAATTGCTACGGCTCGTGTATGCTGTCTAAATTAGGCTAAATAACCTTATGGTACGAAGAAAAATAAAGGTGTAACATGATAGCTTACAGAGTTTTACAAGATGTCAAATACATTGATGAATGCTTGTTTGGATGCTTTATAAACTTTGTCTTAAAGGACTATTCCAACATTTTTGGAATGTGCTTATTTGCTTTTTATGTGAACCTAGATAGAAAATCGTTACCACTCTCACTGTCTTTCACATATAAGACTTCAGCCAGCAGCCTGTTAGCTTAATTTAGCTATAAAAGGTAAAAATATCCATCATCAAACGATTACATGATCAAACCTGAGGCAGAGAAGATGGCGCCCCTGCCTCAGAAATGGAACCGCCCCCACTCAGGTGCAATCACATCACCTTAATGAGAGGCTATAAATGCGGCCTTCCCCCTTTGTTCTTCAATTTTCTTTCTTTTTTGTGTGTGTTCTATCTTAAACTACACACACAAAGAGACTTATTAAGAAGCCTACAAATAAGACTGCTCTCCATTCTGAACTTGGACTCGTGCTATATCTATGGATGTCTCAAATATACTCCAGCCATTAGGTTGAGAAACGACGAGATTGTAGAACGGACGTGACATCATGACTTGGCTCTCTGTAATGAACAGATACTGTATAAGAGTGGTATTGAATAAACAAAAGCAAATAAACATATTCCCCAAACTATTTCTTAAAAAAAAAAATCATAAGGCAATGCTATAAACTGAAGAAAACATAAACATGCAAAAATGGAAATCAACATAAAGGCAAGTTGCAAAGGTTTGTGGGTCATGAATCCCTGCAGCAAGACTGCAGAAAGCCTTTTTTGTTTTCTCAGTTTCTTCCAAACCAGCAGGGCTGAAACATGAGCACATAGGTATTGGAAGTGCTTCAGTGTGAAATTTCACTCCTCTGTGTGCAGCCTTTGGGTCCCTGCAGGTATAGGTGCAGTGTGTCAGATTCCAGGCCTGCACTGCTGCAGGTGTAGGTTTAATTTGTAAAATTCCAAGTGCCGCAGAGAGCCACCTTTTTCAGCTGGGAGCAAGTCTCGTGATCACACTCAACACCACCGGCACCCAGCCTGACCTCAGCCCCACCTAATTGTATGGGGGCTTTCAAGGAGTCCTGCAGTGAGTTGTTTTTGTTGGAGGAGAAATTGGCCCAAGAAAAACAAACTGTCCCTTTATCTAAAAGGCAGCCTGAAACAACATGATCAGGAAATTATAGACATAGAGAGAGAGAGAGAAAGAAAGAAAAAGCGGGGCTGTTTCTATGGAATCAAGTTTTGTTTTTCCAAAATGGTGGCTTTAATATGAGACACTCCCTACAGGGGATCAGGGAGTGCTCCTTCCCTGTGAGTCGGTAAGCATCATTGAGATGTTTGAGGTATCCAGAGGGGTGTGCTTGGCCTGTTTAGGAGTTGCCATCAAACAAAACCAATGGTTACAAGCTCCTCTTCCATGTTTTCAAACAGGATTTCATGTTTAGACGAGCAATCCGATGAAAGAAAAATGGTTATTTGCATGCTCTGTAGTCAATATGGAAAACATTCAGCTGACAAACAGTTACAGGTAAAGGCGAGGTATCTTACAGTGCATTCACACAGCTCCACAGCTCCAAGCCAAATTTAGAAATAGCTACATAAAAAGTCATAGGAAAGATGAAAATGCAGCTTTGTCCTAGGTAGCATGAACTAAAGCCAGGAGGTGTCCACATGAATTAGGAATGTTGCAACAGGAGTAGAAAGTTCACATGATGCATTTAAGGGATGTAAATGAACACATGGATCTGAGGTGGATATTTCTTTTGCACATGAAGAACAAAAGAAAGGACTCACAAACAATATCCTGTTGTTTGTGAAAGAGCCAAATGTTTGCTGTAACAATCCAGTCACTCATATTGTTAAGTAAGTGTCGATTTTTAACATCCAGTCTTTTTCACGGCCAGAAGGGGAAACTGAACATCAGCTGTCTGTGGTCAATAAACACCAACAGTTTCCCAGCAGTCACATTTGTGCAAATAAGGCCAGATAATCTCACTTTTTGTTGTATGTTTGCTTAATACCAACATAGCATTTTCAAAAAGAAAAACAAGAATCCATATCCCAAGTCCACTTTATGCAAAGTCTTACACTTGTTTCTTCCCGGCTACTGTTATTTCCCAGGGATTTGCCATAGCATCTCTTTTGAGAAATTTCTTTTTCGGGATTGCACTGAGGGAGAAAGGAAGGGAGAGGCACGAGGGATTCTCCTTCCGGGACACAATGCAGTCCTTGATGGCTTCTTTGATCACCTGCAGGAGACAAATACATGGTTTAAATCCAAAATACTATATTGCATCGATCAATATTGTATTATCAATGAGCAAAAATTATGAAAAAAAGGTTAACTCAAATCCATTATGCTATACTTCAGGTGGTTCTATCGTTTATTAGAAGTGGTATTTTGGTTCACTGGTGATTTCAACATCAACCCACAATGTTAATATATAACTATCCGAACCAAAATAGATTACTATCCCCTAGCATGGCTTGAAATGTTGACTGACACCACTTTAAATATATAAAGATCTGTATGCACAAATTAGTTTGAAGTATTGTACTGTGGAGTGTTTTTATTTCATGCTGTGTAAAATGCCAGATTTCTCATATGTTAATAATGTTTGACAAATGTAACTTCAAGCTATATTGAGTGCATCTGCCTAACTCTGCATAGTCAAGGAATCTCTCCTGTATTGATAGTATAAGTCATAATGAGCTGACCATCCAGTGAAAAAAAGTAATTCATTGCATCACATCCTTACCCAGCAGTGACTCAGATACAGTGAGTATAAGTCAGTCTGACCTCTTACACTAACACACCTACTGTGAACTAGACCAAACTTGTACTATCCAGTCTTAGACAGGGCTTAGGGATTTGAAAATGTTTGATGTTGCACAACAAACTGATATTTGGTATTGACAACGCAAAAATGTAAAACTCCCCCCACTGACAACACTGAATGAAGGTGGATTACCAAAGAATGAAAATAAATCGGTGTAACTAAGCCCTGAATCATCACTATTGTTTCCTGTTGTTTGATGTCAAAACCTTTTGCATCCCTCCATGTAAACATCCTGTAGTGAAATCATGAGGACACAACTGACCTCCAGGTTGTTGAGAGTGTTGAACTCCATGAGGTCATGGAGTTGGGTGAAGGCCTTGTTGGAGTACTGGAAATTAAAAGTGGAGAATGGTGACTCGGGGTCGTCAAAAATGTCAAAATCCGCCAAGTCCTTTTCCTTCTCAGTCTCTCTGGGAACACCTGTAAGTAAATTAATATGTTTAATACTTACTTAAGAAAGGAAAATGCTTCAAGCTGGAGTCTTTGATCATTTCACATGATATTCATTTGCAGAGGGAATTATTTGTCAGGGAATTGACACTTTTTGAACCTCTCTTTCCTATTGGTTTATGGTTGAGATCAGAAGTTCATTCTTGACCTTGGAAACCACTAAATATATTGGTTTTGATTTATTTGATTAGTTGATTGATGAGGCCAATTATGAACTTAGAAACTCAACTTTTAAGCCAACATGAATTGAAAAGTCCATTAAGTGGTTAGAAAAAAATGTATGTTTGCAAACTCCATCTGCAAATGAAGCTCAGCCGATGTACATGAATCTCCAGAAATGCTAATACTAGACCATGTTGAGGTGGGCTTGTTTGGTCAATTATATACTATATTTCTAATATTCCACTGCCTCAAATTTGACATTTTTTGTTTTATTTTGTACAACTATTAACTATTTATTTTAAGATTGTTTTTTGGACTTTTCCGCCTTTATTTTGACAGGACAGCTAGGTGAGAAAGGGGAGAGATAGGGGGAAGACATACAGGAAATCGTCACAGGTCGGATTAAAACCCTGTACCTCTGCGTCGAGGCATAAACCTCCAAGTATATGTGCACCTGCTCTACCCACTGAGCCAACCCGGCTACAACTATTAACTATTTCTACGGTTAAAAATAAACTTTCCTGCTAAATATTCAAAATAGATCCATTATGTACTTTTTGAGTAAAAATGTAACATTGATCCTAATTGTTTTTTTTGTTGGTATAATTAATGGAGTAAAGATGAAAAACTACATGCAGAAAGAAGTTGTGGTTTGGAAAATGCACACATACAGTAGTGAACCGACACCATAATGGCCTGAATAACTTCCTCAAACAGGAAGTCCATTTATGGTGTAATTCTCTCAGATGTCTTTTGGGTTTGAGCGCAAAAAGCTTATGTAACGTACATAAACAGACTGTGGAAGTATGTGGGCTGAAGACCTACTGAATGCAAAGATGCAGAAGTGCAGATGAGGTAGAGATGTGGGGATAGTGTGTCTTTGTATGGCTCATGATATATGGCCTGTTTACACACAGAGCTCTCCCACTGGAGCTAGAGATTCCTTACTGGCACCTGGCTCCTTAAGGAACCATAATTCACCCAAGCAGATTATAAAACTGAACACACTGTGGTCCACATCTGTGCATGTGCACACACACTCACACTCAGTAGACTGCAAGTATGCTTAAAGTCAGACACACCCTTTCCGCAACGAAACCACAGAGACCCTAAGCAGAGACTTTGTTTATTGGGGTCACTCAGATCAGGGGCCTAACTTTAGGCTGAACATGAAAAACTGTCTGCTGCTGGCCGAATAATTACAGTGAGCCATTTCGAGGAAGATATGCCTCATGTGCCATGACGGTAAGACAGCATTATTATTATAATACAAAGAGCCTTGGCATATTTTCCTCCTCTCACATTCTGTGGAAAACTTCACGCACATACAGTACTTACCAGGTGCCTTGAATGTCCTGAAGTTGATGTTGACCAGGACAAAGTGGATGATAGTCGGGCAGTTCTTTTCGCCTTTTCTTGGCTTAAAGACGTAGCATTCCTTTAGGCCTTCACGGTCGAAGACTTTGGGATCAATCTTGGGGAATGGAAGCTTGTTCATTCGAGCCCACTTTTCTGCCAACAGGAGCTCCTGTGGCATACATTTACAAATGAGAAAAACATGTTCATGCTTTTGCACAAATATTTTTTAGCAATTCATGACTGTAAAAAGAGTTTAGATGCTGACTTTGAATGGGGGGCTGGTGTCGCTGGGTCGTGCAGAAAAGTCAAAGGAGATGATGAGGTTGACACCACGCTCTGGCCGCAGGATGAGAGGGTAGGGAAGGTTGTAGGTCAGGCCGCTGTCCACTATGTGGATCTTCTTGCTCTTCACATCAAGAGGCTCGTAAATACGATCAAACTCATCTGGGTCTGAGAAAATCACACTAAATCAAATAAATGATGCAGGAACATGATTGGGAAAATGTCTGCAGCCAAATTTCATGCCACACGCCCAACCAGATTCAGATTAATTTATTTGTCATAGTTCCTTGTGTATGTCCTTACATACATAAAGAAAATGAAAAGACAACAATCATACAGACATATGTAAGAATACATAGACCAAAATATATAAAACCAGATTAAAAAAAACATTTAAAAACCAATTTAACTGTGTAATGACTCACCTATAATGTTTGATGGAAGTAGGGCTGGGTATAAAAAATGTTCTAACCACACCTGTGTTTCAGTACCAGTAGCAAAGCTACTTTACTCTGCCAAATATAAATGTTTTCGAAAAGAAATGTCTTCTTTTTTAATTAAAGCTGCACTAATCAATATTTTTATATTAACAATGAGTTAAAATGACTGCATGCAATGTAAAAGAAGTTGCTTGTGCAGTAGTAATTAACCCACAGAGAATTAACACAAACTCTGCAGATCACCTGAGCTCTACCATTGGGTCTGGATACAGTTCCATTAACATTGCCAGACTGTAAACTGACAATATGCAAAAACCACAATATGTTAAATAATCATGTCCTGTCGTTGTTTTTCTTGAAAAATTAAAGCTGGGGTAGGCAGTTTCATGAAAAAAAGAAGCTCTTCTGCAGCTCTTCCCTCCGTCCTAAGCCCCTCCCACCAGATGCTTTATACAGTAGCCCATGCAATGATTTCCATCATACTGATCATGATTGTAATCCTGATGCTGTCCCGTTTTCTTTGCAAACTTGTGGGCCTGACATTTGACTTTGGGATGACATACTGTTATTCGGGGCTCAAGCTAACTACACAGACATGAACTGAAATTAGTGGCAGCTCTGAGCCTTTGGCTAAGGTTAGCAGAAGGCATGTTTGAAACATTTCCTCTCTATCTCTGAAACGCTTCATAGATATTGACACTTTTTTGTATTGCATTTATTGACAGAATCTCTTTTAGACCTTCTTTTTGACGAGTCCAGCTTTTTGTGTTGCTTTGCAGTGTAGACAGTTGTTGCCAATGTTGAAAAAGCAACTTTTTCTGCAGGATTGTCCGCCATCGAATCAGGCTTTCACCATCTTAAGGGACATGCATGCACAACTGCATTTGTAGAACACCCAATAGAAATGCTCTCCCTGTGCTGACCTGTGATTGATTGGCTAAAGTCGCCCTCCATGGGCTAGATTTTCTAAAGCCTGAAAACTGAGCGAAGAGGAGGTGCAGAAGTCTAGTTTTCTCTCTGACCACTTACATAACATTATGCTGAAAGGTTATTATGGAATTGTTGCCCAATGATGCCAAAATATAACTGCCTACCCCAAGCTTTAAAAGCAGTTGATTGTGACCATCCTTCTTACCTGTGACAGCGTCCACCTCCTCCTCAGGTATGGGGGCATGGCATTTGACCTCACTGTCCGGAGAGAACGGGATGCTGGTGTTCAGGTTTAGGCCCAGCATGAAATTATGCACCTGGCAACAGGGTGAGATGGGTTATGGAGAGAAAAAGATTGTTACAGAAAAAGTGAAAAAAATAAAAAATAAATGCAGCTAGAGCACATACAGTGTTTAGTGAAGTGTTACAAAATTGTTTAATTTCGTGATGAATGAACATATTGAGTTACCTTCCCGGCCCGGCCCTCTCTTGTGTTGAATAAGGATGAGTCACTGAAAAGTGACTTGAACATTCGCTGAGTCCAGCTAGCCTTAGCAGTGCGATCGTCTTCTCCATCCTGGTTCTCTGTCCCCCCTGAGCACCAAAATGATGACAGAGAAAATACTGTAAAATCAAATGTTGTAGCAATCTTTGCACGTTTTACACCAGTGGTGGTAAAAATGTGTAGACAAACACAGTTACTGACTAGCTGGTGAACATAGTGAAGTAAAAATGTACGCCGTTAAAATGGGTTTGCGTTAATGCCGTTAATAACGTGTTTAATTGACAGCACTATTTAAAAAAAAAAAGTTTCACGCTTTGAACAAAGAATTTTTTTATTCCATCTTCAAGGGTAATTCATTTGCAGCACCCCTTCTCTTTCTTTCTCACTTCTTTTTTTCTGTCTATAATTAACTCACAACGAAAGCTCACATTTGCAAAGAAAAAGCATAAACTTCTGAAAATTTGGCTTATACATTTACAAACTATAACTGTCTGCAAACCAAAGAGTTCCAAGTAAAAGCTCAATGTATCAACACTTCTTCCTTCCCTGACAGAAACCCCAGTAGCTATTCCGTTTTAGATGAGTCATGCTAACACATACGTAGATATGGCAACATTACTACAGACAGAAAATAAACACATTTCACAGAAAACTGTGTTAAGGCGTTGACTTTCCCTCAGACCCAATGTGTCAAATTAGTTGTTGACACCATTCAAAGTCAAACATCTCTATTGCACCATAAAACATTTAATCATACATACAATCTCAAAGTCTGTATGTAAACTCCTTGTATGAATCATGCATATCTTAGCTCACCTTTTCGTGGCTCTTGGTCATTGTCCAGACTGTCTTCTCCGACGATGTGCTGTGGTTTGATCTGCTCTGTAAGACACAAGACAGCTTCACACATCAGGTTACAACTTCAACAGTAGGAGGTTAATTTATACCACTTATCAATACTGTCACCGACAGAATGCTCAATTATGTGACATTATCAAATTCTCTGTCTATTATCTCTTTCGAAATAAGTCCTCAGAGAAATGCAATACACCTGATAAAGTAAAGCATTCTCAAACTGGGTGGAGACATTCTTAACACTTTCACACAACCAATGCATTATCAAAGTGTGAATGTTTAAAGGTCACCCCCAAACAAATGCGTTTAACCAAAACAAACACCCGATGAGCTGTCGGAATATTCACAGGAAAGCTGATACCTTCCCACATGTTGTGGTAACATCACACACACAAAATAATTCTGGCATGAGACAAAGCAGCAAGGAAATACAGACAATAGGATCTCATTCAGGCACAACTGAATATCAGTTTCAGTAGAAGTTGTTTTATCAGAAAGTTCAAAACTATGGCATTACCTGGAAACAAACACTCATACCCACTTACACAAATGAACACGACTAAACACATATTTCAGATTATGTTCAAGACATGTTTGAGATCCACAATTTCCCAATATATTGTCACATATGCTGAAAGGATGATACCCATTTTAAATATTACACTGGAAATACATTTTCTTTTATGCAATAATTAATTTATTGGCAAGTTCATCCAAGTATATAAAATATGTTTTGGATTAACATAAATATAGATATATTTACAAGTCAGAAATAGTCTTTTTTTATATTCACACTAAATAAAAAAGACTGCATCATTGTGAATCAATATTTGTATGCTTATCTTTTTTGGTTCATTGTTTTATTGATTGATAGCAAAATTATTATTTAGCTGAGACGGAAATTTCATTTTCTTTCATCAGTCAAGTGGACAAAACAATCTTATGACAAAAAGGGTCTATTTAGTTGCTGTTCTGGAGCTTTCGTTCATATCACGATCTTCCTCAGCAAGTCATGAATTAACTTTCAATCACAAATCAGAAGCCAACATGGATGACAAGTGCTTGGAAAAATTTGAAATTTGAACATCTACAGTTCCCTGACAACTAAGCTAACTCCATCTGCTGATAAAGATCATTTGAGCTGATCAATGGCCACTAAACAGCTACTAGATTGACTTAGTGGTGAAATTGTTTTGTCAATTATTGGATTTCTGTGGTGTTCCAATCAATCAGAGGAATGTATTTAATGTCATTTGCACTTAACCTGCAAAGAAGCATTATTTATTTA